>NC_132780.1:31551892-31886059 GCF_048418805.1 Vulpes vulpes | reverse complement strand
CAAGCTGCCACCACGAGACGTGGGGCAATGCCCCCCCCCCAGAAAAACGCGTGCCTTCCCCTGAGCCGCGTCGAGCTCCTGCGGGGGCTGCAGGCGTCTGACCTCCCAGCACCTGCGGCTGCCGCCCGGCCGGCGCCCCCCCTCGGGTGTCCCTTGCAGTCCTGCTACTAAAGAGCTGCGGAGCCCGCGCCGCCGAACTAGGGGGTCAGGGAAAGCTTCCGGAGAGGCCCAGGGCGACCGTGGTGACCCTGCTTCCTCGCCGCCACCGCCACTGCCGGACCCGCGGCAGGGGCCCCCGCCGACAGCCACGCACGGAACCGCGATTCCCGCCAGGAGAGCGAGGCGGACCCGCCGCGCCGTGGCCGCTGCGTCCCGCGCGCCTCGTGGACACCGACGCCCTCCGCTCGGCGTGAACTTGGGTGCCGAACCGGCTTCGCGCGCGCACCCTGCACCGCTTTTTGACGTTCTGCATCAAGTGGTATTCAGAGCGCTGGGTGGAAAGCGCCGCGCGTCTCCCGGAAACGCCCGAGGGCAGCGGGTGGGAGCAGAGGGACTGTGCTCGGCCCTGCCCGCCGGCCGCCTTAGCGACCCGCGTGCCCGGACACCGGCGCCGGCCTTCGCGCTCCTCTGCGGGCACACGGGCGGGCGAGGCCTGAGCCCCCGCACGCCGGCCGCTCGCCCGCCTCGCCCGGGAAGAGCCTGCTCCCCGCGCCCCGCCGCGGAAACGCGAGGCGCCCCCCTCGGCCCCTACTGCGGCCGCGTCCCTCCGCCCTGCAGCCCGGAGCCACCCGCAAACTTCGCAGCAGTTCGCAGCCGGCCGCCGCGGCCCCGGAGGTGGGCGGGGCGTGCAGGGCCGGGGCGGGGCGCTGGGGGCGGGGCGCCGGGGGCGGGGCCCGGGTGCTCCGGAAGTCGCCCCTCCCCGGCGGCTCCGAGCGGGGCGGGAGTCGGGGTCTGGGCCTGGGGCGCCCCAGGAGGGCGTCGCGCACCCGCCCCCACCCAGGCTTCCGTGCACGGAGCTCGCGGCCGGGGGTGCGGGCGGCTCCGGGCCCCCGAGCCGGGCTGGGGCGCCTTTCCCGGGCTCCCGCACAGCCGCCCGCCCCCTCTGCAGCGCGGCTTTGTTCCGAGAGGGCAGGCGGGGCGGGGGTGGAGAAGAGCGTCCTGGAAGCGCGGCTGGTTCTGGGGAGGAGCTGCACCGACGCCGCGGGAGCGAGCTCCGGCCTGGAGTGTCCCCGTGCCCCCCAGGGTTGCCTCAGAGCAGTTAAAAAGATTTCCTCGTCCTTTTGGTTCTGTTTTGGAGGTTAACGTCGCAGGGGAAACCCGATCTCCTAAGTGCTGCGAGGTCCGCGCTGCTCCCACTTCGGAGAGTGCTTGGTGTTTCCCCTCCGCTCGGAAAGCTGCCGGGGTTCCGCGGCCCCCAGCCGACCCGGCTCCCTGCCGTCCCTGCTGCCGGGCGGGGTCCGGGAGCCCGAGCCCGAGCCCCAGCCCCTGCGCGCGCCCCGGGCCTCCAGGGGGAGCGGCCGCGGGCCCGGCCCCGTGGGCAGCGCAGCGAGGACGCGCTTTTCCACTTCCCCTGCGAAGCGCGAGGCAGAGGTCGGTGCTCAGCGGGCCCCTCGGATGAAGCAAAGCTGGGGCGACACCTCCCACCCCTCCTCACCCCAAGGATGGGGGAGGGCGGCCTGGTGTAGGCGCTGGAGAGGTTGTCGAGGCCTGTGCACAGTGGGAGCGCTCGTGCCCAGGCAGGAGCCCCTGACTCCGAGGGTTCGAGCGAGCAGCGCCACCTGCACCGTCTACGCGGGGCTCGCGGGCTGGTCTACGCCGCGTTTACGTAAGAAGGCCTAGGCCCTTAAGTAGCCTCGGGTCGCCCACTGCCAACCTGGTGTGGGGACAGGCCCGCCCTGGCCCAGCCTTCTGCTCAGCCGCGTCTCCCGGCCCGCGGGACAAGCTCCTTCGCCTCCCCATCCCTACCCCCACCCCCACCCCCGGCCGCACGCGGCCTGTGTCCTGAGCGCCGCGCCCGCCGGCCAGGCCGGCTACGGGGATGCTGTGGGCCGTGCGCAGGAGTCTTTCCCCAATTAAATGAGGGAGAACAAGGGCATTATTGTCACCTCAAGAAACCGATTGCGGGTTGTCCCACCGCCTCACCGGACATTCGTTCCCCACTTTGAATTCGAGGCTGGCCAAAGAGCAGCAATGCCTAGAGGCGCGGACGGGATGAGAGCCGAGAGGTTCACGCGCGGGCGGGGGTGGGAGCTCATTTTCCTGCATTCTCGGGGCTTTCTGCACGCCCTGGTCTCCAACGTCACCGTGGTGGCGATTAAAACGGAAAATGGGAACCCTGACCTCCCCCTCCATGAGAATCCAGCAAAGCAGAAAATTTCCTGCTGCATTCTACATCCCGGACAATGTGAAACTGTCCTTTTGATTAAGTGGGGTTTTTGTGTGTGTGTGTGTTTGTGTTTTTGTTTTTTTGTTTTTTTTGTTTTTTTTTTTTTGTTTTGTTTTTGCGGTGAGGAACATCTACCAGGACTCCTGGGGTTGGAGTCAGAACATCCTCGGCTTCTCAGCGAGGGCATCTGCACTCCCAGCTTTTAAATATGCACGCACCCTGAGATTGTGCGCCAAGAGAAAGACGACGACATACGCCCATTATCTTTCACGCTTTCGCTGTTAATAACCTGTCACAATTTTACCTAGTTAATTGTGGCCTGAGCGCACGCACCACCCAGCGCAGAACATGAGTGGATCCAATCTAGCGAGGTTACATTAACTTGTAATCCTCCTCGCTCCCTTTCCAATGTCTTTGATGATTTTTCCCAGAAGTGCATAAGTGGCGGGGACTTAGTAGAACAGGCCGCTCCTCCTAAACGTGATTCGGACCATATGCTTTCTACATTCATTCCCGCTTGGGCTTTTCTTCTCCACACTAACTGCTAACACGTTATAGTCACCTTGAAATTTCCTCTGCTATTTTCCAATTAAAAGCTTAATAGCCCTGGAAACGGAGTTCATGTGGTGAAGTTTACCATAGCCCCTTGTTCTGAAAGGCTTTCTGCTGGGATCCCATTATGTGCTTGAATAAACCCTTTCTGCAAACAGAAATGGGACTCGGGGTTGTCAGGTGTTGGGTTACAATAGACTTTGAGGCAGGGGACATTTTACCAACATAAATACAAACCTGTTCCTATAGGGAGATGTTGTCAAATACTGGGATATGGAAAACATTCCCATCAAATATGAGAAAAGGATTATTGCGCTATATCAAATGAGTATTTAGATCTCAGCCCCCGATGTGCAGTGGAGTGAAACGGGGCCCCGGACCAAATAATGCCAGACTGTTTGAGTGGCAAAGGGATAGGGTGGCTAGGTGACTGAGGGAGGAAAGGAGGTCGTCTTGGGGGTGGGAATGCTGCCCCCCCACCCCAAACCTGTTTTGAGAGCTCTTCTTGTCCTTTAAAAAATCTTTTACTCCTGATTTACTTATACCCTCCAGTTTTCCTGACCATTTGGAGAAGATTGGGAGATGTGTGTCTGAAAAAAGTCTAAAGTCTTTGCATTCCCAAGAGGTCCAGAGGCTTCCTCAAGATTCAGTGTCATTCTAGATGCCGCTTGCCCCTTGTGTCTCTTTACATGAAGGGACTCACCAACAACTCGAATTTCCTAGCCTCTGGCCCCCAGGGGTCCCAGTGACCTTAGCATCCAGTCCCCAGAGCTTGTGAAGTTCCTTCCAGCTGTAGTGTTTTAGAGTTTTCCTAGATAAGGTTGGGAGATGGGGGTGAAGGGATAAGGGACGAGAGGTGCTGGAAGGGTGGGTGCCCTTGCAGTTTAGGGGGAGGCCTCCCAAGGCTAACACTAATGCATGCCACTCCCCCCCCCCAAGCCAGCATCCATCAATCCCCAACTCCTGGACTAGTCTGCAAAGGGGGTCAGCTATGGGCTTCCAGGGAAATGCACACAACCGGGTAACCTTTTCAATCCTCCTCCCTTCTCCAATCACCTTTGGGGTGGAGAGTTGGCCGCCAGAATGCCTGGCGACACTCTCCTTGAATTCACAGCAAACACAGAGGGACGTTTCCTGTTGCTTGTTTGCTTTCAGGGCAGTGCAGAGAGAAAAAAGGCCTCCCCGAGGGGACGAGGGGCGCTGCACAGCCAAAGGGTTGGCCACTGCTGCGGATTCATCTCGACTTCGACTCGCCCAGACCTCAGGGAGATGAGTTCGGAGTCCTCTCAAGGAGCCTCCCTAACGAAGGTTCCCATCTCCCCCGCTTTGCACTGAACTGTGGTGCTACCCAGTATCCTCCTGTTTTCGTTTGTTTCTTTGTTTTCCAGCGGTGGTGTGTGTGTGTGTGTGTGTGTGTGTGTGTGTGTGTGTTTGCTTAATCTTCCCTGTGCATTTCTAGCAGTGGTCTGCATGAGGCCAAACTAGTACTCATAGATTAGAGACTAGCAGATAACAGTTTAAACAAAGTGTGATGCTGTCATCCTGTGCAAGGGCGCTCTTGCCCCCCTACCCAAAGACGCTGGGGCTGGGTGGAGTGGGGGGCAGATGGCCCCATCCCTTATCCATAACTCAGTCACTGAGTCTGTGGCGATTTGAATTGGATGACTCCAGACCTCGGTTTGACGGTAACCATGGCTGTGGGGCAGGGCAGAGGGGAGACCATCACATCCCATAACTTGTGGGGCGCTAACGTGGCTCCTGCGACAGCTGTCAGAAAGTTTAGACTGTGCACTTGAACAGATCCTCCATAAGAGCACTTCCCGGCCTTTGGCCTTCCGGGACAGAAATAAAACATGAGGAGGGTAGAGCAACAAAATCAACGCCAGGGTTTGGGGGTGGGGGTGAGGGGTGGGGGAAGGCCTGTTTTCCCCTTTGAAATAGCCTGCAAAATGGATTGTCATCCTTGAGCCAGCAGGTTTTCATAAACATTTATTTTATTCTACAGCAGCAAAAGAAAAAAAAAATTGTTGCCAGAGGGACTCGGGAAAGCCAAAATTTCCTGGCCAATTCCACCGGCCTAACCCAAATCCACCTGCCAGTGGCCGCAGGGCCTGGCTCGCCCCCATTTAAAAGGCTTCCCGGCTCCGGCCGAGTCCCGGGTGCCCCCGAGCGCTCCCACGGGCTCCGGGTCGCGCGGAGCCCTCTCCGCCGCCCAGGGTGGGGATGGAAGCGGCCTCGGGCTCGGCGCCTCACTGGCCTCCGGGCACCCCGCCTCGCCCCCGCCGGTCCACCTCGTCCCCGCCCCGAGGGCCCCGCCGCGTCCCCGGAGCGCCGCAGTCCGGCAGAGCGTGGGGAGCTCGGAGCAGGGGGCCGTGAGCGCCCCCCGCCCGGGCGGCCCGGCTGCAGGTGGCGAGGAAGGTGACGTGCAGGGACTCCGGGGGCGCGAGCGGGAAGGAGGAAGGCGGGGAGCGCGGTGGGGAGCGGGGAGCGCCAGGAGATCGGGACCCCGGGGGTGGGGTGGGTGGGGTGGGAGGGAGGGAGGGAGGAGGGGTGGGGGAGGGCGGCGGAGGAGGTGCCGGGCCGGCCGGCGCGCGCGGGAGCTGCAGACGCGCTGCTCAGACCTCAACCCGAGCTCTCGCCGGCTCTCCGCAGCGGCCGCAGCGCCCCGGCGGCGGGGGGACGTGCCGGCCGAGGCCGCGGCTGGCGGAGGCGCGACGCGCGTGGGCTCGCCGAGCGGCCGCGGGGCCCGGGACCTGCGGGACCGAGGACCGCGCCGCCCGCGCGCCCCCGGGGCCGGCCTCCCTGCCCCGCCGGCCGGCGCCCTCGCGCCCGCCCGCCCTTCCCGGAGCCCCGGCCATGAACGGCTACGGCTCCCCCTACCTGTACATGGGCGGCCCGGTGTCGCAGCCGCCGCGGGCGCCCCTGCAGCGCACGCCCAAGTGCGCGCGCTGCCGCAACCACGGCGTGCTGTCCTGGCTCAAGGGCCACAAGCGCTACTGCCGCTTCAAGGACTGCACCTGCGAGAAGTGCATCCTCATCATCGAGCGGCAGCGGGTCATGGCCGCGCAGGTGGCGCTGCGCCGGCAGCAGGCCAACGAGAGCCTCGAGAGCCTCATCCCGGACTCGCTGCGCGCCCTGCCGGGACCCCCGCCGCCGGGGGACGCCGCCGCCGCCCCGCCGCCGCCGCAGACCTCGCAGCCGTCGCAGCCGCCGCCGCCGCCGCCCCGGCCCGCCGCGGACCTGGCCGCCGCCGCCGCGCTGCGCTGGGCCTCCGAGCCGCAGCCCGGGGCGTTGCAGGCGCCCCTCGCCAAGCCAGGTAAGAGCCCGCCGGGCGGGCAGGCTCGGGCCTTCGCCGCACGCCGCCGGCCGGTCCGGACCCGAACGGGTGGAAGCCGGGCTCCCCGGGGAAGAAGGGGGGACGCGGTCGCTTCGGCCGTACACGAAGAGGTCGAAGCAGGACCAAGGTAAAACCCACGCGGGCGCACGCCCCACGGCGAGGCCAGGCTTCCCAGGCTGCGAGCATCCAGGGCCTTGCCTTTGGAGGTTGGGACAGGGGACAGGTGGGCGCAGGTAAATGGCCCAGGCCAAGGCTTGGCCGAGTCCGAGCCGGGCGTGCTTCGCGGGCCGGGGACTTCGAGTGACCCAGAAGCCTTTCTAGTAAGGCGCTGTGGCTTCCAGCTTCTTGCGATCTGAAGGAAGCCCCACGTAGCAGCCTCATTGAAAAGGGCCGGAAAGCATCCTGAACCGGTAGCGGTAGTGGACCGGACTCTGGCGCACCGCACCCGGAGCTTGCAGAGCTGCCCACATGGTTTACCACCATTCCTCAGGCCGTCCTCGGTTGTCTCTGTGGTTTAAAGAAAAAACAAATAAAACTTGACCTGTGGCGGCGGAGGACACCTCTGCCCAGCCCTTTCTGATTCTAGGCAGGTGTGGTGGGCCTGTTGCTGCTAAGCGCAGACTTGGAGCAAAGGCGCTCTCACCGCCCCTTCCCTTCCTCCTCTGCTGGGCTGTGTAGAGAGGGTGGGTCTGCCCAGAGTCTTGGAGGTGCTGTATGTACACCCCACCTCCCTGCTTCCATCATCTGCTTTCTCCCCCAGGCCTGCAGACCCAGGTTGAGTCTCTTTCCTCCTGAGGAATCTCTAGCTTGTCATCCTACCCAGCCCAAGTGCTCCTTTGATTTTTGGCTGCTGGAATTCAGTAGATGTGTGTTTGGTGTTTCCCTTGGGCTGGGGCAGATGTACAAAGCAAAAAAAGCCCCATCTGCCCAGGAAGGGGGAGAGGAGCGTTGCTTAAATTTTGGGAAAGGAAGATCCTGGAAGGCCCAGAGCCCTCCTGTAGGTAGAACTGCAATAGAGCTTCTGCCTACACCACTCCTCTCCACCTCCTCCCCCCAAAAAAGACATTAACCCTGGCTTTTGGAAAGATGCTTTCGGGGAGCACTGGACTGCTGTATGGAGCTGGGGAAATGCAGACTCACGAGTGAGTGGACAGGAAGCCTGGATGGCACAGGTCGGCTGTCCTATTGCTCAGTTATGCTCTGCAGGTCTGAAGCTCTGAGAACATCTTATGTGAAGAGTAGGCCTGGGCGTTTTATGGCAGAGGACAGCTTGCTGAACATGGAATTTGTGGCTCTTTAATCCAAAATAGGGTATAAGCATATCTGTGAGTAATGAGCACCTGCCCCCCCCAACATACACACACACCACATGCCCCGTCAATCTTTTGTCCCTCTCATCTCTTTGTACGTGTAGATTTGCCATAGAGAAATGGGAGGCGGGGAGAAAGAAGATTCAAGAAAATTCTTTCTGTTTTCTCCTTTAAGTTAAGATGAGTAACTAGGAGAGTTGTGTCTCAGTTCTAGAAGTTGATCCCTGCCACTAGCTTTCCTTAACCTTTGCATTTCCAGTTTCTCTGTCTTCATTTCCCCAACATCAGAGCAGGAGTCTGCGTAGGCCAAGGGTAGTAGCATTTTGCAGTGGCCATCTGCCCAGCAGCGCCCCAAGGGCATTGGGTTCTGGAGTCTTTGTCCAAGAGGGCATTCTTTCACATTCTGTGCTCTTCAGTCTTCAAACCAGTCTTTGGGATAGCCAAAGTTCAAGGTTTCTAAAGAGTCGCAAAACCCAAACAACCAGGGGAGGAGGGGTAGTGGGAGCCGGAAGGAAGGCGGGGTAGCAGCTGCGGTAGCACGCCTTGGGGGAATAAAAGAGGGAGGCAGATTTCAACTGGACAAACCAGACCTGGTGCGTGCTCTCTGACTCCAAACCAATTATTCAGGGATCGCCTGAGCCTTCCAAATTGAAAAACAAGGGATTGAAAAGGAGACTAGGATTTACCACGAGGAGGGGTCAGAGTGGTGGCTTTGGAGCACTGAGCCCTCAGAGACCAAAAAGCCTAGTTTCCAATTCTTCAGGCTGCATACTATGCATATTCATTTATATAACTTTTGTTCTCTTCTTTCCATTGGTTCAACCCCATAATTCCATTCTTTAAGGGGAAAAAAAAGCCAATCACCAATCCAAAGGTGGGAGGAGGGAGAAAAAGAAGAGATAATTATTTCCCATTAGGAAGGCAAGCTTACAAGGGGATCGGTTCTATGCAATGCTTTATATGGAGAAAGCTTCTTTTGAGTTTAAGTTAGGGAAAACTGTCTAGATGTGAATCCCAGTTACTGTCTGTATTATGCCTTTTGCAGTTGTTTTGGGAGTGTATGTAACATGCCATCCTGGAAAAATAGATCACTATGTTTAGAGAAGTAAAGCTCTGTTTGAATAGTAGGTCCACATGTACCATAAGCTCACAGACCATTAGGAATCTAAATACCTGCTGGCACATTCTAGAGATTTGTCTGTGAGATCTATGTCAAAAATGCCATTGGTTCTTTTTGCAAAGGGCCTCTTTTGTACATAGCTATGGAGACATATGCCTTTTTGTTGTTGGATACAAACACAGGTGCAGAAACTCGGGAGTCCTTTTAACTCTCCAGAAATCCTTGAGAAAAACCACTTGCCCCAGAGAAGGGTATGTTTCTTGGACACTGCTGGAAGAAAAACACCCTGTTAGGGGAGTGACACGTTAACACCAAAATTCAGTTCTGTTGCTGAAAGAAATCTCTAAAAATCTGCTTCAGATTCTTTAAAGGAATGAGGGTGATTTTAACCCAAGAGTGTAGTAAGCTCACTGAGCATCCTTTTCAAGGTGGCGGTGGCCTGAAGGAGAATTTTTCATAGTCTAATGTTATTACCTCTAGTTCTGTATTGTAGCGTTCTTTTTTCCTTCTGGGTGTACATTTCTCTTGCTGTTCGTCTTGATATTCGTCTATGAACGGCCTCATAGTAATAAATTTTGATTGAGCCTGAGATTCTAATTTTAGCTTCTTTGTAGCATTGACTCACTTATTCTCCTAAATTCCCTCTTCATCCTCTTCACCCTCCTGCCTCCCCCCCATGAAAATAGCCTGGGAAGTGTCAGCTTCTTTCAGATCTTACTGTATCTGAGTCAGCAGCTTCAGCCAGCCAAGCCAGACTTTCAGGACGTAAGCTCAAGAGCTGAGGAAAGTTAAGGGTCAGGACCAAGGTGAGAAGCTAAAATTACATTCCTGTGTTCTCATCCCTTCCCCCACGGCCAGCTTTTCGCTCCGGGAGAGTGTCCTGGGTCCCCTAGAGCTGTGCAAGGAAAGACCTGTGCCAATAGATACTTCCTACATTTGTCTACAAAATGAATAGGTACACAAGTTCCTTCAAATGTTCTTAAAGGAAAAAGAAATTAAAAAAAGCACAGCGTATTTGGTTAGGAACAGAAGAAGAGGATCAGATAGGAAAGCAGGAGCTCCCTTCATGAGTGGGTCTCCTGGAAAGGAGCAAACAAGAGACCTATAGGGCAGGGGAGAAGTAAGGTGATTATGGAAAACTCTTTATTTAGTTTTACCTCCTGCTCCGCCCGTCTTAGCAACCTAATGCCGGCTCTGTGCTTTTTTGCTCCAGCTTAATTGGGTCCTGTCCCATCTGCTTCCTAAGTAATTTACTTTTACTTTTATTATTATTATTATTATTATTTATTTAAAGAGACAGATGCACCTGCTAGTACCATGATTGTTATGGGATCACCAGTCCAGGCTGTAATGGGAAATCCTGGTGATGATAGGACAGAAGCAAACGAAAAAGCGGGAAAGACTTCAAAGTCATTCATGAAATGGGGTTACAAATTTTAAAGATGGGATCTGGTTATTTAAGACACCTTGATTTGGGGCAAGGAACCTGACTTTCAGTTGTGCTTGGAAACACAAAACCAACCAAATGCAGAGGAGCAAACCATCCTGAGGTCCTGAAGTCATGGTCTCTTCCAAACCCTGTCTGCAGGCCTGGAGGAGGGGGTGGGACCCAGGGCGCAGCTCAGGTGGTGCAGGCAGAGGGCTTGGGCAGGGTCCGGAGGGGGACAGGGGCAGGCCATCATGGGGGTGGGCAGCGGGGCCCTAGGACAGGCGCACGTGGCCAGCTCGCAGCGGGGCCCTAGGACAGGCGCACGTGGCCAGCTCGTAGGCCCCTGCTTTCTGGGGTGGCCTCGGGTGCTGCAGGCTCCCTCCTGGCTCACTCTGGGGGTTGCACTACAGGGCCCAGGAGCCCGCAGCGCCCCATGCCCTTCCTGCTCCCTCCCTCCTGCCTCCTTGCCTCCGGAGCTTCAGCTTCGGTGTGTTGCCAGATTTAGCACAAAAATGTGCAAATAGCCAAAAACAAAAAAAGGATGTCAAATATTGCATGGTTTGAGCACCTGGGTGGCTCAGTGGTTGAGCATCTGCCTTGGGCTCAGGTTATGATCAGGTCCTGGGACCAGTCCCTTATCGAGGTCCCTGCAGGGAGCCTGCTTCTCCCCCTATGTCTCTGCCTCTCTGTGTCTCTCATGAATAAATAAATTAAATCTTTTAAAAATATAATCCAGGGTGCATACTGCAACTAAAAAGCTTTTCGTTATTCATCTGAAGTTCGAATGTAAATGGGTGTCCTGGCGTCCTATCTGGCTACCCTGGGCCCAGGCAGGCCCCACCCAGCGCCAGTCGCCCCTCAATGTGGGGGTCGTTCTGGGGCATCCACCAGCTTCTCTTTCTTTCTGGGGAGCCCCTGGTGATCCTCTTGTGGTGCCGAGGACAGGGCTGGCAAGAAAAAAGGGTGTTATCCGCTCATGTCTGGCCACCACAGGCCCACTGCCATCCGAGAACGAGCCCCCCACCCCCCCCAACACACTCCTCTGGGTTATAAATCTAGCCGATAGTCGTGCTCTCGACTTACACAACCAACTTTTCTTTTCCCTGATGGATGAACTCCCGGGTTTAAAAGATTACAGTAATCACAGGAGGACAGTGTAAATCGAATCTGATAGCAATAACTTTCGGGGAAGGTCAGGCTCAAGTGAAATGTTACCAAGCAACAGGCATTTTGTTTGCAAAATACAATCAAAGAGCATTGATGAGAAATTCTTTGCTGTGGCCAGTCAGCACTTTCTGCTAACAGCTTTACAGAGAGAAAGTGAGTAAATCTTCATAAATCAACGTCCCTGGAGGACTTGGAGCCCAGTTCTGGAAATGTTGCACTTCTTCCTGACAGAAGAGGATGGAGCTCCTAATCTATTTGCCCGCCTCCCTTTCTCCCCTCTCCCTCTCCATCCCCTCTGCCTCCCCTCTTGTTTTCCTCCTTTCTTTGGCTTTTTAACCTGTTCTGGCTCTTCTGATCTCTGGATTTTCATGTCTAGTCCCGCATGGCCCTAATGGCACAGTGGGCCTGGAAATGAGGGACGCATGGGAGCTCGTGGCAGAGATCAGGGCCCAAGTAGTAGAACAACTGGTCCTCCCAGGTCCATCACCTTGGGATTAGGTCATGTCACTCTCCAGCATCCTACAGGCTAGTGAGTCACCCCCTTGTCTCTGCACCTCAGACTTCTCTAAAGAAACTAAAACGAAAAACCTCGGTGGTTTTTTTTTTCCATTTTATTTTCTAATTAAACAGCTATAAAAAATAAGCACAGTCAACTGAATTAACAATATTACAATACCGTAATTAACAGTATTGTGGAAAACTGAACATTCAGAACGGGTCAGTTCTTTACTGAATCTCTCATCCCTGTTTCTGCTTCCAGTGACCAGGCAGGCTACGTTTTACGGAGCTGGGATTGGTGTTCTGCTCTCACCGCTTATTACTTCTGTTAGTTCAATATGAGTATTTGTTGCAACCATTGTCTCTACGTGCCAATGTTTACAACAGCGTGAACCCTATGAATACACCTTAGCCTGCCCAGCGGCTGGCCCTTGAGGTGATTTGCTGTGTTTTAACGAAAAATATGACCAACCGCACGGATAACGTGGAAAAATTTTGCAGAAGACTAGTTAAACTGCAAGCCTCTCAGTGGCCAAGAGGCAATGTTTTGATCAGCTCTGTGTAATCTTACCTAATAAGTTCTGGGGGCATGGTGAGAGACTTAAGGGTTTCTGTTAAACAGATGAATAGAGAGCTGCATTTCTGTCAGTTCCAAATGAACATGTGGATTTATAGATGATTTTTCTCCTGCTTCTTGAAAAGCGTTCCTGAGTCACTAAAGGGGTCAAAACTCAGTTTTTCAGGATGTACGAAGTCCACCATCGCAAGTTTTATTTTCTTAAGTTCTGCTCTTTCTATAGCAGTGTTCCCCCCAAATATCGATCCCAAGGAACCATCCTGATTCCTTCATATATTATTAATGATTATGTTATGTTATTATATTATGTTAATGATTTTTTAAAAAGCAAAGCGTGACGATTTGTACTCTTCACAGGTCCTCCCCCAACCCTCACCAACCCAGAAAGAAAAAGATTTTCCACTGATACTAATTTCCTGCTGTACTTTAGATTTTCAGCCACTCAGGTTTTGGTTTTGTTGTTGTGGTTGTTTTTTTGTTTTTTTTATGATTCAGCACTTCTAGTGTGAGATAAAGATAACAGAAATGTAAAAACGTGTGTCTCCTGTTAACGTTCTGACTGGCCATTGGTCTCTTCTAGAAGCACCAGGTCCTGCCTGGGCTTTTCCCCTGTCATTGCTTTAAGATTTGGGTGCTGAGAAAACCATTCATCAGGGTACACTCAGAGGTGTGTCCCCCAAAGCTCACGTCAGCATAAGAGGCCATACAATCCACATCCCAAAATGACATGATTTCAAAAGAAAAAAAAAGTCCAGTGACTTATTCTAGGAAATGTTCCTCTCTATGCCAATGTTTTTGTGTTTTTTATTCAAGATAATATTTTTGTAGGTATAATGGGGTAGAATGGAAAAAAAACCCACCACATTTAAGCCTGAAAGAGTCTCCATTTTTGTGTTTATTTCACATGTGTGGTTGGCTTACCAAACTATTTGAAATGAATACCTAGGTCTTTAAAAAAAAAAAAAAATATATATATATATAACTACATTTTCATATTTAAAGTCTTCTAAAGGAGGAAACATTTTGCAAACCATAGTTTTATTTATTTTTAAAGATTTTTTATTTATTCATGAGAGACGCAAAGAGAGAGGCAGAGACATAGGCAGAGGGAGAAGCAGGCTCCCTGTGGGGAGTCCGATGTGAGACTCATCCCAGGACCTGATCATGACCTGAGCTGAAGGCAGATGCTCAACCACTGAGCCACCCAGGCGCTCCACAAACTGTAGTTTTAGATTGGAAGTCACTTTTGTGTGAGTGTTCAGTTTCTTTCCCTAAAGTCTGTAGCAAAAGGGGATTAAAAAAAAGTCTTGTAGCTATCTTAAGGCTTACGTATTTTTTTTGAAGTTGGTAGCATATTATTGATAGAAAAAAATTTCCTTCCTAATTGAATATCTACTTCTTTTACATATTTTGACCCGAGTGAAGGGTTTAGCTCAGGGGTGGCTAGGAGCATGTCTATATCACGAAAAATATGAATTTGAAGAGTGAGTAGTAAGACTTAAAAAATACCTGTCTGTTTAAGCCTTAGAAACAGCAGATTGTATCACTTCCAATGGGTGACTTGGAGTATCAAATGAAATTTTTGTCTTTCTACTTTTTTGACTAGTAGGCATGGCTTCCTGCCCCCAGATGCTAGGGGTAAAAATGTTATCAGTTGGAGTATATTCTTACTGTCTATGTCCTAGGAATTAGGGTGTTAGGTTCGAGGAGAAAGAGGGTCAAGTGTTCGGGGACTATTTCCCTTTTCATTTTGTTGGTTGGCAGTGTCACATTTCTGTATCTAGAAAGGCCTTTGTGTTTTAAACCAACATGAACATTTTATAAAGTTCATTTAGGGGGAAAAAAACCTAGAGATGTAAAGAAACACCCATTATTAAGTTACCCTTTATCACTGAGCTCAAAACCCACCCTCTATAATTACTCGTGAAAGTCTGTATTTATAGAACAATTTACAATACATCCAGTGTAGGTACAGCTGTATATCCAATACTAGATACCATAGTGCCACAAAATTGCAGGGGCTCTGCAGTCTGCCCTTCAGAAATTATGATGGTGAGGAGGGACTCCTGGCACAAGGTGAGAGGCTAGTCTTGCCTTGTCCAGCTTTGCAACCCCAACAGCCTTGGCCGTTGAGAGGGATCTTGCTCACCCACCAGCCTGTAGGAGGACTTTTATGTGGGGCTCAGGTGCACAAAAGCCTTGGGTGTGTCCCACTACCCTGCTTCCTTCAAGGTCTAGGTCTTCCCTTTGAACACGGTATCAGCAGCACTGAGCCCAGTTGGTTGGGATACCCTGACTTTCTACTTTTTAGATTTCATTCCTCTGACACCCTGTTAGGTTGTTTTGTTTTGTTTTGTTTTGTTTTTGTTTTTGTTTTTGTTTTCCCATCTGACCATCGCCTGGACACCCAAGCTAGAGAGGCTGACTGCCCTGAAACCTGAGAAGACAGTGTGGATGAATGGGCACAGCCCAGCCCACCACCACCACTCCCCCTGAGAAGTTACCAGAAGCACGTGCTGCTCTGGGCACGCCACGTAGCAGGGTGGCACAAAAAATCAGAAAGGCAGGGGCCCTTGCAGTCCTGGGGGTTCACAGCTGGTGAGCAAGCTGGCACCCCATAAAGGATTCTGTTGTGGCTTGTTCTGCAGAACAGGAACATAGGCACAAGAGTAGAATTCTGTATTTTCAGGTTTATAGTCTTGTCATCCAGTATCCAGTACTTCAGGATAGTATATCTTTTGCCATTTTTGGGGAAAAAAATACTACATTTTCATAATGGCAGATGTGTCAGATTAACTGGGACATCATTCTCTAGCTCCCTTTGGCTAAACTTCCGTGCTTTGAATCACTTTCTTCTGGAGACTGAAGTGTTCTGTGGAAGAGTGAGTTTGTTGAGAGACCTTAAAACATTTTCCACACATGTGTTCAGTGTTTGCAGCTCATCCGGCATGGGAAAAATTATCTTTTTTTTTTTATTTAAGATTTTTTTTTTTTTAAAGTAAACTCTACCTTTAACGTGGGGCTTGAACTCACTACCTGGAGATCAAGAGTCACAAACTCCCTGGACTGAGCCAGCCACACACCCTGGAAAAAGTTATTTTTTAAAATAGGAAGCCTCTTTTAGGTTCACTCATTAAAAAATAGCTAAGTTTTGAGCTTCCTAGCTGTACTTATATACTTATTTCATAGAAGAACCAGTAGTTTCTCTTGCTTTCAAAAAGAAAAAAAAATCTCACCATCTCTTATATTGCTGTGTACTGTGTGTCATATTTATCTTTTTTTATTGTGGTAAAATATACATAATATAAAATTTACTATTTTAACTTTTTTAAGGGGTACAATGTAGTGACATTGAGTAATATTCACAATGTTGTGCTACCACCACTACTGTCCATTTCCAGAACTTTTTCATCATCTGAATCCCCTGTACCAGTGACAGGATAAGTGCCATTCCGTCCCTCTCCCCCTCCCTCCCAGATCCTGTTAATGATCCTTCTACTCTCAATCTCTGTGAATTTGTCTATTCTAGGTACCTCACGTAAGTGGAATCAGAGTATTTGTCCTCTTGTGACTGACTTATTTCATTTAGCATATTTTTAGAGTTCATCCCTATCATAACCCGGGGTCAGAATTTCATTACATTTTGAGGCTAATATTCCATTGCATGTGTGTATCACATTTTATTTATCCATTTATCCACTGGGGACACTTGGGTTGCTCCCACCTTTTGTCTGTTGCAGATGATGCCACTGTGAACATTTGTGTACACTATGTATCATCCTGGATACAAAGCAAGTTCTTTCTGGCTATGTTTGCTTTTCTCCATCCCCATGCATCTTATCTGCCCAACTAGATACTAAGTCCCACAGATTAGGGGCTAGTCTTACACTTCCTGGTATTTTCCACTTCCTTTTTTCTGTTTCTCTCAGTATCTTGCATATTACAGGCATACAGATACTTGATACTGAAAATAATAGGTAAGGAAAGCTAAAGTTAAATTCAAAAGCCCTGTTTAGAGATACACAGTATTTAAAGCATAATTTTATTTTCTATTTCCCTGGGGAATGTATTTGGCTTGTGTTCCCAAGCCCCATTGAGCAGGGGCCCAAGTCCAATTATGTGTTCACGTCAGTGCTGAGCTAACATACTGTCACTGTCCACTCATTTTCAAGTGTTTCGTGACAGAGTAACTGCCAAGAGGTATGCATGGGGTCATGAGTCAGAATGTACGTAGGTCTAGTTGCTTAGAATGGGAATCTGTAGAAGTTTTTTCTGTGTTGTTTTTCCTTTTTTGGTTTAAGAACAAACACACATTCACTCAGAGGACAGGGCATCTGGGTCCCCTGTCCTAGGGGGTTGCAGGAGGGGAGATGTCAAGTTTCTCTTACCAAAACAGGTCTTGCGCATGTCCCAGAGCTGTTCTAGAAAGCAAAGTTGGCTTGATACGTGCAGGCTGCAGATGATCCCCGCATAGAAACCTTACATTGTGTATTGGAAAAAGCAGTGGCTTATTAATCTGCAAACTTGGGATAAGTGTGAATTTGTATCAGATTTATGGCTCAAAGTTGCACTGATACAGTTTAAACATATTTTAAGACGTATTTGTCTTTGCTTGGCAGGTATTTATTTATTGCTTTGTGGAGAACCAACGTTTTATTTCCCTATTATATTGAAGATAAATCTCACGTTAGAAGAATGTTCATAAACGGGCCTTTGTCTTAAGGCTTTTAAAATAAACAAAAACAAATTGGAGGAGATAGATTTTTGCAGCTGCTCTGATGAAATTTCACCGGCTGGCTTTCTAAATATAATCAGGTGTGCCCACAGAGAAGGTGACAATGAAGCTATTCAGAAAGGGCCGCAGAAAACACAGGCAAAGCGATTGTTTACAACCTGACAACTGGGTCATTAATAATTTTCATCTTTAGATCAGTTACACTGGCTTTGAGTAGAGACAGCCAATGTTTTCAAAAGGATAAAAATCTCCTTGCACAGAGCATGCTAATAAAGAATATGTTCTTTTTATTATAAAAGTCTGTTGGCATTTCCTACTGCAAGCAAACCAGTCTTACCTACTCCTTTCTGCCCCCTTCGCGCTGTAATACTAGCCCTTTGGGGCGGGGGGTAATGTGTTAGGTCAAAATGTGACATTTGCAGCTGGTTTAGTTCACAGCAAATCTCTGCTTTATTTGGGAAGCTTTTCCTTCCTTTTGGTATAATTCAAGAAGGTATCTTTAAATCCTCTCCATGAACCTTACTAATAAAACAATTTGTGAAACGTTTTTACCTCTTGCACCCCCTGGTCCCGGAGTTATGGGCTCATTGTTTCACTGAAGGATCATGCCCCCTACTCAGTTTGACAAATCTCTCCAGCCGTTTCCTTCCTGTCCTGCGACCTGCCCCACCATCCAGAATTCACAGCTGGTTTTGCTTGCCCTCTACTGCAAGCTCCAGGAGACCAAATCTGTCAGTCCCTCGAGTGGCCGTGCAAGAAAGATTTCAATGGATCGAGGCTTCTTTCTGGAAATTATATTGATTAGCTATGGTCCATGGTAACCTGATGAAACATAGGACTAGTTCACGAGGCATATTTAACAGAAAATCTGCCTCTGGGAAATGGATTTGAGATATAAAAATTCCCTTCCACGGATATGTGTGTGTGTGTGTGTGTGTGTGTGTGTGTGTGTGTATATATATATATATATATGGTGCACGACCCATATAGGGTGTCCCTACGTGGGATGATGTCCCTAGTTGACACCAGGCACCTCCTGTGCAGAAAAGGAGCCGGGAGACAAACCTGAGCTCATTTTTCCGGCCTTCCCTGGGCTGTGTCAATCCCTAGACCTACAGAGCGTCTTCATTTAGATCATTACTGCCCTGACAGCCACATCCTTTAGGGTTATAGGTATCCCATCACTGTTCTGTGTTTGAGGCAAGCTGCTCTGTCTGAGAAATTGCTCCAATTTCTAGATCTTTATTTAGTCTTCTTTTTTTTTTTCAGTCCCCATTCTCTAGTGAGGTGGTTAGGATTTCTTTTCTTAAAAAGCTTCCTGAACGGAGGTGTGTGTGTGGGGGGGGGGGGGGGTGGGGGGCGCCTGGCTGGCTCAGCCCTAGAGCCTGCGACTCTTGATCTCAGGGTCCTGAGTTCAAGCCTCACATTGGGTGTAGCCCTTCCTTAAAAAAAAGAAAAAGAAAAAAGAGAAGAAAGGCAGGCTCCCAGCGTGTTGGCACCCACCCAGCTTGCATTCCTCCTTCCAAATGGCCTGGGGGTGGGGTGGGGTGGGGTGGGGGTGGGGTGGGGGCTCAGGCCCCAGCACATCTGTTCCTCTTTCCCCGCACACACACACACACACACCGGGAAGGATTAACCCAGCTGTTGTCCGCTTTCCAGATCTGGCCGAGGACCGGCTGGGGGACGGCGGCGGCTCGGCCGACAACGCGGAGGGCTTCAGCGACAAGGAGGCGGACCAGAGGAGCTCCCCGGACGCGGCCCACAGTAAGGGCTGCTTCGGCCCCGAGAGCCCCGAGGTGGTGTCGGTGGACGAGGGCGGCTTCGCGCTCGCCAAGGGCGGAGGCGCCCCCGGGAGCCGGCCCGGCAGCCCCAAGTGCGCGGCGGAGCAGAGCCACCTGCTGATCGAGGGCCCCTCGGGCACCGTGTCTCTGCCCTTCAGCCTCAAGGCCAACCGGCCGCCGCTGGAAGTGCTGAAGAAGATCTTCCCGGGCCAGAAGCCGGCGGTGCTGGAGCTCATCCTCAAGGGCTGCGGCGGGGACCTGGTGGGCGCCGTGGAGGTGCTGCTGTCCAGCCGCTCGTCGGCGGCGGCGGCCTCCGAGCGGACCGCGGCCGAGCCCGAGGCGCTGGTGCTGCCGCCCAACGGGCACCTCTTCGAACACGGCCTGGGCTCCTACCCGCTCTCGGCCTCCAAGTGGTCCGTGGGCTCGGCCTTCAGGGTCCCGGACACGCTGAGGTTCTCGGCCGACTCGGCCAACGTGGTGCCCAGCCCGCTGGCCGTGCCCCTGCAGCACCCCTTCCCCCAGCCGCCCCGGTACCCGCTGATGCTGCGCAACACCCTGGCCAGGAACCAGTCGAGCCCCTTTCTGCCCAACGACGTGACCCTGTGGAACACCATGACCTTGCAGCAGCAGTACCAGCTGAGGTCCCAGTACGTGGGCCCCTTCCCCGCCAACTCCGGCGTCTTCCGGGGCTCCCCGGTCCTGCCCGCGCGCGCCCCCGAGGACCCCCGCATCCCCCTCCCCGACGACGGCTGTCCCATCGTGGCCAAGCAGCCGCTGTACGCCGAGGAGGACTATGACGAGAGGTCCGACTCCTCAGACTCTCGAATACTCAACACTTCCTCCTAAAGCGCACCTGCTGGGGGGGTGTGACCAGGTGACTTGTTTTTTTTTTCTGTGCATTTGAAACCCCCCCTCCTCCCCCTCCCCGCTGCCCTCCCTCCCCCCGTGCGGGGAGAGAGGCCACCTCCTGTGCATACCCTCTCTCCTCCTGTTTGACAAAGTGACTGTGCTCGATGCTATACCTTAGCAATAAAAACATAACTTATTTAATTTCTTGCACTTCATTGGGAAATGCCAAATAGCTCTGCTCTGTGGCTTTAGTGCTGAATGTGTACTGTTAAAAGAGGGTCTGATGCTAAGCATAGTCTTGGGAAAGCCGGGGCCACCGAAGATTGATGTGGGAGGTGGGGGCCGGGGTGGGGGGGATCTATAAAGCTGAAGGTCAGCTTTTGCTCCTGCCTCAAACTCAACCCGGAATGTCCGAGAAAATAGTATACTTGAATGCGGTTTTTGTAAAAGAGGATGCCTCAGGATTTGTAAAACCCAAATAAAGCAAGTGGTTCGGTTGCAAATGGACTATACACAGGGACCTTATATTCTTATGCTAAAAATCCTTCCTGCGTTTTAGAGAGAGACTGCACTTAAGAATAGAGTGAACCGCTCACATGCTTATTTAAGCTTGGACAGTTTTCGGAGACAAACTCCCATTAAGGATTATTCTTTTCACATGGCTGAATTGAAACATGCATAATGTCAATGTAAAGCCAATCACAGCTGTGAACTGCATGAAATGTATTGTGAAATGAACACAAGATTAAGCTTTGTCAGGTTAATGTAGCATGCTGAGGACTCTAGAAAAAAAAAATAAACTAAGGAGACGATCTTCGTTTATGTCATTTCTACTTGTGGAAAGAGGATCTCTAAAGAGAGAAACTCGATGTCAAGGCTACTCACCAGCGCTTGGATCAGGAATCAAGGTATCAGTTAAATGGGACATTCCGTGAGAGATAGGGATGGCAAAGTTTGGGGGCTGCATTTAGGGAGATGGAGAATTTATTGGCTAAGAACAGGGTTCAATTCAGTCCCTCTGCTCATTCATCTAATTCTCCGGCAGATACTTAGTGCCTATTCTATGTCAGAGAACGCTTTGTGTCTGCTGTTGTCCAAGGCACCTGTCCACGGGTCCAAGACAAGCAGGGATGATAATGGAGAGTCCCATTAAAGAATAAAGTAACAATGCAACAGTTTACAATGTAAGTACTTAGCACCGTACCTGACAGAGAGAAAGCCCTTGATAAATGAGAGCTATTACTGCTATTAATTAAGCTCAGTAGCTTTTGCATTCTTGCTCAGATATTTTAAAAAGGGAGTTTTCAAACAATGCTGTTCAGTGGTGCCCCTGCCAACCACTTCTCTTACTGTGTCCATTCTTCCAAGTGCATGAAAGCAAAGACGACTGCTTAAGTCTGACAATAAACTTAGGAAGGCGGAAGGGAAGTAAATAAGCACATAAATAAAAGCCTCTGCATGACGAGGATGCAGAAAGAGCTCCCAATGCTGGAATAAGCCTGGAAGGAAGAAGGACAAATCCTCTTGGCCTGAGATATTCCCTCCACTGGGGGACGGGCGCTCCTATCAGCTGCCAATCACCCTTGAATGGGTCCCAGGAGGGGGGGGGGGACATTTAAAATTAAAATCTCTTTATTTCTCTAGGGCACTGTGGGAATGAGAATGTTTGATAAGAAAAAGGTCCTTATATTAGTTGGGCTAATGTGTATTTCATGGACATAGGTACATACCAGGATGCTTTAATACTATTTATTGTTCGGATTGTATTTAAGCATTAGCCTATCTGTAAAGGAAGAAAGCAAGGAAGTGACAAAGAAACGAATACGACCCCTGATTCTAAAGACCCATGTCTGGGACATTTTCTGTTGTGGAGATGAGCTAATGTCTGGGCCTCCCTAGGCACAAGTATATTTCCCAGTGTATGTTCACCTCAAAAGCTTATCTGCATTTATGTAACAAGCAACGGTGGTAACAGGTTCCCTGTGAGCCAATGGTGGTGTGAAATCTGTCTTCAGCTTCAGGTTCAATGACCAGGATTGAGCAACACTCGCCTTAAGATACAGTGTCTGTCACAGCATGATTTCACCCGCACAGATCACCAGAGTCGTTGACTCCTTTTTTGACAATGGCCAGCAGCAACAGGAACTGTGCATACGTAAGGCAGTGAATTCACAGGCTAGTGCAGGTATGTTTGATCCTCAATATAATCTCCTGAAGCCAGAAATGCTTAGTTTGGTGGGGTAGGTGTGGTCAGGAGTCAGATGGGAGAAATCCGTTAAGATCCTTTGCCCTGCTCCCAGAGGTCAGTTTTGCTTCCTCTGCCGTCCTTCAATTCTAGCTCAACACTCGGAGACCATCCTCCTCTGCCATGTAGGCCACAGGCCTTCAGTTACTATTTCACATAAAAGAGGAAAAAATCAACCAACTCCTGGCTAAATTCCCATCTGTCACACAGACAAAATCACGGGTGCTCGGCAGGACACTTGCAGCCTGGTCAAGCCAGCCTTGAGGAAAGTTAATCCACGTTAAATCAGGGCATCTCTCATTCTAGTGAGGACCTGCCGTCTGCTAGTCTTAAATGCTGTGTTCACCCACAATGTGGGTGTGGGCAGGTCAGCCAAGGTCTATAGCACCTGGTCTCCAAGCGTGATCCATGCCCCCCAGCACTTCCATTTCTAGTTGAGATTCATGGGGCCCTGCTTGTTGAGTTCAGAATCTCGGAGAGCCTCGGCACCTGCATGTTTATCATCCTCCCCGGGTGATTCTTCAACTCACTAAGAGTTGAGGACATCACATCCTTGGATTTTCTTCTTATATCTATGCTGAGTAAAGGAGCTGAGACAGGTTGAAATCCCTACGCCCTCCACTTCCATGTCCTTTTCTTTAAAAAAACAAAACAAAACACATTTTATTTATTTATTCATGAGACACACACACACACACACACACACACACACACACACACACACAGAGGTGCAGAGACACAGGCAGAGGGAGAAGCAGGCTCCATGCAGGAGCCCAATGTGGGACTCGATCCTGGGACTCCAGGATCACACCCTGGGCCGAAGGCAGGCGCTAAACCGCCAAGCCACCCAGGGATCCCCTCCCATGTCCTTTTCTGTGGCAAGAGTAATCTTCCACGTGTGAGCACCTGCCCTAGATGTACAGCTCAAGGAACCTTAGCGGCAATGTTGATGTTTGAATCAAGTACACACTTGAGATCAGAAGTGCCCGTTTTTGGAAACTTCTGATTGCCAAAGCACCAGATAGAGGCATAGATGCGCTGCCCTTTCTCTCAGGGGGAGTGCCACTTAGAGCTCCTGAGACTTCCCAGTGCTGCTGACCCTTAAGGTTATGCTGTGATTCCAAGTTTACTAGTGACACCTGGAAATAGGTTTTGCCCTGGAGTTGGAGCTTTAAGTTTTGTTTTTAAAGATTTTATTTATTTGTTCATGAGAGACACGGAGAGAGAGAGGCAGAGACACAGGCAGAGGGAGAAGCAGGCTCCCAGGAGGGAATCTGATGTGGGACTCGATCCCAGGACCCCAGGATCATGCCCTGAGCCGAAGGCAGATGCTCAACCACTGAGCCACCCAGGCACCCCTGGAACTTTAAGTTTTAAGAAACATCAGTAGTTCCCTCCCTCTTCCCGCCAGTTTTGCTAAGATATAATCGACATATAACATTGTGTAAGTTTAAGGGGCATGAGGTGACGATTTGATAGGTGTATATATTGCAAAATGATTTCCACGAGTAAGGTTAGTTATCCATCACCTCACAGGATTATTTTTTTTTGTTGTTTTTGTTTTTATTTTGTGGTGAGAACAGTTAGATCTGTTCTCTTAGTGACTTCCAAGCATACAATACAGTACTGTGAACTCTAGCCACCATGCTGTACGTTGGATATCAAGAACTTACTCATCTTACAACTATGAGTTTGTATCCTTGGAGCAACCTCTCCCCATGCCCCTCACCCTCCATCCCCTGGCAACCACGATTCTACTGTGTTTTTGTGACTTTTGCTTTTTTTAGATTCCATGTGTAAGCGAGACCACACAGTACTTGCCTTTTGGTGACTGGCTTATTTCACTTAGTATGTAACATTTGCTTTATCTCCTGGTCTGTTGATGGGCACTTAGGTTGTTTCCGTGTCTTGGCTTCCGTGTATTGTGCATAATGCTCCAGTGAACATGGGTGGAGAGGTCTCTTTGAGATACCAGTTTCATTTTCTTTAGATATATACCCACAGGTGCCATTGCTGGGTCACAGTGTAGTTCCGTTCCTAGTTTGAGGAGCCTCCACACTGTTTTCCAGAGAGTCTGCACCAGTTTTCATTCTCACCAATATTGCACATGGGCTTCCTTTTTAAACAATTTATTTTTAAAGATGTTATTTATTTATCTGAGAGAGTGAGCAAGAGAGAGAGTAAGAGCACATGTAAGCCAGGGGAAGGAGCAGAGGAAGAGGGAGAAGCAGACTCCCTGCTGAGCAGGGATCCTGGTGTAGGGCACGATCCCAGGACCCTGAGGTCACAACCTGAGCTGAAGGCAGATGCTTAACCAACGACTGAGCCACCAGGCACCCCAGAAGGGCTCCCCTTTCTCCTCATTTTTGCCAGCACCTAGTACCTCTTCTCTTTTTGATAAGAGCCATTCTAACAGGTGATTCTTACAGATGAAATATCAATGCCCTTCATGAGGGGAAAAACCAAGGTAGTTGCAGCGATGTTTTGAGAAGCAAGGCATTTCTTAGCCAGGTACATGGCAGTGGTCAAAATTAATAACATGGCAACTGGAGAGGTGACAGATACCAGAGAGAGGGGGGCAGTGGTCCTGAACCCTGGGGCCAGGCTGTTGCAGTTAGCTGGGAGGCTTCTTCTTCTTTTTAAGATTTTATTTATTTATTCATGAGAGACACAGAGAGAGAGAGAGGCAGAGACACAGGCAGAGGGAGAAGCAGGCTCCATACAGGGAGCCCAGTGCAGAACTCGATCCCAGGACCCTGGGATCACACCCTGAGCCAAAGGCAGATGCTCATCCACTGAGCCACCAAGGTGCCCCAGCTGAAAGGCCTCTAAGAACCTGAGAACATTTAAAATTTACAGATTTACAAAAAGAAATTGGACCACAGGAGGTGGTATACAGTGGAGCAGTCATGTATTATGGGGTCTGCTCTTTAGGGACTCATCTTCCAAGGTCCCCAAGCTGTTCTAGGGCTAGGTTGGTGGGAGGCGATGGAAAGGGCGATGCCCTGGGAACATTTGTTGGGTGCCCAGAAAACAGGCACTGCCTGCATTTGATCTGATAGACTTGAAAAATGGACTTGATTTCAGGGCGTTCTGTTTCAGTCATTCATTCTTTATATGCGCATTTGCTCAGCAGAGGTGAGTTGGAAATAAGATGGATGCTAAATTTATATGTTAATTTTAATATTGAAGCTATCCTATACTTGAAGAAGAAGATCAATGCTTCAATTTCATTTCTTATGCGGTGCTGAACGTTGTCATTACTGGAAAAAAATCATTTCCGAGTGCGTCCTCCCCAAATTCTAATCTCAGAGGGCAGAGGAGGCTCAGAAGGGGCAATCTTGCCTCTTGCTGATGGTCTGTTCAGTGACGTGCTTCAGTGTCCCCACAATATCCTTTACCATTTCAGCATGAAGGGTCAATAAAAATGGTCACGGTTTTCCTCAAATTGCAGTGGGGTTTATTTACCGGTTGGATTCTGAGAGTTGGTGGGAGTTGTCAGGCTGTGTCAAGTGTTTTCGTATATCCCACCAGCAAAGCCACTGGACTTCGCAGTTGCAGAAAGATTATACCTCCAGAAGACTTGAGTCATGGCTTGGTTGTTTTAGATGTGACCTCACACTTACACTGCAACATCTTCTTTTTTTTCAAGTAGGTTCCACACTCAGCATCGAGCCCAAAGTGGGCTTAACTAGCCGAGTGCCTGGGTGGCTTAACCAACTGAGCCACCCAGGTGCCATTTTACTGTAATTGAAATGAAAGATTCCAAAAGTCTGTGGAAGGTTCTTTAGTGGGGAGAAAGTCCTCTGTCTCCCTACCCAACTGTTGGAGTCAGATGTGTGATGGCTTCTATGGAGGGAGGGTTGGTGAGAGTGACTTGGGACCGGGGGCCACTATGGTGATCCACACGGGCTCTGTCTCACCTGCAGACTTCTGGCTCCCCAAGCTAGCCGCAGCCTTCCTCGTTGGCTTCTGCCTTCAGGGAGCCCCAGGTGACATTGCCTGCTGTGGGTGGCTTTGCATTTTGTGTGTTGCACCAAAGGGCTTGGCCAGGAGGGCAAGTAGGGGCTCAAATCTGTAACCAGTGAGTGCTCTTTTCTGACTGCTAGACCAGAAAGGGCCTGGTCTTGGGAGGTGCCTTTTTCTATTTTGTACACAAAGGGATGATCGAGTGTAGCAGGCATTCCACCTGGGGAAAGGTAGGGAAGAGGGAAAAGAGTGAACGAGTTGCAGGTAGACAGGCTGAGCATTAAGAGAATTAGCTGTGGACGCTATAGATAAATCTGCCACCGTGTCTATGCCCTCAGCCTGTCCCCTTTGAGGAAATAGGAGGTAGTTTGTTCACTTAAAGTTTGAAAAAGTCTCACTCCCTACATTTGAGATTAGAAAGGGAGAAGTCAGGGGGACCTGGGTGGCTCAGTTAAGTGTCTGACTCTAGGTTTTAGCTCAGGTCATGATTTCAGGGTCCTGGGATTGATCGCCAAACTGGGCTCCATGCTCAGTGGGGAGTCTGCTTGAGATTTTCTCCCTCTGTCTCTGCCCCTCCCTTGTAGTGCACTCTCTTGCTCTAAATAAATATCTTTAAAAAAAAAAAAAGGCAGATGTCAGAGAGAGAGGTGAACCAGCCTTTATTGAGCACCTACAGCTGGCATTTATCTCAGGTCTTCATTCTGACCCCAAGACATCTCTAAGGGTTGTCCCTCAGCTCAGGCCACCAGCAGCCAGGGACACATGTTATCTGCAGCTGCTTGAGTGGGCAATAGTGTATGGAAAACAAAGCTGACAAATGAATAAAAATGCCTGCAGCAAGCCCTGTTAAATGCAGGTTCCTGTGTTCAGGAGCGCTCTGGGAACCAGCCTGTCTGCCTGTCTACAATACAGTCATATCCAAGGTTCACTGCAGATCCTTATTCTTCAGGAAACATGTGTCTTGTGGTTTAGTCTTAAAGATATTATATGTAGAGTTTTAAAAATTGGCAATTGGGCATGGTGCATACTTAAATGCCTATTAAAGGAAATATTTGATTTGCTAAAGTACCCTGTAAGTATGTCAGAAACATGTTCCAAAAATTTGTATTTATACCTGCAAAGAAAACTTTGTTATTCCAACATGATTTATTCAAATTAGCAATTCAAAATATCTGTTGGATATTATTAAATTAGTTTAAAATATGTCTAGATCCAATCCGAATGCCAATTAATTTATTAGAAACAGGGGCCACCTGGGTGGCTTGGTTGGTTAAGCATCTCTCTCTCTCTCTCTTTTTTTTTTAAGATTTTATTTATTTATTTATGAGAGACACAGAGAGAGGCAGAGACATAGGCAGAGGGAGAAGCAGGCTTCCTGGGGAGCCTGATGTGGGACTCAATCCCGGGACTCCAGGATCACGCCCTGGGCTGAAGGCAGGCGCTCAAATGCTGAGCCACCCAGGTGTCCCTGCATCTGGCTCTTGATTTTAGTTAGCTCAGGTCATGATCTTGGGGTCATGAGTTTGAGCCTCATATCAGGCTCAATGCTGCTTGAAATTCTCTCTCCCTCTGCCCCTCCCCCCCCTGCACTCTCTCTCTCTTTCTCAAAAAAACAAAAAAACAAAAAGTGCTGCCCAGAATCCAATCCTTTCCAGAAATAGTTGGAAGTGCAACTCAGAAGCAGTCATTTATGAAGTACTTACTCTGTACAAGTCACTTTTCTTTCTTCTTTCTTTTTTAAAAAAATTTTTTTTACAAGTCATTTTTCTATGTAAGATTAACTCATTTCATCCCTCAACAATAATATGAGGTCAGTAGTATTACTGTCCCCCTTTATAGATGGGGAAGCAAGGAAGTTTTCCAAGAACAACTACCTGGAAGTGGTGGATGTGGGGTTCACCCCTTGGGATTCATCCTACTTCTTAGAGTTCACAGGGTTTTAATTTATTATTTACTTATTTATTTTTAAAGATTATATTTATTTATTTGGGGGAGGAGGAGAGAGGCAAAGTGAGAATCAGGCTCCCCACTGAGCAGGGAGCTGGATATGGGGCTCCATCCAGGACACTGGGATCATGACCTGAGCTGAAGGCAGGTGCTTAACCCACTGAGCCACCCAGGTGCCCCACAGGGTTTTTATTTTTTTTAAACGTTTTTTAGAAAGAGTTTATTCATTTATTTGACAGAGAGAGAGAGAGAGAGAGAGAGCGCGACCAGGGGGAACTTGCGGAGAGAGGGAGAAGCAGGCTCCCCGCTGAGCAGGGAGCCCAGTGCAGGCACATCCCAGGACCCTGGGATCATGACCTGAGCTGAAGGCAGGTGCTTAACAGTCTGAGCCCCCCAGGCGTCCCTAAAAAATTTTTTTTTAAGTAGGCTCTACATGCAACGTGGAGCTTGAGCTTTCAAGCCGGATGTCAAGCGTGTTGATTGCTGTATAGACGGAGCCCTCCAGGTGCCCCTGGAGTTCACGGGGTTTGAAGAGCTCCTGGTCCTTTCTGCCAAGCTCCCTGGTCCTTCTCCAGAGCCGCCTCCATCCGAGGAGGGCAATGCGCCGCGGCTGCAGCCTCTGGGGCTCTGGAGCACTGGAGCAGCGGCCGGGTGCATCCCTGGAGCCAGGCGCGCAGAGCTCGAGTGTGCTCCTGGCTCTGCCGCCCCCTGCAGGTCAGTGGGAGTAAAACGCTGCAATCCGCGTTTTCTGTCCTTGTAGGCAGGACGGTGAAGATGGGGAAGGACGCACTTGACCTTGACGGGAGGAGCACTGGGTGTTATTCTGTATGTTGGCAAATTGAACACCAATAAAAGATAAATTTATTATTAAAAAAACAACTTATGAATCTAGGATTTATGAATCGCCTCTGATTTTAGACTCTACACTACCGTACGCAATCATGGCCAGATATTGCGGGTGATTCAGGCAATTCATCTAGTTGTAATTATAATAAAACTTTCTTAAAAAAAGAGATAGGGAAGGACGCAGTGACGACGGAGACTCTGTGCGGCAGAACAGGACCCCTACCCGTTTGGGGTGCAGCGAAGACTCCGCTCAGCTGTGGGAGGTCCGTGGTCCGTGCAGCAGGTTGGGGTTGGGGTTGGGGGTGGGAGCGCCCGGGACCTCGGTTTGGCATCTTGGCCCACTGCGGTATCCTCCGCGGGCCCACCCTGGAACTGGGTGGTGAAGGGGATCAGATCGTGTCACCCCGAATATGCCACGTGGGCATAAGGATTATTTTGAGCTGAAGGCAATGGAGAACCCACAGATGCAGGAGGAGTTCTTTGTCCTCCCCCTAACTGCCTAAGGGCAGGGCACAAATTCCCCTTGGGGAAGTCGCCTGGCCTCTGTCAGGGACAGAAGAGCAACTCTTAGCACTGAAAATAGGGAATCAAGGGCCAAGATGAGCCTGCGTACACACAGGCTGGCCTCCGCAGGCGCTGCCTACTCACCTCTCTGCAGTTCATCGCCTTTGACACTCAAATCCTCTTTCCTTTTATAAAAAGGCATCGAACCCCCAAGCCTAACCACTTCAAGTTTCAGTTGTTGTTGTTGTTTTTTTTTTTTAAGATTTTACTTATTCATGAGAGACACAAGAAGAGAGAGAGAGAGAGGGGCAGAGACACAGGGAGAGGGAGAAGCAGGCTCCATGCAGGGAGCCCCACTCGATCCTGGGACTCCAGGATCAGGCCCTGGGCCAAAGGCGGCGCTAGACCACTGAGCCACCTGGGCTGCCCAACACTTCTTTTTATATATATATATTTATTTATTCATGAGAAGCACAGAGAGAGGCAGAGACACAGGCAGAGGGAGAAGCAGGCTCCCTGCGGGGAGCCTGATGTGAACTGGATCCCAGGACCTCGGGATCACACCCTCAGCGGAAGGCAGAGAGGCTCAACCACTGAGCCACCCAGGTGCCCCTTGAGTTTCACTTCTTTTCTGTGAACTGACACGCATGTACATATTTTTGACATGCATTTAAATATCAATAAAAATGATGTGCCTGTTCTCCTCTTAATCTGTCTTTGGTTAGTTTAATTTGCAGACCCCCAGTGACTGAACCTACGAGGATAGAGGAAAAGTTTTTCCTTCCTCACAGTGGACAGTGTCACAGCGAAGTTCAAGGTAAGGAGGGAGGATTGTGGTTTCGGAGCATACTCTCACAGGTGAGGAGGGGGAGAAGAGGAGACCTGGAACAACCCCAGCAGAACTCCACAGCACCTCCAGCCCCCGCCGGGACCTGGGCGCATGACAAGTGTTCACAGGCAGTCCAAGTGAGCAAATCTGTGCGCTGGGATCCCAAGCATCCTCTGCAGTCCCCATGGCAGAGGCAGTAATGCCCACTGTGACCCGAAGGCCTACCACCTGGACAAAAGTCAGCATGCTGAGAGATGCCTGACCAGCCAGCCAGTTCCAGGGGTCCTGGGCCCCACCTGCTCATGGGAGTGCCTTGTTGTGGGTGGGATAAGTCTACTTTGTGGTTCAGATTTCCTGACCTGGAAGGTCAGAGGAAGAAGAGTTCACTGATGAACTGCCCTGGTCAGACCAGATCCGATATTTCAGTTAAAATAGAATTTCAGATGAACAGTGAATAATTTTTTTAACATAAGTATGTCCCAGGCAATATTTGTATCAGTATCTAGGTTTACATAATACAGATACAGATATAGACATATGTATGTATACATGGTACAGACTCTAAGTACATCCTAGGTAATATTATGTAAGCATTGCCTGGGACATATTTATATTTTGCAATACAGATTTTGTACTTACTTATACTAAAAAAGTTATTCATTGTTTGTCTGAAGTCCAGTTGAACTGGGTATCCTCTCTTTCTATTTGCTAAATCTGGTGGCCCTACCAGGAGAACCGTGCTTCTATGGCCTGCTCTTCATGGCCATGGCTGTGGTCCTGTCTCTGCAGTCAAGGAAACAGGGCAGCTGGGGTCTTGACTCGATGGACTAAAGGTCTCACCAGCCCTCAGATGTATTTTGTTTGACCAGTATAAGGGTTTTTTTTTTTTTTTTTTTAAGATTTTTAATGTTATTTATTCATGAGAGACAGAGAGGCAGAGACACAGGCAGAGGAAGAAGCAGACTTCCTGCGGGGAGCCCGAGGCAGGACTTGATCCCAGGAGCCCAGGATCACGACCTGAACCGAAGGCAAATCCTCAACCACCGAGCCACCCAGGTGCCCCAGTATAAGGAGTTTTTACTTCCATTTTCAGCTGACTGTCAACGTTGGAAAACTGGGAGATCTCACATATCTGCCAGGGTTTTAGACTTAACTGGCAAAAGTGGGAGATCTGGCAATATCACATGGAAGCGAAGTGGTTGGGGCCCAGGCTGGTCTCCCTGACTTGTGCCTGGTTCCTGTAGCTCAATTTGGGACTGACTCATGTAGAGCATTAGAGTCCTACATCTTGCCCTAGGTGGGGAGGAGTTTGGTCCTGCCAGCCCTGAGTGACTGTTGGTTCTGACCAGGTTGATCTAGGGTGTGGGGGCTCGGTCTGTCTGACCCCACACTTTTGACCTGGTAACTTGCTTCTCAGAAGGGCTGAGGTATGATGTAGCACAAGCCCCTGACCCCTTCCTCTGGGTCTCTATTTTCTTCTATAAAATGAGAGCAGGGAGGGGGGGTGGTGGTCCCTGGGTGGCTCCGCGGTTTGGTGCCTGCCTTTGACCCGGGGCGCGATCCTGGGGTCCCAGGATCGAGTCCCACATCGGGCTCCAGGCATGGAGCCTGTTTCTCCTTCTGCCTGTGTCTCTGCCTCTCTCTCTTCTGTGTGTCTATCATGGATAAAAATAAAATAAAATAAAATAAAATAAAATAAAATAAAATAAAATAAAATAAAAGGGGAAGTGGGGCACCAGGCTGGCTCGGTCGGAAGAGCATGTGACTCCTGTTCACGGGGTTGTGAGTTTGAGCCCCATGCTGGGTGTAGAAGTTATCTAAATAAATAAAATGACAGAGAAGTCAATCGATGTTTCCCAACTCTCTCTCTCTCTCTCTTTTTGTACCAAAAGTTCTGTTTTATCAACCCCATGCCACTGCAGACCCAATGTTTTGAAGGATCTTGTTTCCCCGAGCAAACGACACATACTGCCAACAGCCTGTGAATTCTGGTCAGCCCGAAAGCTAACCAGCGAACCTGTGTCACCACACCTCATTGATCAAATTCTCTCTAAAAGCAAACACACTTTGTGAGCTCCTGTAACCTTCCAGAGAAGGTGCTGAGGTCCCCCTGCTGCTACCTTTAGAGCCACTAGGGGTTGGGGGCCGTGCCCCTCAGGGTGGTCCAGGTTACAGTGCAGTAGCAAACCCAGACTTCCCGTGACGGAGCACAGAAAAGTTTAAGGCCGTGTGCAGAATGGGCCGGGGGTGCAGCAGCTCTACAGGGAGGGACACAGGATTCAGGGTCTCTCTCTCCTGTGGCTCTGCCATTTCAACAAGTGGATTTTGTGGCAGGAAAAGAGATGGCTGAGGGGCACCTGGGTGGCTCTGATGGTTCAAACATCTGCCTTTGGCTCAGGTCATGATCCTGGGGTCCTGGGATGAAGCCTGCATCCAGCTCCCTACCCAGTGGGGTTCTGCTTCTCTCCACCTCCCCCGCAGCCCCCGCTTGTGCTTGTTCTCTCTCAAATGCATAAGTAAAATATCTTTAAAGAGAGAAAGAGAGAGAAATAGCTGAAGGGCTTTTCCTTGCTCTCCTCTGCTCATGTTACACTGGCTGGATCCCGTCTCAGAGCCTCACCTAAGGCAAGAGGCTGGAATTTCAGTTTTCTCTGTGCCACCGAAGGAGCAGAGAAATGCACATGGTGAGCACTAAAGGGGACACGAGATAAGCCACGGAGCCCCTTTAGCTCCAAGATCTGACACCCTGTCCCCTTCAGAGAGGTCATAGGGTGTGTTCATAGGCACTCTGGCCCACGATGGTGAGGACTGGGAACTGCCAGGCACAACGGATGCTAAAGGGCACACTGGCCCTGGGGCACCGGGGGGGGGAGGGGTCAGTGGTTGAGCATCTGCCTTCGGCTTGGGGTGTGATCCTGGGGTCTTGGGATCGAGTCCCACATCGGGCTACTTGCAGGGAGCCTGCTTCTCCCTCTGCCTGTGTCTCTGCCTCTCTCTCTGTGTCTCTCATGAATAATAAAAATAAAATAAAATAAAATAAAATAAAATAAAATAAAATAAAATAAAATAAAATAATAAAATATATCCTGGCCCTTATCTATTAACAAGTTCCATCTTTTTCTTTCTGATAATGATAGGTAATCTTTGCTTTAGTTCTTTTATGTGCATGGATTCACATCAGCCCCACCAGATGGATACGAGTTCCCCCCATCACTTTTTTTTTTTTTTGCAGGTCCGTGTTTTATAGACTTAAAAAACAGGCACTGTCTGTATTTGAACTGACCTATTGACCAACCACGTTGCATTTCATGTCAGCAATTCATTCTTTACGTGGGCATCTACCCAGCACAACACTGGAGTCACTGAGTTGCTTCCTCAGGTGACACAGCCGGCAGGTGGGGACGAGCCTTCCCTCCCCGACAGCTGTCATCACAGAGCCTGGCCATTGGGGGCCTTGTCATTGCTGGTGCTGGCCTCACGTTGGGGCTTCGGCAGGCCTCGGCTGCTCCCAGAGCCTCCTCCTCAGGACTCCAGAGGCCACTTCATCTGAAGGCGTCAGCTTCGGTGGGAGATGAAACTGGAATAGTTTGACCGGCCTCCAGGACGTGGCTTTATTTTTTTAAGTAATCTGCACACCCAACGTGGGGCTTGAACTCATGACCCCGAGATTAAGAGTCGCACGCTCCACCGACTCAGCCTGCCAGGCGCCCCTACAGGGACTTGGCTTTCATTTTATTTAAAATGGATTCTACTTTGCCCCTGCAGGGAGCTTGAACCGTGTTTTGTTATTTTTGCTGCGCGGTGGCCCACATTCCAGCACATTTCCAGCTCTCTGCCCCCGCCTAGCTCCGAATCCAAGTCCCTACTGTTTCCGTTAACTTTGGTTTGAAAGTCAACTGACCTCCTTTTTTGTGTCAGGAGAAATTACTTGTTAGAAAATTAATTGTATCTCTACTTTTTGAACAGGTCATATATTTATGCATTTACAGAATTTGAGAGTCCAGAGAAAATTCTCCCTCTCCCCAGATACCTGAAGGCAACCAATGCCATTCATGTGTTGGGCATTCTTCCAGAATTATCTTTGTATACACAAGCAGAGGTATTCTTTTTTTCATTTTCTACACAAATGATTGCATACTATATACATCGTTGCTTTATCCATCTTGCTCTCTGCCCCCCCTTAATATGTGGTGGGAGGTAGTTTGATATGATTATACACATGATTTCATTTAAAAAGAGTTACATATTCCATTGTGTGTGGCTGTTACATAATTTATTGAACACTCCCCTTCTGATAGGTATTTAAGTTTTCAAATCATCTACTATTACGAGCAACGGTGGCGATGAATACCAGACAAAGGTGGCTTGAGGTGGGAGCGCGTGGAAGTGGGATAAATTCATTTGGAGCCGAATTCCTGGCATATGCATTTGTAATTGTACTAGATGTTGCCAAATTATCCCCTTATAGACACTGTTCCAGTTCACGTTCCCACTAGTAAAGCATCCATTCCCCTACATCTTCAGCAAGTGTGTTTTCTGTTGTTCTGATTTTCTACCACCAGAAAAATCTCACTTTGTTTTCATCTGCATTCTGTGATTATGAACGAGAACGAGCATCTTCCATGTTTTAGAGTTACCTGCAGCAGCGAGCATATCTTTCTAGGAGTTCGGGGACAGCACCTGGCTTTGAACAGGTGTCTGACCTGACCTCGAAGCTGGTGGAACCCCCTGCAGGCAACCACCTCGATTTGTTGGTGAAGCTCACAGGTGAACTCCACGTCGTTGGCAGTGCCTCCGTTGGAAGTGCGTGGGGCACTGAATCTGGTCCTCACCAGGCTGCTGCACCATCTGTCCTTCTGAGACGGATAAATAGAAACAATGCAGTTTGTAAGGGGGACTTTTGGGTCCTGGCTTAACACTGATGGCGGTGGAAGTATTGACTATGGGTGCGTCCCATCAAAGCTAAAAAGATCTCATTGACCTACTGAATTTTCTTTAGTCCCACAGAGGTAGGCATGCCTTTTTATTTTTTGATGATTATGAAACAAAAAAATTACATAGAGAGGATAGTGAACCCCAAAATACACCTCCCCAAGATTAAACTGTCATGAAGCGACTACATTCATTTCTTCCTTTTGATTCAGATTTTAAGGCAAATAATGTCAATTCACCCTTATGAGCTTCAGTAAAAATGGATATATTCAAGCCTAACTAGACGGCCATTACCCGATGACAAGAGTGACAGTAATTCCTTGGTGTCATCAGCTACCTCGTCCTTGTAAAAAAAACCCAATTGTCTCAAGTCCCACTCTCTTTACCACTGGTTGCATATGGTGCACAGGCTGCATTTGCTTCTTATGGTCCTGAAGTGCTTGATTTCAGAGCAGACGCTCTCTGCCTGAGTGAGGACCTGAGCCCATGTGACCTGACTCCATCCAATCTGAATTTGCCTATTTGCTTCCTTGTGGAATCATTTACTTTGTCCCTGTATTTCCCATAGGGGTGGGAGCAAGCCCTAGAAACTCATTTGATGAGTGTCAGTTTTGGGAGTTGAGAGTTCCTAGGACATACTGGGCACCTCCTACTGCATCAGTTTGGAGGGTACATCGTGGGTCTGCTTTCAAACGAAACAACAGCAGCAGTGTCAGCCAGATGGCTCCATTGCAAATCTCAGCCTTTCATGTAATGCTTTCATCTGCCCACTGTGGTGCTCGAATCAGTTATTTTATTAGTGGCTGCAAAATGGAGACGTCCTAGTTATATCATTAAAAAAATATATTTATTTATTTGGGGGGAGAAGGGCAAAAGGAGAGGGAAAGAGAGAGAATCTTAAACAGGCTCCATGTCCAGTGCAGAGCCCACCATGGGGCTTGATCCCACGACCCTGAGATCATGACCTGAGCTGAAATCAAGAGTCAGACACTCAACCTACTGAGCCCCACAGGCACCCCTAGTTCTATCATTTTTTTTCACATCTATTACCTAGATTTTTTTTTTAAATGAAGAAAATCAGGGTGATTTGGTCACTCTGGAATAGTTTATACCATTCATGACATGGCTAAGGATACCCTCAGGTTTCTTTGCTCCTTAGTTAGTCCAAGTTTTTCCGGTTGAGAAAAATAAAAAATAGAACAAGAGGACCATATAATGTTCACAGGATGAGCATGAGAGAGCCTTCTTCTGATTTTGAGTTATCATTTTACCTTCAGCACTGAGTGTGTGTGAAATTTCGTAATTACTAGTTGACTCATTTTAACTGCTGGTCTTATTTTTTTTTCTCTGCCTTTTGTCTTCTCATCAGGAAAGTGCTGAGATGTGAACAAGCAAGTAGATTGAGATATCACCATTGAATTATTCTTTCAGGTCTAAAGCCAAACAGATCTTATTTGGATAATATAATGCAGTGACTATCAATCATATACACTTTAGTGAGAATTAAAATACAATTGGCTTGCTTTCCATTTCACAGTTATTCCAGGAAGAATAAATTTGTTTGGAAGTTGGTGGGGAGAAACAGCCCTGGGAAGGATGTAAAGAAGTAAAGAAGTACTAGGAAGGAAGGAAAGAGATAAAGATGTTCTCAGAAATTTTTGCTGCTTAAGGATGGGTTAGGTGCTCCTGTAATAGGCACCTAGAATAACCATGCTTTCCTTTTCACACTGTATCATATAAGATATTTTTGCTGCAAGTCACAGAATCCAGACGAAGAAAGACCAGTGTCGGAACATGTGCATTTGTGAGTGAATATTGATTGGGAGGTCATATAGCACAGTGGTTAAGTTCACAGGATTTGAGACAGATCAAACTTCACGATTTGGGTAAGTACTTTAATCACTTCAGCCCTGTTTCCCCACCTGTAGAATGGGAATAATAATAATAAGGCCACAGCAGGTGAAATGAATAATTAAAGGAAAAATACAAAAAAAACACAAACAAACAAAAAAAATAAAGGAAAAATACACTGAAAATACTACATACATTTCTGTTTACATAAGCCCCCAATACCCAATCATTTTGAAAAAAAAAAAGTTTTAAGAAAATAGGTTTTCTTTCCTTCACTTCATAAAAGGATTTTACTAGCGTTTGTAGAAAAGGATTACATTTGCACTAATCCATTGGGCACACATTTCCTCCAGGGAGCCTTGTGTCATGTCAACAAGAGTGACCTGGTCAGCCACCAGCAGCTGGATGCCTCTTAGACATTTGCTAGATTGTTCCAAATGTCAAAGGTTCCTGGCCTGATGAAAAGCAGCTTCTAGTAGCCCCGAGTTTTCACTCCTATCATGTTCCTTCCACCTGTCTAAGGATTGTTCCCTAAAGTGGGGCTGAAACCCAATCCCATCCTGAAACTGCGCCTCTTTCTGTTCCTCGAGCCAACGGCGCCATCTAGTGGTCGCGTTGCGCTAACACACAGTCTGGCAAGGGCCCGGATTTTGCATCGCTTCTCAGACCATGAGGGTTCCCAAGAACCTCTGGGTTTTTCCTTTTTTTTTTTTTTTTTTTTTTAAATTTTTTATGAAATCCCCTTGTCTTTCACGCTTAATAGAAAAAGTGCAGATCCAGGTGCCTGGGCTTCATCAGCTTTGGAGACGATGGCAACATTGTGCACCGTTCCTCTCTTTCTGGCTCTCCCGTATTCCTTGTACCTCGTGGGGGGCAGTGTGCTGGTGCTACACGGGCCGTGCCATTTCTATTTGTGTGGCCCGATTTATGCCTGGGAGAAGTGATGCCAAATGCCAGGCACCCAGTAAAAACAATTCAAGCCTGTTCTGAATAGACCTCTCCCATGTCCTTCCAACCCTAAGGATTTGAGAGTTTCCAGTCTCTGCGATTAGAGCTCATTGCCACACAAGTGTGGAGCACTTTTGAAAAAAAGTACAGTCCATATACATAACTGGACCCAGCTTCAGGCAGGGCATTTGCTCCGCTGAGGGGCTGGCATGGGGCCACGGTGGCCGGCTGTGGACGTGCGGGATCCAGAGTACCCAGGCGAGAGTGTTAGCCAAGTTAATTCCAGAACCTGGGTGTGGTCTAGGGATCCAGAGCCACTGCAGCAGCACCACTGGGAACTAGTTAGTGATACAGACTCTGTATTTATGTAATGACATCCAGGACCTTCTGAACCAGAATCTGAATTTTAACTGGACCCTCAGTGGTTGGTTGGCACGTTAAAATGTAAAAAACACTGAGCTACAGCAGTGCTTCTCAACTTTCACTGCACATTAGAATAACCTGGAGAGCTTTTAAAGATCCAGATACCCATGCCTCCCCTCAGACTGTTTCCACTGGGATCTCTGGGGGTGGCACACACATTTAGAAGTAGGTTTGGAAAAAAAAAAAAAGAAAGAAAGAGGTTTGATCATTTAGAACAGAGCCATACAATTACCCAGAGCTGGACTTTGCCATAATGATGGTTTAGGGAAGCTGGGCCACAGACACTTCCTTCCTAAAAACAAAGTGTTAAAACAAGCAAAAAAAGAAACAAAGAAAGAGGTGAAAATTCTTGCTAGAAATTTTACAAAGCGGTGGCCAAGAAAATAAAGAGGAGTCTGGTATGGAGCAGAGAAGTACCTGCCTATCCCAACCTTCTCACTAGAAGACGTTTCAAAGAAAGAAAGCTGGCGATACAATCTTGAGAATTCTTACTATTATCTACCTCTATAAAGAAAAAAAATCCTAGAGAATAAATAGGCAGTGTAGAGGAAAAGTTCTGAGTGCCGTGAGTTCTTGAGACCTGAGCAGAGGCAAAAAAGAAAACCAATAAATCTGACTGGTTGTTTTCCAGTGATGCATCAGAATTGGGTGAATGTCCCCCATGAGTATCCTCTCATGGGATGTGATTCATCTCCCTGTACAGAAGATGTATAAAACTTTGAGTTGACCAGGGAGCCGAGGACCTGCAGCAGGGATGTGCACAGTCCCAGCAGAGCCTCTATGCCTGTAGGCAGGGAAAAGTGGGTCACACTGCACTATGCAGCCTTCCCATAGAAGTCTGAACTGTGGAAAACCAGGTCTCAGGTGGTCAAAGAAAATTCAGATCAAATAGGTCACAGGTTTTATGACCTTAACTGCCAACAGGGACCAGGCAGGCGCTGTGAGTCAGTGACACAGGTTAGGTATGAGACAACAGTGTAGTAACTAGAAAGCAGAAGTGTCATCTCAAGCAATGGTTCTTAAAGTGTGGTCCTCAGATTAGCAGCAGCAGCATCACCTGGGAACTCATTAGAAATGCATATTTCTTAAAGAAACTGTGGAGGTGGAGCCTAGGAAAAACGATTTGATGCCCCACACCCCACATGGTCCTGATGCTCAATGAAGTTTAAGAACTGCCAACGTGAAAAGTCTCTAGCTGATTGTTGCTATCAGAGAATGCTGTCATGTTTTCTGATTGCTTTCAAGAGAATCTGTAAGTCCAACATTATTTTTATTTTTAAAGATTTTATTTATTCATGACAGACACAGAAAGAGGCAGAGACACAGGCAGAGAGAGAAGCAGGCTCCCTGTGGGGAGCCCGATGTGGGATCCGATCCCCAAACCGGATCACGTCCTGAGCCAAAGGCAGACAATCAACTGCTGAGCCACTCAGGCATTCCTGTAAGTCTAATTTTATATGGAACCTCCCACTTAAAAAAAAAAAAAAGGATTTTATTTATTTATTCATGAGAGACACACAGAGAGAGGCAGAGACACAGGCAGAGGGAGAAGCAGGCTCCCTGCAGGGAGGCCCATGCAGGACTCGATATCAGGACCCCAGCATCATGACCTGAGCCCAAGGCAGATGCTCAACCCCTGAGCCATCCAGGTGTCCCAGGAAAACCTCCCAATTTTAAATGTTAGTAACAAATTTGCATTTTGCAGAAAATGTTGGGTGGACCAAACAAAATAAATGTTTCATGGGATGCAAGTTTGTTTGATGTGGAATGTCTGGGTGAATTGCCCAAGTTAAGCACAAAAGAGAGGAAAAGAAATGACATGGCATATGTACAAAATTACAGAAGGGAAATAGGATGAGAGACAGAGCATGCAAAGATAGATGATCAAGTCTAGGAGGAAAGAAATACCCATAATACTCAAAGGAAAAATACTCAAAAATGAGATGACAAAATGGCAAGAAAATGTTGCCATTAGACTTTACAGAGACTGGAGACATACAGGTTTGCCCTGCTGTCCGGAAGTGGCTGTACTTACCTACATTAGTACCTGTTTTTCTCAACAAGAGAAATCTGAGGATTTTCATTACTCTGAAGAAAGCTGTGATCGTATTAATGAAGGTCTTCCATGAAGCAAAGTGGTGGAAGGTGGAAACAAGGTGCATTCGCATCCCTGTTGTAAAACCCTGCCAACCAATCTCCTGCGCTGGAACTCGGGGACCGCGCTTTTACAAGCCAACCAATCAGTGTCAGCTCCCATCCGAAAGTCAGCCAATCAGGACGGGACTCACCGCACTAAACCCGCCTCCAACTGCCAACCAATCAACAACAGTCTAATCCGATGACGTCATGTGTTACCCTCCCCTAAGTCGCAGATGAGGTAATACTTCCCTCTGCTGGAGAGACACTAATAAAGCAGTAACCACAGGTTTGTCTTTTTTTTTTTTTTTTAATTTAAAGATTTTATTTATTTATTCATGAGAGACACAGAGAGAAGCAGGGACACAGGCAGAGGGAGAAACAGGCTCCCTGTGAGGAGCCCGATGCAGGACTCGATCCCAGGACCCCGGGGTCACGACCTGAGCCCAAGGCAGGTGCTCAACCACTGAGCCACCCAGGCGTCCCTAATTTTTTATTATAATTTAAATATGTGCCAACATGACTAGACATCGTCAAATCCTTGTAGTTCTCAAAGCAAATACAACTAGTAAAATTCAGATTAGAGACAATTTATTTTATCTTATTTTTTAAGTAAGCAGTATGCGTGACCTGAGGCTTGAACTCATGAACCTGATATCAAGGGTCACATCCTCTACTGACTGAACCCATCAGACCCCTTAAGAAAATTTAAAAATAAATTTTGACTATAACATATGTATGGAAAAGAGCACAAATCCTTGTATAGCAAAATGAATTTTCACAAGACTCACTGCAGTCATCACCTGGATCAAGAATTAAAATGTTCCCAGTGCCTCAGAACCGCCTCTTTTTCCTTCTTTGACTTGTCTTCTCCCCCCACAAAGGTAACCCTGAGTCTGATTCCTAACACTAGGTTCATTTTGCCTTTTTTTGAACTTTATAAAAATGGAATCGTGCAGGGGCATCTGGATGGCTCAGTCAGCAGAGTGTCTGACTCTTGGTTTCTGCTCAGGTTATGATCTCAGGGTCCTGGGATCAAGTCCTGCCTCCAGCTCCAGGTTCAGTGGGAAGTGGACTTGGGCTTCTCTCTCTCCCTCTCCCTTTCTGCCATGCCCCCCAATCAACCAATCAACCAATCAACCAATCAATCTTTGGAAAACATGGAATCACACAGTGTAGTGTCTTTTGTGACTGGCTGCTTTCGCTTAACTTCCATCTGTGACATTCATCCACATTGCCGCACGGGGTCGTAGATCATTTTCATTTTGTGTTATATACTAGTGCATGAATATGCCACAATTACCCGTTCTACCGATAATGGACCTTCAAGCTATTTCTGGGTTTTGGCTGCTCCTAAGAGTGCCTTCGTGAACCTTCTTGCACATGTCTTTTGTGAGCACATGTACATTTATCTATTCTGTGTATGGAATTGCTTGGGCAGATATGCATATGTTCAGTTTAAGCAGATGCTGCCAAACAGTTATTCAAAGGAGTTGTAGCAAATTATACTCCCACCAGCAGCGCATGAAAGTTGCAGGTGTTCTATGTTCTTGCCAACAGTTGGTACTGTCAGTCTTTTTAATTTTAGCCATTCTGGTGAGTGTTCCCTGATTATCTCATTGTAATATTATGCGCATTTCCCTGACAACTAATGATGTTGAGCATTTTTTTTCATATGTTTATTAACCATTTGGGTGTTCTCTTTTATGTCCCGTCTGCCCATGTTTTTTAAATTAAAAATAGGATTATCTTTTTAAAAATTGATTTGTAGAAGTTTTTATATATCCTGAGTTTAAGCCTATTATTTGATGTAGTTATAACAGAACTTCTTAATTTTAATGAAGTCCAAGTTTATAAAGGTATTATCCTGTGTTTTCATCTGGGAGCTCGGTTGTTTTACATTTCATATTTAGATTTGCAATTCATCTGCACTTGATTTTTGTGTATAGGGTTAGGTAGGGGTCAAGATTCATTTTTTTTTCCCTGTAGAGATTTCCAGTTGACCCAACACCACTTACTGAAGAGACCATTTTTCCCCCACTGCCTTGCAATTTCATCATAAATCAAATGACCACCTAAAAGTTTGTTTCTGGACTATTTTTAGGTTCAATGTTTTTTTTCTGGCTATCCCTTTGCCAATAACATTGTCTTAACTACTATAACTTCATAATCAGTCTTGATACATTACCATATAAATCCTTTGGTTTTGTGCTCTAAGATTTTGCTGATTTTTCTTTTTTAAAAAAATTTTTTTTAAATTTTATTTATGATAGTCACACACACACAGAGAGAGAGAGAGAGAGAGAGAGAGGCAGAGACACAGGCAGAGGGAGAAGCAGGCTCCATGCAGGGATCCCAAAGTGGGATTCGATCCCGGGTCTCCAGGATCGCGCCCTGGGCCAAAGGCAAGCGCCAAACCGCTGTGCCACCCAGGGATCCCCTTTGCTGATTCTTCTTGGTCATTTTATTTCCACGTAAATTTTGGATTTAGATTGTCAATTTCCTCAGGGGGAAAACAAAAGCCTGTTGGGGTTGTGACTGGAAATAAACCGAATCTATAGATAAGTTGGAGAGAACTGACATCTTTCTCACTCAGGAGGTATCCCTCCATTTATTTAAGTTTTCTCTAACTTTACTGATTAATATTTTGTAGTTTTCTGATAGAGGTCTTGCCTATCTTCTGATGGATTTATTCCCAGACATTTGATTTTTTTTCATGCTACTGTAAATGGTACAGTTGTAAATATTTTGTACTTTAGGCTTTTATCCAGGTGTCTAGTTAAATTCAGTTATTGATTCTAGTAGTTTATCTGTTGATTTATCTTTTTTTTTTTTTTTTTTTAACTTTTAAAAGCATGTCCTCTGATTCTGGTGGACAGGGGGCAGTCTACTTTATCTAATCTGGATTTGAGGTAGTTAGAAGCTCCATTTCTGTATTTGTGAGAGCTGGCTTGTTTCCACTGTCCTAAATCCTGGAGTGGAAGCTTTTAGGGGTCCTAACAAGCTTGGGATGTTTCACAGGGCTTTTCCTCCTAAACCCTGATTTTGTCACCCCAGCTTCAAAAACTCTGTTTAGCATCTAGCCTCTTGGTCTCTAGTTATGGATTGGAAAGTGCCAGAGGGAAAAAGTAGAGCTGAACATCAGGCATCCCCTTCCATGCCGCATTTCCTTCTGGGATCTTGGCTCCAGAACTCTCTACTTCCTTTCCATTATGATTTTTAAAATGATAGCCGTCTTAGTGGATGTGAAGTGGTATCTCTTTGTGATTTTCATTTTTTCACTTATTTAAATGGCTGTCGATATTGAACGTCTTTTCAGGTGTTTATTTGGCCATTTGTGTGTATCTTCTTTGGAAAAACGTCTATTCAGATCTTTTGCCTATTTTAAAATTGTGCTAATAATTTTTATTATTGAGCTGTATGTGTTCTTTATATATTTTGGATACCAGTCTCTTATCAGATAGACGATTTTCAAGTATCTTCTCCCATTCTGTGAACTTTTTACTTTTTTGACGGTATTGTCTGAAGCCAAAAGTTTTTAATTTTGATGAAGTCCAATTTATTTCTCTCCCCCTCTGTTGCTTGCGCTTTTGGCGTTGTACCTACGAAAGCTTTGCCTAATGCAGGGTTATGTAGCTTTCCTCCTGTGTTTTCTCCTGAGAGCTTCACAGTGTAAGCTCTTACATTTAGCTGTACTTTCAGGTCTGTGCTCTATTTTGAGTTACTTTTTGCATATGATGTGAGGATGGGGCCCTTCTTTCTTTTGCAAACAGGTATCCCATTGTCCCAGGTTTATTTGTCCCACATCTTTTGCATAATCCCATCACCACATTCCCCACAATGACTCCTGGACCCTTCCTCCCTTGTGGCCTCCTGCTTGCCCACGGACTGGTGAGTCCTGCAACATTTCCCTCATGATGCAATTAGTTCCTATACAACTTTTCCCCAGGATCTAGAGTAAATTAGAGATTCCTTCAGCCCAGAATTTTAACTATGCCATCTTCATAACTTAGTACAGAGTAAGGAACATATGTAATTTTGTGGGAGGGTCTTGGTCAGACTACTAGGGTACAAAAGAGGCCCTCCAGTTTCCTTTGTTGGACGAAGACACATGGTCTGGCAGTGAGAGATTGCTCTGCTCTGACACCTGCCACTCTGCTCTTTCTACTGAACCCTAGGCATCCAAGCCCTTCCCTCATTGTAGGTTCTTTTTTTTTTTTTTTTTTAAGATTTTATTTATTTATTTATTCATGAGAGACACAGACTGAGAGAGAGGCAGAGACACAGGCAGAGGGAGAAGCAGGTTCCATGCAGGGAGCCCGATGCAGAACTCGATCCTGGGACTCAATCCTGGGACTCCAGGATCAGGCCTTGGGCCCAAGGCAGGCACTAAACAGCTGTGCCACCCAGGGATTCTCCCCTCATTGTAGGTTCTGATGGGGTGTTAACTCTGCCCACTGAGGGCATTAAAGCCAAATGACTTCTATCTGCAAAATGAGCATCATGAATGTTGTGTTCCTGAAGATTTCTGGGGTGTCCAAAGCCTATCCATGAGGGGGTCTGCTTGTTGATACTTTCTAGAAATTTCTACATCACTTTGAGGTGTTCCTCTTCTAGTTCTCCTTCAGGAAAGTTGGGGATTTATAGTCTCTGCCTTTAAGCATAAAGCAAAAACAATACTACCCTCCTCTAATTTAGGATAGAATCCTTGAACCTGAATACTGTTTATGAAATAGATAGAGACGTCTGGGTGAGAGCCTGATGCATATGAAGTGCTGTGTTCCTGCAATTTCTTTCCCGGCCTCATGTTCAACTGTCGCTTACAATTGTAAATAGCTTTTTCTCTGGAAGATTCACAGAAACTCCTCATGGTTAGGAAGGGCCTCATCCTCCTTCCTACTATATTCTCCCTGTGTTATTAAAAAACAAAAAAACAAAAAAACAAAACAAAAACAAAAACAAAACAAAACAAAACAAAAAAACAACAACCAAAAAACAGAAAGCAAAATTAGCACTAGGAGGGAGTGTTTAGCCACCAGAGGGAAGACTTACCCTCTGTGCCAGGGTCATTGATATTCTGAAGGCTCCCAGCCACTGCAGGCCGGTGACCAGAGCAATGAGGTCTCTGTCCCTTGTTGCTGTGTCTCTGAAGTATATGAAAAGAAAAACAAGAACCTGAGATAAATTTTGTGTACCAAGTTGAGGAAATGCAGATGAATTGGACCATCCATTGGGTTACTGTGTATCTAGCACCTTACCTTCTGGTGAAACTTCCAGTCAGGCTTCGTTTTCATTCGATTATTATTCAATCAGAACATTTTTATTGTGCACCTACTGTGTGCTGGACCTGGTGCTTGAGATAACAAGGGGCAAAGAGCTCAGCTGACGTGGGGTGTGTGGTCCAGTGGGGAAATCTAGAAAAAGATATCAATCTGGAAACAAATCTAAGTATATATACAGATATACTACAAACTGATAAGTATGAAGAAAAAAGTATAGGGGTGCAATAAGATAGAGCTAAGAGTCTGATTAATTTGGGGAAGGCTTTCTGAGTGTGTTGGCTCATGTTCTTTTTTTTTTTTTTTAAGATTTTATTTATTTATTCATGAGAGACACAGAGAGAGAGGCAGAGACACAGGCAGAGGGAGAAGCAGGCTCCATGCAGGGAGCCGGATGTGGGACTCAATCCCAGGTCTCCAGGATCATGCCCTGGGCCCAAGGCAGCGCTAAACTGCCGAGCCACCCAGGTTGCCCTTGGCTCATGTTCTTAACCAATTGTTTTATTTGGGTGTAGTTGGCGCACAATGTTACCTTCGTTTCAGGTGTGCAGCATAGTGATCCAACAAGGCATGATGGTTAATTTTATGTGTCAGTGTAAGTGGGCTAAGAGATGCCAAGGGAAAGCCAGTAAAATAGTATTTCTGGGTATGCCTGCAAGGGTGTTTCTGGAAGGGGTTAACATTTGAATTGGTGAATTGAGGAAAGCAGAGGGTCCTCTCCAATGGGGCGGGCATCACCCAATTCCTTGAAGGCCTGGATAGAACAAAAAAAGAGGAAGAGTGAATGCGTGCTCTCTCTCTGATTGATCTGAAAAATGTAATTTTCTTCCCCTTCTGCCCTCAGACTGGGATGCTTGTGGTTCGCAGGCTTAAACCATCAGCCCAAGTTCTGGAGGCCTTTGAACTTGAACTGAATAATAACACTGGTTCTCCTGGCTTGCAGATGGCAGGTGGTAGGAGTTCTCAACCTGTTGGCTGCATGAGCCAATTCCTATAACTGATCTCTTTATATATATATATATATATATATATATATATATATATATATATATATTTATGTCATTGATTGTTATTCTAGAGAATTCTGATTAATATATGGAATATGCCACAGCCTAAAAATAAAAGGGGCACCCTGGAGGGAGGAAGATTCTAAGAAGAGGGAACAGTAGATGCTAAGGACCTGGGGTCAGAGTGAACTTGGTGCCTGTGAAGAATTGAAGAAACCAGTGTGCCTGGGAGAACCTGCAGAGAGCAAGGAGATGAGATTGAAAGGCAGTGGGGATGTGCCAAATGTTTAGACTTTCTATCCTAAGAACAGCGGGAAGCCATCCTAGGGTTTTTAGTAGGGGAGTGATATGGTCAGATTTTATATGCACATCTTGCATGTCTCCGTGAGAACAGTAAACTCTTTAAAGCAGGGCCAGAGTCTTATGTTTCTTTATATGCTTCCCAGAGACAGCATTGTGCTGTGTGCATCCCAGGGGCCTGGCAGGGTGCGTGGTGGTGGGGATTCATGCAGGAATTCACTTAACTTTAGGTTCAAAGGTTTGTTTTGTTGTGCCCGATAAAAATAGAGTATCTATGTTCCCTGTAACACAATCTAGGAAAACTAGGGTTATTATAGTGTACTACAGGATAAATGCCTTTCTCTTCACGTATATGTGTGTGCACACGTAGGTATGTCTGTACGTACACACATCACACACACGTGTCTATGCACATGGACACACTTCAAGTGAGACCAGTTCTTACCGCTGGCAATCCGTGCATGATTTATGACTTTTCCTAACCCCTCTCTCTATCTAGCTGAAAACTATTTCTTTTTTCAATTCACCTAAAATATTGTCCAGCTAATAAATAGGTTCAAAGACAGACAAAAAGAGCTTCCACAAGTTATGAGAAAATGCCAGGCTCTTGAAAGACCTCCGCAGATACAAAAGCATAAATCTCCCAAAGCTCTTTTGAAATGCCGTTCACCTTCCTCTCTCATAGGAAATCAGGGCTTGCAGAGAAATTAACTAACGTTACAGTTCATCTGGACCTTGTTACTCAAACGAGGATAAGAATGGTCGAGGAGGATGGACTCAGTAGAAGCAGACACTTTTGGAGTTTTATAGTTTCCCATTAAGAAAAAAAAAAAGAAAAACCAAAAAAAAAAACCCAAAAAACAAAAAAACCACCCAAAACACCTCCTGAGCTTTCTAGTAAGATAAATGTATTTATCCAACATTTGGCACCTGGAAGATATTATTCATTGATGACAATCCAAAGAGTTATCTATTAGCCAGGGTTGGGATTGCAAACTAACAATGCAGAAGCAGAAGTTATCACTTGGTTCTGAAGCGATGGGGCTTCTAGAAGACATAAAGCCATCAGGAACGTTTTAACATCCTGAAGCCCGAGGCCTTAGCACCCTGGGGAAGTGTGCTTGCTTCCTCGTATCACTTCTGGTTACTAGTGTTAGTGTTTTAGGGAAATATGGCTTCATGCACTTATTCACACATTTTCCCCTCCTTTTTTTCTTTCTTTCCTCTTTCCTTCTTTTCATCCATCGGATATGCTCCATTGTTGGTGTATAGTAGATGACAGAAATTTAATCAGGGTACCTGGCTTCCAAGGATTTTTGTTCTAGTGGGAGAGAAAAGATGTGCAATGTGTGCAAGAAAAGTATGCCAAGATTGTAAAAAAGTGACCCAAATAGGGACCCCACCTCAGGTTGGAGAGGAGGAGGCCGTTAAGGATGGTTAGGTAGTCGTGAGTCGGGATTTATGAAACAGAGGCTCCAAGGAGGTCCCCCTATTATCGGTTTGCTTGGGGAAGGAGCTGATTCATCCTCACGTGTGGCTCGAGTGGAAAGATTTCCGATGTCAGGTGGTTGTTTTGGTTCGGATGATGCCTGGCACCAAGGTTAACCTCCCCTTATCCCTGCCCTGAGGGATTAGCCAGAGAGAAGCGTTGTGTGCTCCTGCTGAAGTGGGCTTTGAGAATTTATTTCTCTTCTTCCCTCTTAGTTGCCTCTGCTCTCGAAGGAGAGAGGAGCTGCCAAGATGCCACCTCTCTGTGTTTTCTTCATCGTGGGAAACTGATGGACACTTCCTTTCTCACTGTTTTTTCTTGAGTGTGTTTTTATGCCCCTCCTTGGATTAACCAGCTTGGGACCCAGAGTGTTGGCTCGGTGTGTGTCTGCTTTACCCAGCACACAAATACACCATCTTATAACCTCCAGCAGAGGCAAAGGGTGGGGAGGGGCTTTCAGATGTTGTTCGAATCCCATCTGCTGCCTCCAGAAAAAATTGCCTGTGTGCCGAGATGCCCATTCCCCCTCAAAAAATAGGAAAAACCTGTATATCTCCGTTGGGACGTGCCTCACCGGGGCTGTTCTTAGTGATGCTCCTGGGAGATCTGGGGCCAAATAGTACCCGTTCTGAGAGGCAGTTATTAGGAAAGTGGTTAAGGAAGCAGATTCCTGCAGCCGCACTACTTGTGTCCAAATCCTGTTTCGGCCACTGACCTGTGGAGACACCTGCTACGTGAGGCATCTACTTTCTACCTCAACCGAGAGGTTCCTACCAGTATGTACTTCCTACATTCCCTGGCGGATTATATCCCTGCGGTGTCTAGGAGGGGCCCTGGCACAGGAGAAGTGTCACACACATTTTCTCTATTCCCATTTCTCCTTGGATCACAGAGAAAAATCTCTTCTTACACTAAATTCTCATTAGCAGCTGCTTTCTGGGTCTTCCCTGATAAGAAGTGTTCTGCTAAGGAATGCTGGTAACGTGTTCCTGCGGCTAAACAGAGACATAGATTGGGAATAACTGACTTTCTTCTGTTCCTTTCCTGGCCCTGACCCCAACCCCAGTCCCATGTAACTGCTGTCCTGCGTCCTGTCACCAACATTACGTTCGTCCTAATTCTAGAATGTCATGTCAGTGGAAGCCTCGAGCGTGTAGTCCTCTGTGTCTGAGTGGGTTTGCTCAGAGTCATGTTTGCCACGTTATCTTTGTTGGTGTGGATTTCAGCTCCTTTCATTTCATTGCTGAGTGGTATTTCATGGCAGGAGCAGGTCCGTGTCACAAATTTTGCATCCATTCACTGGCTGGTGGGCACTCGTTTTATTTCCAGTTTGGGCTATTCTAAATAAGGGTGCTATGAGCATTCTTGTACATGTCTTTCATGTAGACATATGTTTTCCTTTTTCTTGACTGAATACCCAGTAGTGGGATTGCTGGGTCATATGGCTGGTGCATGTTTTACTTTATAAACCACCTCCAAAATATTTTCCAAAATAGTGGCACTGGTTTCATTCTCACCAGCAATGTATGAGAGTTCCAGTTGCTTCATATCATTAATATTTAGTATTGTCAAATTAAAAAAAATTTAAAGCTATTCTAATAGTTATATAGAGCTGTTTCTTTTCTTCTTAGTTTTTAAAAATATTTTATTTATTTATTCATGAGAGACATGGAGAGAGAGGCAGAGACATAGGCAGAGGGAGAAGCAGGCTCCCTATGGGGAACCTGATGTGGGACTCGATCCCAGGACCCCAGGATATGACCTGAGGACCTGAGCTGAAGGCAGATGCTCAACCACTGAGCCACCCAGGTGCCCCAAACTGTTTCATTATGGTTTTAATTTGTACTTCATGGTGACTAATCATTTTCATGTGCATGTTAAGAATTTGTGTGTCTTCTTCAGTGAAGTGTCTGTTGAAATCTTTTATCCATGTTTCTTTAAATTGGATTGTTTGCCTTTTGTTTGCAAGAGTTTGTTATGTATTCTAGCTGCACATCCCTTGTTAGCTAGATGTATTATGGCCACTTTCTTCCAATCTCATTTTTAAAACTTTTGCTCCTCCCATGCAATATTGAGCGTTGATCAGGAGTTAACTTGCCCACAAGTAGCTCTGAACCAGGAGATCCTTAAAGAAACACAGGGTAATTGTTTGCCCTGGCAACCTGGTATTTCGTACACTCTCAGAGCTAAATGTTTACGTTTGGAGTTGAAAAGACACCCTGTGTGAGCATAGAAAAAGTATTCCATCTAATGCTGTCAGAAAAAACAGCTCTTAGACTCAGCATCCTCAAATCTACAAGATGGAACAAACAGATGTTTTGTCCTTCACAGAAGGGGGTCTATCCCATTTCTGAAAAGTTGTCTCTTTCCCTGCAGCCTCCTGGCTTTTATGAGTGAGCAGTCTGACCAGATGGGCCATCCCTGACCTCTTTGATTCTCTTCCAGCAAAGAGTGAAGTTATTCAAGATCTGCAAGGCAGGTCCTATGTACTCCTGGAGGCCTAGAGGATGGACAGTGGAGGCCACTCCAGCCTCACAGAGAAGGACCCAGAGGCATTTATCAGACTAGGAAAATAAACCTCTTGACCAAAAGTGGCTGAAGGAGAAAGTGGTGGTGGAGGCAGTCAAGACACTTCTCCTTTCCATCATTCTCTAACAGTAAAGTCATCAACATACTGTTGAATATTCATCGAGCACATACTGGTTGCCAGGCACTGTGAGGAACAGTTCACCCCAGATCTCCCTGAATTTTATAAGAACCCAAAGAGGAAGACACTTTGTCCTGATCTCAGAGAAGGGAATGGAATCTTAGAGCGATTATGTAAACAATACAGCAGAGCTGGGACATTAACTCAGGTCTCACTCCAAACCTGAGTTTGAGATATTTCCGAAACCTTCCCTTTCATGGAGAAGGACTTAGTCTTTGTTGTTAGCTTACACTTTTTTTTTTTTTAAAGATTTTATTTATTTATTCATGAGAGACACAGAGAGAGAGGCAGAGACATAGGCAGAGGGAGGAGCAGGCTCCCTGCGGGGAGCCTGATGTGGGACTTGATCCTAGGACCCCAGGATAACGACCTGAGACAAAGGTAGATGCCCAACCACTGAGCCACACAGGTGCCCCTAGCTTACACTTTCTTTTTTCTTTCTTTCTGCCTTTTCTCTGCTAGTCCTACAACTTTCCAGAGGAAAGGATAGGGCCCTACTCTTTTCTGACTCTTTTGCTTAGGACAGAATTACTGATTCCCAAGGGGATGGGGGTTGGGGTGGTGGTGTCTCTATAGCCTTTACATGCTGATTTCCTGGACTGATCCATGTAGAATGTACTGTGAACACAGCTCACAGAACCAAATCCTTATCCTCACCCATGCTAAGGGTGTGTTTCCTGATTTCTTTATGGCAGTGGGAGAGGAGGCTGACCCAGGATGCTCTGCAGACACATCCCAGGATCTTAGGAGAGCCCCATACATATCAATATCTTTCCTTCTTACATAAAGTGTGTTCTAGGTTTTGAGAAGAGAGCCACATGGCTGAGCTGAGAAGTACACACTGGGTGCTCAGCGAAGCTCACTTCCTATAATGCAGGAGCTCATTTCCACACACTCCACGCACTGAGACTGATTCAAGTTTGTGCTCCAGAAAAATCGCTCATGTCCATATGTCCTGATCTTCAAATTTACTTGAGTTGGAACCATGAATGTTGAAACTAGGAATGCCAAGAGGCCACACTACCTAACCCAAGATAGCCCTTGATTTCTTGGTGAAATAACTTTGTCCATATCCTGAGATATTGAAGTAAAGAAGGAATTAGGAAATGTCTTTTCACATGATACTCTACATAGAAAACCCAAAAGCCTCCACCCCAAGATTGCTAGAACTCATACAGCAATTTGGTAGCGTGGCAGGATACAAAATCAATGCCCAGAAATCAGTGGCATTTCTATACACTAACAATGAGACTGAAGAAAGAGAAATTAAGGAGTCAATCCCATTTACAATTGCACCCAAAAGCATAAGATACCTAGGAATAAACCTAACCAAAGAGGTGAAGGATCTATACCCTAAAAACTATAGAACACTTCTGAAAGAAATTGAGGAAGACACAAAGAGATGGAAAAATATTCCATGCTCATGGATTGGCAGAATTAATATTGTGAAAATGTCAATGTTACCCAGGGCAATTTACACGTTTAATGCAATCCCTATCAAAATACCATGGACTTTCTTCAGAGAGTTAGAACAAATTATTTTAAGATTTGTGTGGAATCAGAAAAGACCCCAGATAGCCAGGGGAATTTTAAAAAAGAAAACCATAGCTGGGGGCATCACAATGCCAGATTTCAGGTTGTACTACAAAGCTGTGGTCATCAAGACAGTGTGGTACTGGCACAAAAACAGACACATAGATCAATGGAACAGAATAGAGAACCCAGAAGTGGACCCTGAACTTTATGGTCAACTAATATTCGATAAAGGAGGAAAGACTATCCATTGGAAGAAAGACAGTCTCTTCAATAAATGGTGCTGGGAAAATTGGACATCCACATGCAGAAGAATGAAACTGGACCACTCTTTCACCATACACAAAGGTAAACTCAAAATGGATGAGAGATCTAAATGTGAGACAAGAGGCCATCAAAATCCTAGAGGAGAACACAGGCGACACCCTTTTTGAACTCGGCCACAGTAACTTCTTGCAAGATACATCCACGAAGGCAAAAGAAACAAAAGCAAAAATGAACTATTGGGACTTCATCAAGATAAGAAGCTTTTGCACAGCAAAGGATACAGTCAACAAAACTCAAAGACAACCTACAGAATGGGAGAAGATATTTGCAAATGACGTATCAGATAAAGGGCTAGTTTCCAAGATCTATAAAGAACTTCTTAAACTCAACACCAAAGAAACAAACAATCCAATCATGAAATGGGCAAAAGACAAACAGAAATCTCACAGAGGAAGACATGGACATGGCCAACATGCACATGAGAAAATGCTCCGCATCACTTGCCATCAGGGAAATACACATCAAAACCACAATGAGATCCCACCTCACACCAGTGAGAATGGGGAAAATTAACAAGGCAGGAAACCACAAATGTTGGAGAGGATGCGGAGAAAAGGGAACCCTCTTACACTGTTGGTGGGACTGTGAACTGGTGCAGCCAGTCTGGAAAACTGTGTGGAGGTTCCTCAAAGAGTTAAAAATAGACCTGCCCTACGACCCAGCAATTGCACTGTTGGGGATTTACCCCAAAGATACAGATGCAATGAAATGCCGGGACACTGCACCCCGATGTTTCTATCAGCAATGGCCACAATAGCCAAACTGTGGAAGGAGCCTCGGTGTCCATCGAAAGATGAATGGATAAAGAAGATGTGGTCTATGTATACAATGGAATATTACTCAGCCATTAGAAACGACAAATACCCACCATTTGCTTCGACGTGGATGGAACTGGAGGGTATTATGCTGAATGAAATAAGTCAATCGGAGAAGGACAAACATTATATGGTCTCATTCATTTAGGGAATATAAAAATTAGTGAAAGGGAATAAAGGGGAGAGGAGAAAAAAATAAGTGGGAAATATCAGAAGGGGAGACAGAACATGAAAGACTCCTAACTCTGGGAAACGTGGAAGGGGAGGAGGGCGGGGGGTGGGGGTGAATGGGTGACGGGCACTGAGGGGGGCACTTGACGGGATGAGCACTGGGTGTTATTCTGTATGTTGGTAAATTGAACACCAATAAAAATAAATCTATTATAAAAAAAATAAATGCGAGGAAACTGAAAAAAAAAAAAAAAAGGAAATGTCTTTTCAGAAGTAAAAGAGGGAGGGGTACCTGGGTGGCTCAATGGTTGAGTGTCTGCCTTCAGCTCAGGTTGTGATCCCAGGGTCCTGGGATCGAGTCCTGCATCGGGCTCCCTGCAGGAAGCCTGCTTCTCCCTCTGCCTGTGTCTCTGCCTTTCTGCCTGTGTGTCTTTCATGAATAAATAAAACCTTAAATAAAAGAAGTAAAAGAGGGGAAGTACCCACATCTGTAATGGAAACTGAGGCTGAGGAAGGCTGTACCTGTCACTAGATACCTCTCAGCAGAACCCTGGGGGACGGTGTGCATTTCGGCAGTAAGAGTCAGGAGGAATCAGGAGGGAGATAAACTGGGGAAGGAAAGTACATGTGTTGTGCATGCTGGTTCCTTCAGGAGCTTGCCTGGTGGGTAGGAGGTGGAGTGTGCTTCCACACATCCGAGAGCCCTGGGTGAGGGGAGGCGGTGTGTGTGTGTGTGTGTCTATCTCCTGCAGGTTGCAGGTCAGTCCTAGCTGTGCTCTGTGCCCTGGCCTGAAGGGCTTTTAAATATGGGGAAACCCACTTTGGGAGCCCTCATCAATAGCCTGCCATTGTGGGAATCTGCTGGGCTCTTGGGTAGTCTGCTTGAGGCTTTTGATCAGTGCCCACACCAAAAGCTGTTAATGAATTCCTTTACCAGCCCTAACCAGTGCATAGAAGTTTTGCTCTGGTTTCGATTAGCTTGGTGGTTCTAAGGCTTTGGGGAGAATAAAAGCACACCTATTTCCCTTTTAAATTTTATTTTGAATTTATTTTCAATTTTTTATTTTTTATTTTTTATTAGTTTCAGAGGTAGAATTTATGACTTATCAGTTGCATATAACACCCAGTGCTCATCACATCACGTGCCCTCCTTAATGCCCATCACCCAGGTACCCCGTCCCCCCCACGTCCTCTCCAGCGACCCTCAGTTTGTTTCCTAGAGTTCAGTGTCTTTTATGGTTTGCCTCCTTCTCAGTTTTCATCTTATTTTAGTTTTCCTTAGAATAAAATCTGGCCATTTGCAACGACGTGGATGGAACTAGAGGGTATTATGCTGAGCAAAATAAATCAGTCAGAGAAAGACAAATACCACACGATTTTACTCATTTGTGGAATTTAAGAAATAAAACTGAGGAACATTTATTTTCTTTTTTCCCCACAATGAATTCGAATGCATTTATTTTGGTTCTGAAGTAGTTCTACTCTAGTCCTTTTGCTTCCTCTTTTTTAAAAGTTTAGATTCAATTTGCCAACATACGGTATAACACCGGTGCTCATCTTCCTTTTTTTTGGTTTTTGTTTTTGTTTTTGTTTTTGTTTTTTAAATAGGTCAGTACCTAGATTAGTGCTGGCCTATTTTTTATTTTAAAGGTGAAGAGGAGGGAGAATTTGGAGTTTGATTCTGGGAAAGAACAGGGCACCCAGACCTGGTATAGGTAGAACTGAGAGGTGAGCAAAATGTGTTGCCTGAGCCTGGATCCTAATCACCACCCCACATCCCCATCTGTCAGGCATTGGTTTCTCCTTCTGTTTTCTGGAAGGCCTCTGTGTATCAGCCATTTACCTATAGCGTAAGTTTATAAGGAGGCAGAGTGGTATAGTGGTTAATGTAACCAGCCTGCCTGAGTCCAAATCCCTTATTCAGTGAATACACTTACTTAGCAATTCTCTCCTATGTTACTCTCTAGCTTGCTTCCAACTTTTCCCCATGTTACCTAATGCCACCGCAAATATATTTGTATATGGAGATTTTCATTCCTGTGGGCTAATTTACTCCCAGCAGTGGGATGGCTGGGTTGAAAGGCATCCCGTTAGTGTGTGGACTTGGCAAGTTACTCTATGCTTACATTCCCTCCTGTGTGAAGTGGGATTGAAAGTACTAGTATTTTCCTCACAGGCTTGTTGTGAGTAGCAAATGAATTACATATGCAAAACACTTAGAATAGCTGGCACATTGACAGTTTTTATACTTATACTTAATTTGCTATTATTATGGTATCAGTTTTTAGCCTTGTCTCTAATTGTGAAATGAAGGCTTTTATCCCTTTTGGAAAAACATCTTTGGTGTTAGCGAGTGGTGGAAAAGCGGTTCCTTTATTTTTTTCTTAAATATTTTTTTTATTAATTCATTTGAGAGAGACAAAGTGAGAGCTTGAGGGAGGGGGAGGATCAGGCTTCCAGCTGGGTGGGAGCCTGACATGGGGCTTGATGCCAGGACTTCGGGATCATAACCTGAGCCAAAGGCAGACGCTTAACCGACTGAGCCACCCAGGTGCCCCAGAAACGTGGTTCCTTTAGAGGGAGGCATTTTAGCATATGCCTGGAGGCAGGTGTCTAATGTTAGTGCTGTGGGAAGCCCTATTGGCCAGGGACCTGGGTCTGCTCTCAAAGGCAAGTGGGGCAGCCCCAAGAGCTCTCTTTGGCCTGGCCAACCTGAGCAGCCCAAGGTCTGAAACAAGTCAGCTTCCTTGACTGCAAGCTTGCTACCCTCCCATCATGCCTCCAGAGAGCTGGAGGGACAGTGATGAGCATATCAGAAGGCCTGAGAGATTGGGTTTGAGAAAAGGAGCCCCACTGAGGAACAAGGCTGCTTTATCACCTGCTTCTGCCTGTCATCTCTGCTGCCCCCAGGACCCAGGCATCATGTCAACATTTATAGGGCTCTTTGAAGGAAAGTGGTTGCTGAGGCCCTGGGGCTCCAGTACGCTTCACTTCAAGTTCTTAAAGCAGTGGACTGTGAATTCTGGGCTACTAGGAACCCCTGGCATAGCTGACTCTCATAATTTTCCCAAGGGTCACATCAAATGCCTTTAAGTAGTCAGGTGGGCCTCAAGAAGAGTGCCATCAACTTCCTTGAAATTTATACTGGGAATTATATTTAAAATTTATTTTATCTTTCCCAGATTTATTGAGATATGACTGCCATCTAACTTGTAGTTTACAGCCTGTTGATTTGATACATTTATATATTGCTAAATGATTACTGCCATAGTGTTGGCTCACACCTCTGTGACGTCACATAATTACCATGTCTCTCAATGGTGAGAACATTGAAGATCTACTCTCTTAGCAACTTTCAAGTGTGTAAGGGAGTATTATTACATATAATCACTATGCTGTGCATTACATCATCAGAGTGTATTCATCTTAAAGCAGAAGCTTTGTGCCTTTGACCAGCATCTCCCCATTTTCCCCAACCCCCAGCCCCTGGCCATCACCATTCTAGTCTCTCTTTCTGTGAGTTTGGCTTTTTTAGACTCCACATATAAGTGAGATACAGTATTCATCTTTGTCTGACTTATTTCACTTAGCATAATGCCCTCAGGGTTCCTCCATGTTGTAGTAAATGGCAAGATTTTCTTCTTTCTCATGGCCGAGTAATATTCCATTGAACATATAGACCACTTGGTCTTGATTTGTTCTTTCACTGATGGACTCTTGGATTCTTTCCATATCTTGGCTTTGTGAATAAAGTCGCTATGAACACTTAGTGCAGATATCTCTTCCAGGATCCGCTTTCATTTCCTTTGGGTAGATACCCAGAAGTAGGATTGCTGGATCATATGGTAGTTATATTTTTAATTTTTTGAGGAACCTCCATGCTGCTTTTCACCGTGGCCATTCCACTTTACATTCCCACCAACAGTGCATTAGGTTTTATTTATTTCCCCATCCTCGTCAATACTTATTATCTCTTTTTGTAATAGCCATTCTTACAGTATACTGGACATTTTAGCCCTTGATGCTTTGGGTATAACATATATTCCAATGATCTACTGAAGGCTGACATTTCTTGATTTAAAGGGAAATCATCTCAATGTATTTATTATCTCCCTTATCTGTTATTGATTACTCTTAGACTTTGACAGTGGAGAAGGAATACATGGGGGGGGGGGTGATTAATAAATATTTTTGAATAAATGGGGCACCTGGGTGGCTCAGTTGGTTAAGCATCTGACACTTGATTTCAGCTCAGATAATGATCTCAGGGTCCTGGGATCAGGCCCCAAGTCCGGCTCCACACTCAGCAGGGAGTCTGCTTGAGGATTCTCTCTTTCTCCCTCCTTCTGTCCCTTCCCCCTTATGCTCTGTCTCTAAAATAAAATAAATAAATCTTAAACAAAATTAAACAAATGGTTTTTGAATAGATGACTGGATGGATGTACCATGGTTTACTCAGGTGTTCTATATTGCAGGGTTTTTGGGTTGCTTCCATTGAAAAAAATATAAAAATAATGTTACTTTCAATATATTTGTGTATGTAGCTTTTGCTTCATGTTACTTCCTTTTGGAAGTGGGATTTCTGGGTCAAAGGTCATGAACAACATTATGCCATTTGATGTCTCTAAACTTCATTGTTCAAGGGTTGTACCAATTTTGGATGCTCCTAGCAATGTTTCCTATGTTACATTACTGGCTTTGGATGTTAACATCACATTCTTTTTTGCTACTTTATTAGGTGAATAATGGTAGCTTGGTACTTAAAATTTTGCATTTTTTTGATTTCCAATGAGGCTGCCTATTTTTCTGTATTTGTGACTTACTGCATTTATTATTATGTGACTTCTGTTCATTTTTCTTTTCTATTATCAATTAAATAACACTTTTATCTATTTATGATATTAACCCTTTTATCCTATTTGCTGCAAATAGGTGTGAAACCTAGTGTGTATTCTTTTTCCCTTTCCTCATCTTCCCTAGTCAGTTAGTTTTCCCTTTCCTTTTTCTTTCTCCACCCCTCCTTCCTTCCATTATTTTAATGTTCATGTACTTAAATCTGTTCATCTTCTTTGATTTCTTTGATGATACACCGTAAGACTGTAAATACTAGTAACAGGGGAAAGACAGGCATCGAATACATGATGTGGGAAAGCTTCTGTAGTTTTGTGTTGCTGTGGCTAGTTGACACCTCACTCTATATTTACTTTCAGAATTTTTGGGTCATATGATTAGTTCCTAGTGTGAAGGGTATGATCTAGTTCCAACATTTTGGGCACCATGCTTTTTGTTCCATGGGAATTAGGACAAACAGGCAAGAGGCTCACTTTTTTTTTTTTTTTTTAAGAGGCTCACTTTCTCCTTCGTCCTCCCACACTCCCTTTCTGGAGACTCGAGATGGCAAGAGGGGAGAAGCGCAGGTGGCTTGAGTATTGGAGGAAGGAAGAGAATTATTACAGTGAAATGCCTTTGGAGGGCATTTCTCTTCTCAGTAAGACATATGAAGAAGAGGAAGGATGGAGTCCGTATTTCTTGGCTCAGGCAAAGCTGGCTTTTAGGGTTGAAGTAGGGGGTCTGTGTACTGTGGGAGTATTGTGCCCATGCTGGTGTTAAACTGCTATAGGAAAGAGAAGAAAATGAGCCACATTAAAACCAGATGGAAATGTGGGGTCAGGCATCTTCTGGGAGTATCCAAAAATCAAAAGACGGAGGCTCCAGAAGGCTAGGTCCACAGAAAACCTGAAGCACTCGCCTCCCCAGGACTTCCCATCTGGGTTTTCTATGTTGTGTTTCTTGTGGTCACCATGTGCAGGGCAGGGATGCTGTTGGTTGTTCCATAATCAAGCAGAGCGTGTGTACCAACTCCCCAACTGCCGGGAACTACTGTCCAGAGAGTTCACATGGGAATGAGGGGCCGTAAACATTCTCTTTCTCACTTGTGAGTCCTGCTTTCCCTTGTGTTATTGTAAACATTGAGCTACCATTGCCCTGTGGCCTGACCCCAGGATGTGCCTTGTGTGACATATATTAGCCAAAAACAATTACTTGATCTTCTAGCATAATTGACCTGAAAAGGCACGAAGGGTTAACCATTTGTACTTCCTCTTTCAGTTATACAGAGAACACAGTGGGCTTATGACAATTAGTAATTGTAATGAGAGAGGAATATAAGAGGTTACATAATTTCGAGCTTTAAGTGAAGTGTAACTCACAATGCAAAATTTATAAAGAATGAGTGATGCAGAATATGAATTCTGTGCTTCCCTGAAGAATCAGTCAGGTCTGGTGCTAAGGGTGCTTAGAGCTATGAGCCATTCTGTCCTCACCAATTAGTATAAGTGCTTTCCTTTTCAAACCGATAATAATAACAGCCATTATGTAATGGGTTCTGGGCACGATATTGAAACCTATAGGATGGTTCTCCAAGTGTGGGCTCTGGCCTGGCCATGTCATCATCACCTGGCAATTTGTTACAAATGCAAACTGAGACCCTACCTGGAAACTTGTTAGGGATGTATTTCCTCAGACCCCAACCCAAATCTATTGAACCGGGAAATTTGAAGGTGTGGCCCAGCCATCTGTATTTTAGCACGCAGTCTACATGATCCTGATGCATCCTGAAATGTGAATATTACTATGTGAGGTGTGCTAAATAAGTTATTTAATTCACACAGCATCCCAATGGAGGAGAACCTATTTTTCAAAAGTCTCAATTTGGGGGCACCTGAGTGGCTCAGTCAGTTGAGCATCAGACTCTTGGTTTGGACTCAAGTTACGATCTCATGAATCATGGGATCGAGCCCCACATGGGGCTCCATGCTCAGCAGGGAGTCTGCTTGAAAGATCCTCTCCCTCTGCCCCTCCCCACATGCTCTCTTCCTCTAAATGAATGAATAAATCTATAAAAAACCTCTATTTTGTAGATGAGGAAAGAGAAAAGGAATACATACTAGGTTTCACACCAGCAGCACAGCTGGGATTTGAACCAGATATGCTGACTTGGTTCCCAAGACCTTAACTACTCCCCTAAAATGTGTGGACAGTGGCAGAGGGAGGAAGAGGACTGCATTACAGGTAATGAGGAGCAGAGGTGGTTTTTATTCAAATGTATTTATCCAGCTTATAACCATGTACTGGAGCCTGTTCCTATTGGCTTATGAGAAACAACTGCAGACATCTCTTCCTGGCTCTGCATTCAGTGATGTCAGGTCGGTAGCTTGAAATTGGCTGTGGTGGGAATGTTTACAACAGAGAAACTACCAGGCACTGCAGATCCGGGCTTCCCTGACCTCCTCAGCCAGTTAAACATTTACCAGCACACCACTGCCCAAAGGTATATACATATATTCCATATTCTCAGTAGATATCACCTGCCAATTATACAGGCTAATTTAAAGCAACGACCATTCATAGATTCATTAATATTTTAGCCACTTCTAAAAAAATTTTCTAGCCATTTCTGTGTTTTCTCATGTCGACACAATTGCTTTGACAACATTTAAACTCTGGAACCTTACCATGGGAAAGGAACGTGGAATCTGTCTTCTCAAAGTCCTCCGAGTTTCCAAAAAAAAAAAAAAGGCCGATGATAATCACCTGCCTCGGAGGAGCACCAGGATGTTAGACATCTTTTCTGAGTCCTTTTGGTACCTGTCAGGCTGAGGTAGGGGTACACAGAGCTGGTCCAGGCCTGCGAGGCAGCAGTCAGTGTAAAAGCTGGTGAGAAGGTAGACAGTCCCCCTCCCTGTGGCCTGGCAAGGGTGTGGGAGCCATCGGGTCCCGGGTTCCCTGCCTCTGGAACAGGGTAATGAATTGAAATGTCAACACAGAGCCTTCTCTGAACTTCTGTCTCAGAGGGATTCGTGTAGGAACAACTGAGGATTTGAGATTTCAGGGTTCCCAGGCCAGGGGGCCGGGGGCTTTCTGTGTTTTCCCGCCAGCCTCTCATTCCATCTCTGTCTTGGATGACAGGTTACACCACTCACAGGCCGATGGGGTGTCCCTCTCCCCAGACGGTATCAGGAATGAATTAGCATGTTTCCCTCTTGTAAGTGATCCTCTTTTTGAGTAAACATCCCCTGGGTTTCTGTGATGTGTAACTAATGGAGTGCTAAACTCTCAGGGCTGGTTTCAGACTCAGAGCGCACACGTGTTGCCAATCCATCATGCTTCTAGTACTAATTAACATAGCAGGGACACAATAAAGCCACAGATCCTACACACATTACCCGGCTCGGGTTACCCTCTATAACAATCTCACTATTGACCCAGTGAGAGTCCACGTTGGGAAATGGAGCTCCAGCCTCTTCTCCCTGGCTAGTCCTGCCCCATTGAATAAAAAAATGCCATTGTGCATCATGATAACCATGGTACCCGCTGGCCACTTGGTGCTTTGGATTCAGCGCCAGCGCTTGAGTTCCTTGGGTGGTGGTGTGGGGCTCTCCAGCTGTGTTCGACCAGGAATACTTCTCTAAGGTCCTCAGCTCATGAGCCTCTCAGGAAGAACTTCCACCTGAGAACTGCTTACCTGCACCCTGCACAAAGCATTTACCCATCACCCGAAGTCAGACAGACAGAAATGCGTCCACATCTCACTTGGGGTGGTGGTTACATGGGTATACATGATTATCATTGAATTGTATACTTAATAGCTATACACTTCATTGGCTATAAATTCTCTGTCAATTAAAAAGTTCTAAAAATTACCCCTTGCTTATGCCTTCTATCCCTTACTTAAACCTATCTGAATGCCTTAAAATTGAAATAAGACACAGAAATAGAGGGCACCTGGGGGGCTTAGTTGGTGAAGTGTCTGCCTTCAACTCAGGTCATGATCTCTGGGTTCTGGGATCGAACCCTGAGCTGGTCACCTTGCTCCTCAGGGAGCCTGCGTCTCCCTCTCCCTCTGCCCCTCCTCACCACTGGCATGCTTTCTCTCAAATAAATAGATACAATCTTATAAAAAATTAAAAAAGAGACAGAAACATGCTGAATATGACAATAGGACCTATAACTTGTATGTCAAATTGTGTGGTTGTTATTCTCTGATAATATTATTCTCATTAATTAAGATGACCATGAATGCAAGCCTATACATTGTTTTAAAAAAATAAAAGGAACGGTATGTTCAAAGCCTGTTGGTGGTGGAGCCTCATGTTCTAGCAGTGGTTGGTATGTAAAACATGGCAAATTCGTGCTTTCAGGGCCTCTCATAAAGGGGTGATCCAAGGGAAACCTGATAAAGCGCTCGAAGTCTGGTGTTGAAATGCTCAGCAAACAAATCCTGCATAAGATAGCATCCGACTAAGCCCCCCTTTCCTCAGTTTCCATGATTTAGGGACCACCAAGCTGGGCTGGGAAAAGTGGAGAAATACAGGGTGCCTGTTTCAGGCAGGGTGGCTCTGGATTTAAGTTTTCACCCTGGGGCCTTCTAGGAGGCTTTCTTTGATAGAAAGTGATCTTAAGCTAAAATATGTTTGAAAACCACTTGAGTGAATGACTTCTAAGGTGTCTCCCAGTTTTTTTTAAAAAAGATTTTATTTATTTATTCATGAGAGACAGAGAGAGAGAGGCAGAGACAAAGGCGGAGGGAGAAGTAGGCTCCATGCAGGGAGCCCGATGTGGGACTCGATCCCAGGATCCTGGGATTACGACCTGAGCCCAAGGCAGACGCTCAACCGCTGAGCAAGGTAGGTTTCTTCCAGTTCTTAATTTAATGTCTCCATCGCCTCACAGCATAATCAGGAGATGTCCGTGTGAGCACACATCTCGTGTGAGGTGTGCTTTATTATCTTTCCATAATCAAATCTTTTCATGTTGAAGTATGCCTGACACATAATGTAGGAAAAATGTTAGTTATGCTGAAGGTACGATGTTCAATATTAAAAAAAAATCCCTGTATACTTAATAGTTACATGAAAGAAAATAATAACTATGCATCATATAGAATTTTGTAATATTTTTAAATATTACATATGATAAATTGTCTCATACAAATAGGAAAAAAAATCAAAATAGTTTGATACACCTGTATTGTGTAGAGAGAGAAAGACAACCTAAAAATTGTGTCCTCCCTGCCTAAATATTTTTAAAGATCAGGTTGTTGATAAATGGTGGCATGTTTTTCACATATCCTCAGCTGAGGGATTTATTTGACTCTCCACCAAGTTGTCCCATTAAGAGAATATTACAGCAAATCAATAATAAACTTTGGGAAAAAAGACAACAAACAAACATCGTCACGCTGTCAGACTTGGAAAACATCAGAGGAAGAAGCTAAAAGCTGGTGAGAGAGACAGTAGTCAGCAGTTAAATAAACAAGCCATTAAGTTAAGAATAGTGATGTCAGCCCATTGACAATTTGATTATTGCTAATTGTTGATGGCTTTGATCCAGCTGCAGGACTAAAATAAAATACAGCTTCATTAGCCATGACTTGTTTTATAAACCACTTGATAATTAAATTTATCCTTCCTCTTAAACATTAATGTTATTAGCTAAGTTAATAAGTAATATTAAAGACTGGGCTTTCTCAAAAAAAAAAAAAAAAGACTGGGCTTTCTCTTGAGATCTCAGTTGGGATATCCCTATGTATGACGAAGTAGAGAATAGATGGATTTTTTTCCCCCTGTTAAACATCTATGCTGATGTTTCTTGCAACTTCATTTGGGGGGGGGGGCGGTCAGGTAGGATGCCTTCCTCTGATGCAATATTCTCCCTCTTGGCTTTTACATAAAGCATGCTCTTGCATGTGCACATTCCTGACAGATGTTGCTAATCCATCACTCTGCTTTGTCTGCCCACCCTCGGGATCTCTGTCACGGCACAGTGATCCTGGCAGCCACAAACTGGCAATCTGAGCTGGCGCTGCAATGGAAACCCATTTGCCATCCTGCCTCTGATTACAACTGCTTCCTCGTGATTCCAGGATCCACCTGGCCAGTGGGTACCTCTTTTTTGCAGTGACAACACTCCCTACTCACTTTTTGCTTACTAGGGTACCTGTCGAGCGCCCCTCCTTTGACATATTTGGCTCCAAACGCTACATCTAGAAGTTCATCTGCCTGACACAATGTTTTATGATTCTAAAATGAAAAAGAAAAGAAAAAGAATTTGTTGGAGAGATATTTGCCAAGTAAGCCTTTCAATTTTTTTTAAAGATTTTATTTATTCATGAGAGACACACAGAGAGAGAGGCAGAGACACAGGCAGAGGGAGAAGTAGGCTCCATGCAGGTAGCCCGACGTGGGACTCGATCCCAGGACCCTGGGATCACGCCCTGAGCCGAAGGCAGACTCTCAACCACTGAGCCACCCAGGCGTTTCAATTATTATTATTATTTTTTAAAGATTTTATTTACTTAGAGAGAGAGAGAGAGAGAGAGGCAGAGACACAGGCAGAGGGAGAAGCAAGCTCCATGCAGGGAGCCCGACGTGGGACTCAATCCCTGGTCTACAAGATCAGGCCTGGACTGAAGGCGCCACTAAACGGCTGAGCCACCCCGGCTGCCCCCAAACCTTTGAATTATTAAGTCAGAGCTGGACAAATTCGCTGGCTCTCGTGGCTCTGATAGACCACTTGTGCCTGTAGGTCAATGATTCTTCATCTTCCCCGGGCATCAAAGTGCCTGGTTTTCACTTCAGACCTGTTGGCTCAGCACCTGTAGGAGAGCTGGCCTGAGCGCTCCTTTTGGAGGGGGAAGGAGGAGCCAGAGTTTCGCAGGTGGTTCCCATCTGTCCTGGAAGTTGACCACCTCTGTCCTAGGGGATGAGCGCAGCCCATGTTTGCCTCTGTGGGTGTTGTCCAGAGGAGTGGAGGGGCTCCAGTAGCAGGATGCGGAGGGGTTCTTAATACAGAGCTCTCACTCTCGGGCCCTCGACGCAACTCTATTCCATGAGAGAACTGTTAGTAACACATTAATGGTGGAAGACTTATCACTTACCTGTGTAGTGCCACTTGCCAGCAGTCTACATCCAGATTCTCAAATGTTAGGCATAGTGAAAGGGGACGCTCATACAGATGACACTGGCTATTTTATACAAAAATCATCTGTATGCAAATGCATGGACTGCAGTGTAATGGATTTTGGCTGTTTCTGCCTTTTCCACAGTCAGCGGGTAAGGGTTGGGGCTCTGGAGTTAGATCTACCTGAGTTTGAATTCTAGCCCCTCCTCGCCACCCCACTAATTTATCATATATGTGACCTTGGACAAGTTTCTTAAATTCTGTAAGTCTAAAAAAAAAATAGACATGATTCTTGACTCACAGCATTGTTCTGAAAAATTTATTAGGTAATCTATTCACGCATCTGGTCTGGGTGGGTGCTCGATGAGTGTGGTGTTCCTGTTTTACACAAATAGCTTGAGTGCCAGTCCGATTTTAGACACTGGGTTTCATGCTGAAGGATGTAAACTAAGTTAATGTTTTACACTTCTGTTTATTTAGGTTCTCTGTCTCTTAGTGAGGATTCAGGTCCTCTAGACTCTGTATGATCTGTCCCTCCCCACCTTTCAAACACACTTATTCACCTCCACTGTCTCCCTTACTCACTCTGATACAGCTGCACTCGCCACTTGTTCCTTAAACATGCCAAACACAATCCTACCTCAGGGCACTTGTCATTTTCTCCAGCTGGAATGTTCTTCCATAGATATCATCAATGCTTTCTTTAGGTCTCTGCTCAAATGCCCTTTACGCGTGGGGCTCTGTATGTAAGACAGCACCCTTGCAGCCATTCTTATCCTTCTCACCCAGGGTTTTTTCTTTCTTGTGTAACTTATCACCATCTGATATATTATGTACCATCTGGATTATTTGTTATTACTTTTCAAAAAAGATTTTATTTGAGAGAGAGTGAGAGAAAGAAACATGATTGGGGGTGGGAAGGGACAGAGGGAGAAGCAGACTCCTCATTGAGCAGGGAGCCCGATGTGGGGGTTGATCCTGGGACCCTGAGATCATGACCTGAGCTGAAGGCAGATGCTTTATCCACTGAGCCACCCAGGTGCCCCTCTGGTTCGTTATTGTTCGTCTTCCTCCCATGAGGCTGGGAGACTTTGTTTTGTTCCCTGTTGTGTCCCCAGAGTTTAAAACTGGGCTCAACACGTGGTAAGTATTCAATAAATATCTGTTAAATTAATGATGAATATTGAAAACTGCATCTGAAACTAATGATGTACTATATGTTGGCAAATTGAATTTAAATTAAAAAATTAATGAAAGACTCTTGCCACTCACAAATTAACAGCTTAATCATTTAATAAACAAATATCCACTGACCATGCATTTTTTTAAAGGTATTATTCCACTCCTAACTCTGGGAAATGAACAAGAGGTGGTGGAAAGGGAGGTGGGTGGGGGGGTGGGGGTGACTGGGTGATGGGCACTGAGGGGGGCACTTGATGGGATGAGCACTGGGTGTTATGCTATATGTTGGCAAATTGAACTCCAATTAAAAAATATGTAAAAAAATGAATAAAAAAATAAATAAAGGTATTATTCTAGGCCTACTGAGAACATGATGGGTTTTACAATATGTACCCTACTCCTAACAAGCATCCAGCCTAGATTTGGAAAAATGACTTACACCAAAATGATAAAAACTAAATAAAATGATAGAAACATAACTAAAAATGCAAGATGGTCGATTATAAAGAGCATAGACATTGAGATGAATCAGAAGTCAAAGGGGAAAAGTATTTCTTGGATACGGTGGGCAGGGAAGGTTTTTTGTAAAACAGGGATATGAACAAATCCTTAAGAGATGGTAGTTTGGCAGAGAACTGAGGAGCTGGCACTCCTGGAAGTGCCAGTGGAAGGTTATAGAGAAAACATCGATAAAGACCTGTAAGCATGTGGGAGGGCACTGGCTAGCCCAGTGTGGGTGGATTCTTCTAGGCAACAGTGGGGATTGAAGTTGTGGATGGCTTTGCAAGCTGGACAAGAGTCAGGGCTGGTGACACTGTCCTGGGGCACGGGGTAGGGAGGGATGGCTTCGGAGAGTGGACCATTGCAATGTTATCAGACAACACACCTTCTGATAGGTGCAGGAGGGCTGAGTTGGGAGAGGCTTGCCAGCAGAGAAGGCTTTGGAGATAGGCCAGGCTGAGGGCATGGGAGACTGAGCCCCACATCAGGAATTCAGGCTGGCCTTGAAAATAAACTCTTGAGCACATACACAGAGGCTGGTTAGAGAGGTTGGCCATTATCTAGGCTCTAATATCACTTTTCATCTTTATGTTAACATTTAGCACTTTGGTCATTTCATGGCTTATGGCTCCTTGAACTAGGTAAGAAGGGTGAAACCTAGTCTTTTAAAATCTTTCTCAACCCCCATTTAAAAATTGGTTTTCAGAGGGATAGAGACTTGGGTCCAAGGCTTTTATAAACATTAAAAAAAACCATTGTGAACATTAATTTTAATGTTTTATAATGTCTTATCAGACTGCATGTTTAGCAAGATGAATTCATATCACCTGCCCATCCCTAGTCCCAAGTGCCCAGAGATGGAGATGGGCGCCATCCTGCAAACTGTTTCAGCTGACTTATGCAGCACTCACAGTTGGGTTTAGCTAATACTGCCCCACTGGCAAGGCACAACAATGGCATTAAACAAATGTTGTACTGGTCGCTGAGGCCCTATCAGGTTAATGGACTACTGCTTATACCTGTAAGAATTGTCTGTTCATGTCTGTTTGGAGACATGGTCTGCTCCCTGAGTTCCGGAACCCGTGTGATAGAAGCAGAACAGTCTGAGTCTCTGAATTCATAGCTTGTGGCCTCAAATGTCTTCCAAGTGTTCTTTTAGTAACAGCCTATGCGATGGATAGAATTTTATTTCTCACACACATTAGAATGATGTAGCTATGACTTGGAATTCAGGACAGCATCACATATGGCCCGGAAATTCTTATACTTTCATTGGCAGATGAGTAAAAGAGAAATCACTGCGTACAAAAGAAGAAAGCTCTTTCAAAGTTTTTCAGTATTAAGTAGATTGGGTGATCGGAATGTAAGTAGAGTGGAAAAATAAATGGATTCACAGAAATGCCTTTGAAAGCCCATTAAGATCTGCTTTCACGGAGGCAATGAATGGTAGAGGGTAATGGGTGGCTTTTCCTTCCATTCTGGTTTTTCTGTAAACAGCTGCCCCAAATTTCACCATGACTCCACTGAAGCTTAGTAGGGCTGACTTGGATTGAGATTAATTACTTCTTGGTTGGATGAGACTCAAAACCAAGGTAGGACTGGGACCATGGTCCCTGAGGATGGCTATCATATAACACAATAGCATAAAGCAAGCGGCATCACATGAGAAATCTCTTGCCTGTCACTGCTGAATAACTCCAGTGAACATGATAAATTGCATTCCCAACTTCCTTTGTGAGAGTACTGTAATTATTGAGTAATTTAAAGTAGCCTCCTTTGGTTGTTTTCATTTAAATTTTGCAAGCAATGGGAAATAGAAATAAAATGGTTAGCGCCTCTGAGGTAAGTCTTCTTCCCCAAATCATGCACCAACAGATATTTTTCATATCAGTTTAATTAGCTTTATCGTTTTTACATGGAAGTGAAAGCAAATCGTACTTTTAGAAAGCCTGTAAATTCTATTTCTAATTTCTATCAAGTATCAAACATTTGGTTATTAAAACTTAAATGCTTTATGAAGATACAAACATAAATGTGGGGTTAATGTCATTATGATGTAGATTTCTCAAAATTTCTAGATAAAATTCCACACTTAAGAATTAATCTTTCTAGAAAATATCATTGATACACAATTTGGATTTTAAACTGGATACTCTAAAAATTTCCTGATACTTATTTTCTGGGTCCTACACAGGATGATCAGTGTTTCTTTTATTTCCCTTTGCTTTTTTTTTTTTTTAACAGAGGAGTTATTAAAAAAAGAAAACCAACAGAAACCTTTCCTGTAGCAGCGATAACAAAATTACAGCTATTTATCTGAGCCTACCAAATATGTATGCCCCCGTAGCAATGAATGCTTACAATTATGGAACGTGAGAAAAATGGAAGCCCTTCTGTCCTGTTGCAGAATCTGTAATCTAAAATGATTTTTAAACCACTTTTTGCTCTTACAAAGTATTTGGTAAGCTCCAAAGGACTCAAGAGTCCTTCTCAGGGAGGGCTAAATGCATGGATTTTTCTCCTCTTTCAGTTTTTAATTATCAACATCCATAAATTCAGGTTTGAAAACCCAATGTATGTGTTACCTCTCTCAAATAGCTAAGAATTGGTGTTCTTAGGCTTGTCTTTAAAACAAGTCATTGGTTGAGCGGAGTTTATGCGTGAAAAATTTCTCCCCAGAAGGATAATATTTTTGGAAAGGAGTGAAAACAGGGCTTTGAATGAAGGCATGTGTGTAGCTGAATGTGGAGGGGGAAAAGGTTGTAATTGACAGGTCCCTTCTGTGGTGTGAAAGTCACCATTCCAGTAATTTTTAGCTACACTCAATTAGGCGGTTACTCTACTTGTGTCTTGACTTGAACAATGTTTGAAATTCAGGAACTGTGATCCTGTAGTCAGAAAGGACAATGAAAACATGTTGAGCAAGAAAGTTCATTGATATAAAAAAAAATGTTTTTATCTTTAGTCAGGAACCAGCATGTTAGGAAGACTTAAGAAAAAAGTTTTCAAACACCAGTAATCCACAGAGACAAATAAAAACAAAAGGAAAATATTACAGTGAAACTCTGCATCTGGTTGACATTTAAATAAAGCTGCCAGAGTACAAACAAATTTCAGGACGACAACTCTAGTGACATATTTTTTAAAGAGTGCAGAAAAGAAATATTTGGCTGAGTGAATCTTAACACCACATGTAAGGGAGCCATCAATATTTATTACATTATAGATTTGCCAAATGACGTGGAGCATCTGGGAATACTATAGAGAGTGCCATAACTGGAACTTGATTATGTGCTTTCATATATTGGACTGTGGACTGAGGCCAGATCTCATTCTTTTGGAAAAGATAAGTGGAGTCTACTGACTTTGTAACTCTTTAGTAGATGAAAGTTAAGTGCACAAATGTCTGCACGCACTGGGCAAGTGGGAAGAAAAGCATTGTAGAGAAGAAAACAACAACAAAACCCCTGTTCTTTGAGACCCTGGGAGGTTGTCTGTTTATGTAAAGCAGTGCAGGTAAAGATGTCTTTGGTTGGGCTCAAGAGGGGTTTTTTATAAGTGGGTGGAATAAAGTTCCCTGAGTGGGGAGGAGCCCAGCAGGTGCCTAGTTCCAAATTCAAGGAGGAGGTAAACTTTCTGTAAAAGAACTACTTTCAGGCCTTTACAAAGCTAACAATCCTAAACCTTTGAGGGAGTAATTAATTACTGTGTGTTTCAGAAGAACACCTCCAAGTTGGTTAGAAAATCAGGCTGCACTGAATTCAGTTTCTAGACTCTAGAAGCTAGAGCCATGATTCACTCCTGCCACTGGTGTCTCTGTGCCCAGTCCACTGGCATCAAGCCACGTGCTCAACTAGTGAGTATTTCGCTAGAATGATTTGTCACAAGGTTGCGAATTCTAGGAGGTATCAGATCCCAGCCCTGAAAAATTCCATCCATTTGGTAATCCAGTTCAGCCAGTGGGGCTGCAGCTTTCATGGACAAAAATGCAGTAGACTTTCTCAAGCATCTTCTGAGCAAGGAGGGGCAGAAAGAGCGGCCCATGACAACTGCTAACTCTGGCTAATGAAGATATAGATAGCATGGATATTATAAATTGGATTATACTAATGGATATTTTACTATTTGGCCTGCTTTTGTGTACTGTTTAAATTTTTCATTATTAAAAGTATTAAAAGTATTGTGTACTGTTTAAATTTTTCATTATTAAAAGTATAAGTATAAGTATAAGTACTGTTTAAATTTTTCATTATTAAAAGTATAAGTGAGAGAAAGGGAAATAAAACAGCTCAGCGTATAGTTCCTGCTGGAAACCAGCCTTAGCAGTTAGAGATGAGAGAGTGGAAGATGAACCTATTCTTTCCTGCACAACAGCTCAAAGTTTCTTTGGAAGAGAAATGAAAAGTATATGGGTCAACCTGTTTATTTAGCCAGGTTTTATTATCTTTCTGCATCCCCTCTGTTTTTCGAAATGGGAGTACTATTTCTTCCTCAATGCTTTGGCAGGGGTAAAGAAGTCTTTGTAAACATTCGATAGCTTGGTTCCCTGTTGGCCACAAGAGAGGTAAGGCACTGGAATTTTTATGTGGTGGATGAAGGAATATAATGGTAGCTTAATGCGAGAAGGGCATTGCTTAAAAAATCATTAATAAAACAGTACCTGTTATTTCCCTCTGTGGCCTGTGACAGATAGCAGCTTATTTGATCTTATCAACTTGCTATCCAGGGCATGATGTTCCTGATTTGTAAGTGAGCAAAATAAGACAAGGGGTGGGGGAGGGACCTCATTAATACCTCTTATGCTCAAAACGCTTCATGATTTTCAAAGATTCCCAATTTTTTCTGAACTTAGGAAACCACTGATAAAGGCAAGGGAAAATATTTATTATCCCCATTTTACAAATGAACAGTTGAGGCTTAGACAGTTTAAGTGACTTGTTCAAAACTTCTCAAGGGTCCCAGAAATGATTTTGGGTCTTCTGTGCTTTCAGAGCGGGTGCTGGTCTCCACGGCTTTCTGTAATGTTTGCATTCTGTGGATATCTTGGGTCATTTCCTATTGCCAAACTTCAGTCCTCCTCACTGGCTACAAAGTAAAATTCTGAAAATCTGTTTCTCACTGAAAATGCTCTTTGCTCCTTCGGGGGGGTTGTGGGGGGGGGAATGTCTGCAGGGAGAGATTTGCAAAGATGAGTCAGGAGAGTAGAGGAGGGAAGGACGAGGAGGTGGTATGGGCTGGGGCAGTTCTGAGAAGAGGCCTTGCCCAATTAGTGTTTGTGGGGATCAAGTTGACTTCTCCTGGAAGAAAAAACGGGGTGGGGGGCATGGACACGTGGAGGGTCTGGTTTCCTGCAGAAACACCTGGGATCTAGGTCCCTTTTCATTAGGGCCTCTCTGGCTAGCTCCCGGTGGGGAGCCTGCTAGAATGGGCGGCTTCAAATTCAGACCTGGCTTCTGTTGTCCTCACCCTGTGCTCCCGACCGGACAGCCCCTGGGAACTGGCTCCCCTTAAATGTACAAGGAAGAGCTGTGGACAAGTCAGGAATTCCATGTGGGAAGAAGGGTCCGTCCAGCACAGAACCCCACCTGGACCTTCAATAACTGCGATTCTTTCTTCTCCTTTCCCTCTTGGCAAAATCCTCCCAGGAATCTGTTGTTAGAGTAGACTTTTAAAGGCTGGAAGGAGAGGAACCAGAGCCCCCAGGGAAGCAAATGACCCCCACGGCCTTCCTTTCCTCTGCCAGTGGCCCTTCAAAGTTCCAGACCCTCCACTGTTGGCTAGGACCGCAGACCCTCCTGGAAGAGCTGGAGGGGGTTGAGGATGTAACGCGGCGGGGGCGCAGGTGCGCGGGTGCTGCTCGGTTCTGAGGCCCGGATCCCAGTCACCTGGGTCACCCCGGTCACCTGGGTCACCCCGGCCGCTGGGTCTCAGGTCTGTGTGCCCGCGCCACAGCGCCCCCGCGCGGCCTCTTGCCGCAGGGAGCACGAACCTGCACCACTGTCCCAGAGCAGCGAGCCTGCCCCGGGGGTCGCTGGCGGTTGGCAATGCAATCGCCTGGGGACCACAAGACCCTTGGAGAGGATCAAAGCATTCTTGTGGGGCCCAAAGCGCCCAGGGATAGACCTTTGTTAGCCTGGCCTCACCTCGCCAATAAATTTTTCTGCGAAAGAAGGGGCAGGGGTGGAGGGCCAAGGCACGGGGAGGGGGTGGGCTGGTGGCCCGGAGGAGGGGACCGGAGTGTCTTGCACCTGTGCTCCCGTCGCGTTAAATCAGCAGGAAGCAAGTGACATGTCCCCCTTTCTTGCCCCCTTGGAACTGCTCATCACTCTCCTTTAAAAACCCACCTACTCTGTGGGGTCAGCGTTTTCAAAGAGAGTATTTTCTCCTGGCTCTTAAAGTTTATGTAGCACTTTGTTAAAAGGGGCACGCCCTCAAGCGGGTCTTTCTCTCTCCCTGCTCCCCCTTCTCCTCCCCCCACATTTTCTCACCCCACTTAGAAGTATAAAAAAATTTAGAGGTGATTTGTTTCAACTTTAGGGCTTTTATTTTGCAGAATAACATATGGAAACCTCTAGGAGGGTGGGTGAGCAAAGTGCCCCAAGGTTAAGGGTGACTTTAGTTGGCAAAACCAAGGATAGAACAGGAAAATCCTTAGAGAGCCTTGTTACTCCTCTCCACCCCACTACTTCTTTCACAGACGGAAAGAATCCCAGAACTATCTTAGGCAGATCAAGTCCTTTGTAGAGGAGCCTGTGTTTTCGCCAACTGGCTTCCAGGCTCACACTTCAGTCCCTGGGATATATGGACAGTTGCTTGCTATCCACATGAAAGCAAAGACAGAGCCAAGTACGGTTTTAGGCTCTCTTTGTATCCTGTCCCTTCCCACCCTGAATCCAAAACAGACACTGTGGTACATCTGAGCTGTGCAAGTTACTTTATCAGAGTCTTTTACCAGGTTGGAGTGGAGCTTGAGCATAGGGATGTTTCTGGGGGGGAATTAGGAGGAATCCCTCCTGTCAGTAGAGACAGTTTTCAGAGGGACTGCCTAGGGCCAACAGCAATGGAAATAGTTTGGCTTTCCCCAAAGCCCAATCTAAGACCCCAGAATGAGCATATCACACAGAACATGGCTAGAAAGGCCTGTTTAAATGGCCTGGTAGATTTTTGCTTAAAGTCCTAAGTTAGAAACTTCATGAGTTGTGAGAACCTTCTTTGTCACCCAAATGAATCCTCATTGGATCTGGGCTCTAGGGAACTAACTCTTTTGTGCAACTACTCCATGTTTCCCTCTTCCACTAGTTGACAGATTTTTAATTTTTTTGGTTTGGCTTTCACATTTTTTGACTAGCATTTTGACTAGACAGGCTCAACACTAGAAGTATGGTGGTACAGAAATGCCACAAAGATGTCAAAATCAGCACTAAAGTTTGTTTCCAATTCTTTTCCTCCTCCTCTTCCTCTTGTCCTCCTTGGACTTTTTTCATGCCCTTGATCTTATTACCATGAGCCATGAGCCCATCAGCAGAAGTTAAAGTTGGTTGTAGCCTTTAAGAGTTGAGAGAATCTGGAAAGCACTGAATTTGACTCCTTCACTTTTTCGTCAAGGAATCTGAGGCCCAGCAAGGTGAAAAAATGTGCCCAATGTCTGCTACACATGGATGAAATTAAATTTTCACCATAGTGCCTGACCCCTCCCTGCTTTGCTTCCTCCTGTCTCTCTCTTGATTTCTCTCTCCTTGGTATAGTTGGACTGTCAGGAAAATATTGAGAGTGATTTGAGCGTGGATAAAATCTACCCCCTCCAAATGTTAAAGTCCAGTATGGGATGGGAGGGGTGGTGGTGGAAGGTTCTCAGGGTTAAGGGTTTACTGTTTCAGATAGTCATGAGGCCTCCTAGGGGCGGTGGGAGGTCTAAAGTGGGAGCTGTGTGTGTGCGCGGGCGCTTGCCCGCACACGGGGCTTACTGATGTGGCAACAAGCCGCATGTTCTTTGATGGCTGTCTTCCATAGTGTGGCACTGCCCCTGGGGTGGAACCCAGGCTCCACTATCATTCTTGAGTCTATATGTCCCCTGACGACCATTTGGAATGGGTACTGAGAAGCGAAGCAGTTCTGTGGTTGCCTCATCTCCTAGCTGCCACATGACCCTCCAGTGAATTGAGCCACGTTTTCCAGCATGGACCATGAATACTGACTGGGGATTGGGACAGGCAGGCTGACAGACCCTTCAGATATGCAACGGAGGCATGATTGCTTCAGATTTCAGGCATCAGACTCCAGATCTCGCTGCAAAGGGCATTTTTTTTTTTTTTTTAATTGTATGAAGGCATCGTCAGCCAAAGAAGTCACTGTGGCCCGTTTGGTCCCGTGCAGTGCACGGTAGCTGCAAGTCTCCTTAGCAAATCCCAGGGATTCTCTCAGCCTCAGTTTTCCTTTGCATTTGTTAAACGAGGGGCCTGGACTAATCATGTCCCTCTCGGTTTCAAATGCTTGTGATTTCAACACTGCTTCATATGGAGGAGGGATGAGAACCCAGATCGCATTATTCTTTTGTTCAGCTTTTTTGGACACGCAGAGCAAGGAAAGGGAGAACAGTTATCTCCCCAAAACTGCCCCCCCACCCCGCCCCATGACTTGTGACAGGTCATATATTTGATTACGCAAAGCAAATTGGGAAATCATATCTCTGCAATCCCATCTGGGATTATTTATTTCGCGGCATCCACAGCCGGTCAAAGTTGTGAGACGATACAGTATTAAAAGTAGCTGCCCCCGAGAGGAGGTGGACTCGAGTTCAAATCTCCGGAGAAACCAGACCCATCCCTCGCTGCAGCCAAGCGAGTTCGGGGAGACCCAAAAAGTCTCCAAAAGTCATTCATCACCCCTGACGCTCGCTCGCCCACAGGTTGATCTGAGCTGGAGAATCAGGCTGGTGGTGCTGGGCAGGGTTCCTCCCGGCCTCCTCTCCAGGCCCTGGGAGCTGGAAAGTGGGCCCGCCAGGGTGGGGAGGAGGTCAGGCTGCGAATTTCCCCCGGCCTCGGGCATTCCGCAGGCTAGGTGGCTGAGTTAAAATGACAACCATAAACTAACACAAGTAACAAGTTCCAGGTACTGCATGCAGGTCCAGTGTGGCCGGGTCACCGAGCCAGGGGATCTACAGCGACCAGTGGTTCAGGGTTAGCGCCACATCGCTGCAGGTGGGGGAGCGAGGCGCAGAAGGAGGTGAAGGGTGCTCTTCGCTCTCGCCCAGCAGAGGACAGGCCACCCCGCATGGGAAGCGGGGTCCCGCAGCTCCAAAACCCGGGGTGCTCGGCCTCCAAGCCGGATCTCCCGCGCCGAGCCAGGGCCCGCTGCCCTGCGGCGGCCGGGGGCTCAAGGAACCGGGCGAGAGGTGGCCGGCCGGGGGAGCCAAGCGCCCTCAAGTCGCCCCCAAGCCTGCGTGGCCACGGCGCGTGGGAGGCGCAGCCGGCGGTGGGCTGGGTGCAGGGAGGGCCAGCTGCAACCCCAGGCTGCATGCATCCCTGAGCTGACCCGAAACACACCTCCCTCTTTTCCTTTTTCTTTCTGGAGGGTTATTTGAAGGAAAAAAAAAAAAGCCACTTTTATCAAGAAAAAGAAGAAAAAGACCCCCCCTTTCCGCTTTGTTGTTCAAATTCCCCTGCTGGACTTGCGAAAGGGGGGTGTCTTCACTGGGTAGGTCTGAACTGGGCCGGAACTGGGGGGTGCAGCTGTTAGGGTGAGAGGGATTTGGGGGAAAGGGAGAAGGAAGCAAAGGGAGAGGCGCGGGGGCCTCTCTTCCCAAACCAGACCCGCAGAAGCAACGTTGCCCCGCTGCTGCTTTGTCATCTATTAGAGGGACTCCGACTAGCACTTGGTAATTTGGTGTCGGTTTACCAGGCAAAGGACTCTAGTTTCCCCACCTAACAGGTCCCCGAGTCTCAGCCTGACCCCTTTTTAGAAAAGAGCCGGGAGAAAGGAGCTGGATTCCCTTTCCGGGGAGCTTGCGAGGCTGGCGGAGGCCGGGCCCTCCCTCTCGGAGCTGCAGGCGCTGCTGCCTCCGGGATCCACCAACCTACGTTCATTGAGCGGTTCCTAGTAGGTGTAGGCTCCGCGGCGGAAGGCCACTCTTCCCATCTTGCAGATGAGACCACTGAGGCGCGGAAAGAGAACTGACCAAGATCAGGTGGTCACTGGAACCATCGGCTTAGCGCCCAGGCTCTCTGACTCCTTTTGCTTCTGCACGTTTAATTTACTGGCCCGTGTGTGCACCCTTAGATTCCTTTTTAATTTTTCCCAGAAAAATGGAGATAATTTGGATTTTAATATCGGAGTTCCTCAGACTTCCTGAAGCGCATCCCGAGATTAAAAAAAAAAAAAAATCCCTTTCCCATTCTCTTTCCACATACCTCATTTCTAAGCGATTGTTGGGATTGTGATACTCAGGGGGACATTCGGGGCCAGGGAATGGAGTGTAATTCAACAGGCTCGCGATTACAGCTGCAGGCCTCCCAGAGGCGGACGCGGTGCGGGAGGGTGGGAGGACAGGTGGGGTGGGGTGGAGCGGGACGCGCGGAGCTGGGCCGGGAAGTCTGTGGGGCGCAGTGGGGGCTGTCCCGCCGGATTCGGCCAGGGGTGGGGAAATGCTGAAAAGGCACCGGCCCTGGCCCACCCATCTGAACCCCGCGGGCCCAATCCCCCTAGCAAGCCCCGGAGCGCCGCCTTCTCCACGTCCATCCAGCTGACCCACGTTCTCAGGACCTCGCGCTCTTGGTTCGCTCGGAGTCCCAGAAGCCGGCGGCGCGACGGTCCTGGGGTCCTCCTACCTCCCACACCCCCTGCCCCCATCTCCCGTCCTACTTTCGCCCCGTACGGTTTACTGTACACAAATCCCTCTGGTTTCCTCCTTCTGTAGCAGCTTTTATGACTCCAACTATTTCAAGGGCTGTCTGGTTTATTTTCTGTTTAGGAAATTGCCATTCAATGCGCCTTAGCCCTCCCGTTCCTTCCTGGTCCCCCTTCCCCTCAATCTATTACCCCAAATTAGCAAACCTACTTTCTGGAGTTTGTTTCCTAATATGCACAGTAACTAGTGAAGGGCTGATGATTTCATACCCCTTCCCCCTAGAGCAATAAATGAACTAAAAGCCCAGGGTGCCAACCTCGCAGGCACACACACGCACACACGCACACAGCCAGCTCTGATGGAGGTTTGTAGTTCACTTTCACGTCGCAGGGGAGAAGCACTGAAATGCGTGTTTGCAAATGCAGAAAGTATCTAGCAGGGATAGAGGCAGAATGGTTGATACAGACGTGCTGGGTCCTGTTACAGGAGAGTCGGTCATAATGTGAGGTACAAAAATCAAACCTGGAGTGGGGAACAAAAACAAAACAAAACAAAACAAAACAAAACAAAACAAAACAAAACAAAAAACAAAACAACGGGGACCCATTGCAAGTCTTTGTGGTTGGGAGTGAAGGGCTCCTCGAAGGTTTTTGAGACTTCAGAGAACAGACCGACCAGCCCATTGCTCTCCGGGGGACCACTGCGTGACCCAGGGCTCCTCTTTGAACCTCAGTTTCGTCATTGGAAAAAAATGGGAAAAAGAACACATTTCTGCTGTGGTCAAGAATTCAAACGCTCTAATGCAGGGAAACAGATGTACTTCGGTGAGTATAAGAAACTATGCAAAACGCAATAAAATTCACCGGTATTATTAGTGGGGCCAAGCGAGAGGCACGAAGGGTCTGCGGGACGCTTTGTCCCGTGTCTGAGCGTGCACAGCTCCCTATTTACCCTCTGAGACGCCCGGAGCGAAATGAGCAGCCTACTGGAATCATCAGGATTGGGTCTCTGCTTCCTTCACAGCACAACTCAAGAGGCTCCGTGGAGAAGCACCAGCACAAAGGGAAATCCCGGGGTCTGGTTACCGGGGAAGAACTTTCCAACTCCGCGGAAGGCTTGAGAATACCTCTTTCGGAGAAATCCCTAAACTGCCCCCTTTCCACCATTCAGAACTTGGTCAACTTCTTTCCGCGGGCTCCTCTGACAATAGAGACGTTAGAATCAGCTCCGCAATTTCCTTCCTGGAACACGTATTTATCACTGGCCTATTATGTGCTCAGTGCAGCGCACTCAGTTTCCCAATCTATCTCCTAAACCGATCCGGAAAGGCATTGATTATTTAAAGGGGTAACTAGAAATGCGTCTAAGTGTTTTTTTTTTTTTTTTTTTTTTTTTGCGTCTAAGTGGTTTTAAATTCATTTCAAGAAATAAAATGGAGCTCTGAAGTAGGGGACTAATTCTTTCAACATGTTGGAAATTTAACTATTAAACATTTGTGTAAGTGAATTTCTTTTTTAAAGATTTTTATTTATTCATGACTGACATACAGAGAGAGGCAGAAACACAGGCAGAGGGAGAAGCAGGCTCCTTGCAGGGAGCCCGATGTGGGACTCAGTCCCAGGACCCCGGGATCACACCCTGAGCCAAAGGTAGACGCTCAACCACTGAGCCACCCAGGTGTGCCATATAAGGGTTTTTTGAGGTAGACGGTTGGGAGTCTTTTTTTTTTTTTTCTTTATAAATAATCCATGCACAGTAAAAAAAAAAGTCATCTTCAAAAAACCCAGCTTTGTTTAAAAACATGCTTACAGTGAATATATTGCACTTAAATCTCCTAATGGCACCTACTTCCGTTTTTCTCCTGATCAACTGTAAGAGTAGTGGAGGTCGGAGAGAAATGTAAGTGACGTAGGTGACTTGGCGACCTGCCTGCCTCGCGGGTATAATGAAAGTTAACGAGGAACTACTTTGCACTTCAAGGATGAGCGGCGCTAGCCACACGGATATCTGCAGCGCATTCGCCCTCCAACCTGGCGCCGCGGTGGTGCAAGGTAACCGTCGGCTCAGTCTTGCAGGAGGAAGCGGGATGCGGCCGTGCACCGGCCGGGACAGGCCTCACTTCTGCGCCCCACTCTGGGTTAATGATCGAGTCGCGGAAACACTGGAGATGCTGATAACGGAGACACGGACACCAGGCTTTCCGATCGCCGCCTTGACTGTCACCTTCTCTTGTGAACAAGGCGCTGCGTTAAGAGTGTGTGTGTGTGTGTGTGTGCTTTTTTTTTTTTTTTTTTTTTTTTGCCTGTTTCCCATAGTCCGCGAGATAACGGGCGACTCCACTCCAGCTGACGCCGTCACACTTCGGGCGTAACGTTGGGACCGACAACCCGGCTGCACCGAACGCCGCGCGGGAGGATTTTCCTGGAGGAGCCGCGCGGCGGGAGGGGCGCGAGGAGGCGGAGAGCGCCAGGCCGGCGCGCCTCGGCCAATCAGCGTGCACACCGCCTGACGACCGTCCAATGAGAGGGCGCGGAGCCCGGGGCCCCGAGCCCATAATACTAGGAAAGGGAGCAGAGGCCGGCTATTGCAGCAAGGGGCGCTGCGCCGCGCGCGGCTGCGTGCGCACGCCCCGAAAGCCCGAGATCTGAGCCAGGCCGGGGCGGCCCAACCTTCCCGCCCAGAGTGGGCCAGAGGAAGCCGAAAGCAGCTTCAGCGAGGTGAAGCGCTCGGGGCTGCCAAAGGACCGATTAGAACTTTGCAGAGCCCGGGATGTGCGGGGCGAGGCTGCTGAGGACTTGATTCGTCTTCTTCCACCCTGCTCCCCTACACCCCCCTACTCTCCCTCCCCCCATCCACTGGGCTCCAGGCCTCCAGCTGTCAGCCCCCGATTTCGTGGCAGGGTGTGGCGACCCCGATTTCTGTTTGCAAGCACAGCCAGCAGCCCGAGAGCCAGGTCCCAAGGCTGGATATCCTTTGCCTCGGCTGCTAGCCCGGGGCCTCAGAGTCTTGGTGAGTGCTGTGATGTTGCTCGGGGTGTCAGGGAGGGCAAAATCCCCCTTTCTTATCTTTTTTTTATTCTACTTGCACGTCTTGCTTGTAAAGGCAAACCATGCCCGTGTGTATACATATATACACGGAGACTGCGCAGCTCAAGGCCTGCACGGCTCCAGCGCAGTCGATGCTGGAAGGGCATCTGCAGCTGCATGCCCAGTGTCCTTGGGCTCTGAACAGAAGAACAGTTGTAGTTTCCGAGTTGGTTCTTTGCTGGGGCTGGGGCGGGGGGAGCATGGGAGGACCTTTCAAACAGGGGTCCTAGTGGTGGTGTAAGAGGATGCGAGGCGTTTGAGAGGCTTGGCTGGTACTTCGCTGAAGTCTGAAGGGCCTCTGTGATCTAAAGGACTCTCCCATCGACGTTTTCATATTCGTCATGGCCGTATAGTTGGGCATGGGGACGCCTGACAAGTGGCCCAGGCCGGCCTAGTTGGACACAGTACTTTTGCGTGCGAGATCAGGGCGCTCCCGGGGACGGGGACTTGTCCCGAGAGAGGTCTGTGGTTAAAGGTCGGGTGCTCACAGAGCACTTTGAATCCGTAGATAAAAACCTTGTTGGGCTGGGCACCTGGGGGGGGGGGGTGGGGGGCAAAGACACAGGAGAGGCGCTGTGGAGCGGAGGGAGGGCCAGGGGCGGTAGGCCGGGGGCCCTGGGCCGAAGGCGGGCCGGGGTCGGTGCCTGACCGCGTCGGTGCGTGTTGGGGTCTTCTCGTGTCTCCGCAGAGCGCACGGGGCCGAGCGCAGGCCGCAGCCGCCCAGAAGCGCACAGCGCCACGGCCATGGCCGAGCGGCCCGCGGCGGGCCCGGCGGCCGGGGACTGGGAGATCGACGTGGAGAGCCTGGAGCAGGAGGAGGACGGCCGCGGGCCGCCGCCGCCCACGCCCACGCCCACGCCGCCCGGGCCCAGCCCGCCGTCGGCCGACGGGGACGGCGAGGACGACGAGGACGAGGACGAGGACGACGACGCGGAGGACGAGGGCGACGGCCTGGAGGCGGGCGCGGGCGCGGGGGCGGGGGCGGCGGGCAGGCCGGAGCGGCCGCGGGGACCTCCGCGGGGGCCCGCGCCCGCGCCCCCGCCCGCGCCCGCGCCGCAGGCCTCGCCCGCGCCCGCGCCCGCCGGGCCCCCGGAGCGCGGCGCCAACGCGGGCGGCGGCGCGGAGCCGCGCAAGCTCAGCCGCACGCCCAAGTGCGCGCGCTGCCGCAACCACGGCGTGGTGTCCTGCCTCAAGGGCCACAAGCGCTTCTGCCGCTGGCGCGACTGCCAGTGCGCCAACTGCCTGCTGGTGGTGGAGCGCCAGCGCGTCATGGCCGCCCAGGTGGCGCTCCGGAGGCAGCAGGCCACCGAGGTGCGTGCCGCGGGCCCGGGAGGACGTGCCGCGGGCGGGCCGCGAGCCTGGGGAGTGGCGCGGGCTTGTGGGAAAGACCCAAAGCGCAGCACAGCACAGCACAGCACAGCACGTTCATCTGTTGGCGTTAACTTCGGCGGTGCTGGAGGAGGACGCGGCCGCCGCCGCCGCCGCCGCCGCCGCCGCGCGACCAGCGGGGGCCTGGAAAGGAACCGCGCGGCTGGAGGGGCGCGCCGAGCCGCGGCCGTCGCCAGGCAGGGCGTGCTGCCCATTTTACAGATGAGACCAAAGCGGCACGGGAAGTTAGGGGCCCGCGCCCGAGGTCCTGAAGGCAGAAGCTTCTGCCCTGAAAGCCGGCGGAGGCACCCCTGCTGCCTGGCACCGCGGCGGGGTGGGGGTGGGGGGGGCTCCAGCGGCGGGGAGACTAGGGTTTAATTTAAGGTGAAGCTCGTCTTCAACTCCGCATTTCAGGTTTCCGCGTGTTCCTGCGCAGGGAGGGCTCAGAGCAAGGGAGGCTGCGCGGGGGACCCCTCTCCCAGATCCAGGGCCTGGGAAGAGTTTTGCTTTTGCTTTTTGGCGAGGAGGGACCGGGGAGTGGATCGCCGCACACAGGAGGCGGTGACCCCACTGCACTAGCTTCCCAGGGCCGCCGCGGGGAGAGCGGAGAGCGCGCGGCACGTCCCGGGTGGCCTTGGCCCTGGGCTGGGCCCCCGCCTGCTGGGTGCATTTCACCGGGGTCTCCTGGGCTGGACTCTGGGCACAGAAACGCTCGGGATACCACCGACCTGGTGGTGACGGAGGGAGGGAAGTCGGGTTTCCCCTAGTCCCCCGTCCAGGCGGCCTTGAGGGTTTTGTCTTCCCGAATGCCAGGCTCCCGGTGTTTAGGGCGAGACTTGGGAGAATTTGTGAGAGGGGTACTCCCAAACCTCTCCCCCAACTCCCTGCACCCCATCGCACCTGCCCTGCAGGAGGAGAAACCAGCTCCACCTCACTGCACAATGGCAGACCCTGGCAGCTTTGGGTCTTCCTCTGGGTGCCTGGGACACAGCTGCCCCCTCCCCCTCCCCAAGCTGTCCTTCAGAGCCTGGCTTTTTTGGTCTCCATTGTGGATTTACCCTCCTGTGGGATGCCCCCTAACTTCTGGCTGCGGGATGAATCTGGGGTGAGTTTAGCAAAGCGGCCTCAGAAAAAAATCTGCCCCACTCCCCATCCATCGACTGAAGTTGGTGGCTTCAGACAGAGCTTCTAGCTTGTAGCCCTGGAATTAAGGGGTGCTGATGTAAACTTGCTTAGAATCATTTTTACATGGGATGGGAAAATAAATACATTTAGTGGGGGAGGGTTGCTGACACCCCTTCTTACTCCCTTCCGGTCCCATGATTTCTTTAAGGGCCTTGTTGACTATGTTTCTTCTGTTTACAGGACAAGAAGGGGCTTTCTGGGAAGCAGAATAATTTCGAGCGCAAAGCTGTGTATCAGAGGCAAGTCAGGGCACCCAGTTTGCTGGCCAAAAGCATTTTAGAAGGTAAAGCAATGCAGAATTACCCTTCAGCCTTTTAAACCGAGTTCTAAGGGATTCCCATTATTCACACATATGGCATTTTTATTAACCTGTGGAGGAGCAATTTGAGGGGAGGGTGCTTTTTATTAGGAAGTTTTGCTCTAGGGAGGCAGTCAGGATGTAGAAAAGTGGATCTCACATACCTCCTGAGGTTTTCATCAGCGATACTTTTGCTGTCTGCTCCATAGCTGGTGTCTGCTTCATAGTTAAAGGGGTTAACATGGCGTGCGTTTGCAATTTGCCCTACCATGAGGGATGTGCAAAGATCCACTGCCACCTGATTATGGAGTGAGGAAGGAAATGAATTTAAAAAAAAATTCTTTGGTTGTAGCTGGAGCTAGAGTAAGTCCAGTGAGGAGGTGAACTTCTCATCTGGCTGATCCAGTCTCTAATACCACTCCTTTTCATGACACCTTATTCCTCCCTGGATTAGCTACATGATTACGGTTATTCCACACCTCACTTTACCATTTCTGACAGTCAAGATTGTGGAATGTGGGAGAGGTTTTATGTCACTCGAGAGACGTGGAGGTTGAAGTTGAACTTTACCAGCGTGAATTTTGTCTCTCTACCACGTTTTCACGTTCTCTAAAGCCTAAAGATACATTAATTTTTCTTAAATTGTTGCTAATGTTTAAAACCACCTCTGTTTGGGTTTGAAATTTATTTATTGATCTGATAAATAATATATTGATTGCCTTTCACCACTTTAATAAAGGAAGGCTTATATTTATTCTAATCGCTGTCTCTTCAAAAGATTCAGGTTGAAAAGCAGGTTTTTTTTTTTTTTTTTAAGATAGTTGAATTCGTTTTTTTCTTTATATGGCTTCTGAATGGAGTTGGTTCTACACAGGCTTTAAAGTTTGTTCGCGTCTTACCCTGTACTGTATGCTTCTGACCTTAGAATGGTTTCTCATGCATTAAAAACGAATTTGTTTGCAAACTGGGTAAACAGATTTATAGCCATAGGGACCACACGGAGAAATTGAAGTGGTGCCAAAGCAACTTGAGGAGTGGGAGGGCCAAATGGAATAGTAAATTCAAGTAAATAACTTCCTGGCAAAACGTACGGTAGAGATGGAAACATTAATTTTCAAATTTTATTTTATTTGCAAATGAGGACCATGGGTTTGTCACTATGTAAACACAAACATCCCAATGGATCCTTCAAACAAATTTGAGAGCAGCCAGTGCATGGGGTTAGTGAAATAATCAAAGTATTTTATGTTGCCAGGAATTCTATTTATGTTATGCTAATCTTCGTTTTTTTAAAAAAACTTTGTCCTTATCCATAAAATGTGCAGTGATTTTATATGCTAATGATTGCTCTTGGTACCTGGCCAACATGATGAGAACTTGGGAAAAATGTTTTAGATCAGTTATTTTCAATACAGCTGTCGATCTCTTTTCTCCTGGTTCACTTTTTGTTTGTTTGTTTCTACTGCCGGCCTGGGGGAGGGGCTTGGTTAAATCACTGCAGAGTCTGTTTGACTGGTTAACAGCTCTTTTCAATTTTCTGTGTTTCTGTGTTTCCTTAAGTCTCTTCTCTTTTTCTCCCCACTAATCTGCTGTAACTTTCTCTTTTTCCCTAGTTCTCCTTGGATTATTCTACACCTGTAACAATGTGTACATAATGAACCATCTTTAGAAAATAACAGTGCCATCAGCTTTAGGTATAGAGATCTTTTTTTTTTTTTTTAAAGATTTTATTTATTTATTCATGAGAGACCCACACACAGAGAGGCAGAGACACAGACAGAAGGAGAAGCAGGCTCCCTGTGGGGGAGACGGATGCAGGACTTGATCCCAGGACCCCAGGATCACAATCTGAGCCAAAGCCACCCAGGTGCCCCGAGATCTTTTTTAATAATGGAAAAAGATGATACGGATAGTAAGAAAGTGTTGATTGAAGCAAGATGAGCAGACTTGTCTCTTACTATAGGAGGCTGGGAAGTATGTTACAGTTTCAGCCAGTGAAGTGCCTTTGAAGGTAAATAAACAAACCTGTAAGAGCAAAACAACAATAACCAAAAGTTACAACAGGGCTCACCTGCTCCCCAAAGAGAATGATTTTAAATTGAGCCTACACTTTTGCTTTCTGTATAAAATATTAATGTTTTAGAATGGTAAATTGTTCTTGTTCTGCCAATTTGCAGTGTTTCTGTTACCTTCTGAATTTCCAGAGTTGTCTCCCCTCCATGTTAATCTCTTTTCCTGTGCAATACTTGCTTGTTTTAGGCTACCGCCCCATTCCAGCAGACACTTACGTGGGAGGGAGCTTACCCCTACCTCCCCCAGTAAGTGACCGGATGAGGAAAAGGCGAGCCTTTGCTGATAAAGAGCTGGAGAACATTATGCTGGAGAGAGAATATAAAGAGAGGGAGATGCTGGAAGCATCCCAAGCTGCTGCCTTGTTCCTGCCCAATCGCATGGTGCACGGACCTGAATATAACTCCTACAAAAGTGCCTATAGCCCCACGCCAGTGGAACCGCCAAACAAAGACTTCTGCAATCTTTTGCCCACCTGCCTTGATCTCACCATGCAGTATTCGGGGTCTGGGAATATGGAACTCATCTCTTCCAATGTTAGTGTGGCTACGACGTACAGACAGTATCCTTTTTCCTCGAGATTCTTGGTTTGGCCCAAGTGTGGCCCCATCAGCGACACCCTCCTCTATCAGCAGTGCCTGCTAAACACCACCACCTCGGTCCAGGCCCTGAAGCCTGGGGCCAGCTGGGACCTGAAGGGAGTACGAGTCCAGGAGGGTCTTGTTGCTGAACACGACATCATGCCACCCAAACTAGAAGCCTCGCTGGTGCTGCCTCAAGCTCCGGAGGTCCAGACCTCGAGAAGTGACCTTCAGGGTCACCAGGCCATCCCCGAGAGGTCTGCTTTCTCCCCACCCAGACGGAATTTCTCTGCCGTTGACACGGACCCCCTGGCAGCTCAAGGGCATATCTTAACCAGGATCAGCAAAGAAAGCACCAGGCACCCTCTGCCACTTAAACATAATCCATTCCACTCATTATTCCAGCAAACTCTTAATGACAAATCAGGTCCCGAGTTGAAAACACCATTTGTCAAAGAGGCCTTTGAAGAGGCCCCTAAGAAACACAGAGAATGTTTAGTCAAGGAGAACCAGAAGTACACATTTACAATAGACAGATACGCCAAAGATCTTTTCGTAGCCAAACAAGTTGGAACAAAACTCTCTGTGAATGAACCACTGTCATTTTCTGTTGAGTCGATTCTTAAGAGGCCTTCATCTGCCATCACTCATGTTTCTCAGTGAAAGGCTGCTTGCACGGAAAGCTGGATTTTCTGCGATCTCAGAGGGTTCTTACCCATTGCTAGTTTTTTTTTTTTTTTTTTTTAAGAAAAAGCTAAGGTGTTTGTGTAAAGAAATTTCTAATGTAAATGGTGATGATCTAAAAAAATGATATCTGTTCATATGCATGTACCTTTTCTCACCACATAAATATATTTAAATGTAAAGGTGGATATTGCTTATGTGCAGACTGTAAAGTTCCATGCTTTACACAGCATTTCAAAAAGCAATAAAGTTGACACTGTCTTCTCAAAGACCCAATATTTGCAGAAGTACCTAGTTGTCTTTGTCTAGATGAAACACTAGTATCCATAAAGTATGTGCCTATTCTTCTGTGGTGCTTTATATTTTCAAGTGCTCTTAATGGTCACTGGGGGCCACGGGATATAGTTGGTTTTGCATTTTAGAGGGCGTGTGCACTTAGCTATATGAGACTGAGGCAAAAGTAGCTTTAAGAAGAACACAGCACAGATTTGCATGTCTATAGAATCGTGATTTTACATGGTTGGACAAAGTGGAATTAATTTGCGGGAAAGCCAAGTTTAAGATCTTATTTATATGATGACCTGAGTTCTTGGGATGGATGTCTTTTGGCTGAGTCCTGGTTTCCTTTCCTGATAGGATATGTATTTGGAGCCTCCAGCTTCCTTTCTAGATTGAACTTGCTATGATTTCTAGGTTGCTAGGGGTCACAGAGCAGGTTCCCTTGTCAGGTGCAGTCGGTGAAGCCCTCTCAGCTCTGTTATTTCACTGTTTCCTAAGGACTGGTGACAGGTATTGAGAGGCAGGCACAGTCGTGACCCACTGGTCCCCAGGTATCAGCTGGAGGCTCCCACATCATCTCCAGTGCCAAAGGCTTAAAAAAAAATTCACTATTCAAATTGCTTCAGCTGACAGTAACCGAAGCCTGCAGATGTTTATCACAGCATGAGCCTCAGGAGTCTTAACCATGTCCTCCCTATCCCCTCATTTTTGATTCTTTATTACCCTCTAGTTTTGCTCAATAAAATGTTAATAACTATTGTTCTATAGGTTTGATAAAATGAGAGTAAGACATTTATGAGAGTATTCAGTTTATCTCTGGAGACCTCATCTGTGAACTCCAGATGAAATTCTAAGATGCCACAGTCATTTCGACCCAGAAAACCAAGAGCCAAATATCCTACCTTTAGTTTTGTGATGGAGTGAGTTGTTACTTCCAATTCTCCCCTTACTTAGGGAACAAAACTGCTCGTCGGGCATGTGGAATGTGCCAAGAAGCTTGGCAGCCTTAAAGAGTTTCTTTCTTGCTCTGGAAAACATTTAAAATTACTTAAAAATGATTTTGCTACTGATGAGCTCATGTAAACCTCCAGGGTTTCTCTGAATTGTGACTTAAAATTAGAATCGATTTCAAAAACAACAAGCCAAACCGTAAGATTGATTTCCAGTTTGTGCTTGTAAAAGAATACTTGGTTTGATTGAGTCAAATTTACTTATTTTTACTATTGCAAAAGCCAGAGCAAATGGAAGTTTGCCAGAGGGAAAGAAAATGAAAGAGGGCAGAGCTCCCAATGACGGAGATTATTATCACGGAGTGGAAGTATGTTTTCCAGCGACAGATGCCGTGGTGTCAGAGACAGAACCTCACTCCAGTCACCCCTCCTGCTCCTCCAATCATCTTTGCTTTATCTACAGAGTTGTTAACTTTTGTCTTCCTATCAGGGATTTATTTTTTGTGCCCAGTGTTAAGTGTAAACTTCGCATTCAACCGGACTACCACCAAGGTAATGGGGGAGACACATCGGAAGAAACCCATGGGAAAAAATCTCAAGAGGAAGAAAAATCCCTAAGGAGCAGGCCTTCTCACTCAAACATGGATTTTCTCTCTTTCTTACTCTATTTGAATATTTTGAATACTTAAAATGGTCAATTTTTTTCTCTTTTGTATTCAGTGAATATTTGGGGACATCATTTTTTTGTTAAAGATTTTATTTATTTATTCATGAGAGACACAGAGAGAGAGAGGCAGAGACACAGGCAGAGGAAGAAGCAGGCTCCATGCAGGGAGCCCGAAGTGTGACTCTATCCTGTGTCTCCAGGATCACGCCCCAGGGCCAAAGGTGGTGCTAAATCGCTGAGCCACCTGGGCTGCCCTGTCTTCTACCATTTTAGTCTCATTCAATGAATCCAGTTGACTGTGGCTATTAGTGCTTTTTCTCACATTACCAGTGGCCACATTTTTTTCCCCTCAGTGGCCACATTTTTAAAAAAGATTTATCTTTTATTTGAGACAGAGAGAGAGAGAACCGGCATGTGAAGGGGGGGTGGGCAGAAGGAGAGGAGAGTAAGACATTCCCTGCTGAGTACGAGCCCTCTGCAGGCACAGGGCACTCCAACTCAAGGAGAGGCTCAACTCTGGGCTCTGTTTCAGGCTCCATCCCAGGACTCCTGAGAACAAGGCCTGAGTCAAAATCGAGAGTCGGATGCATAATTGACTGAGCCACCCAGGTGCCCCACTGGTGACCAGAATTTTATTGTTCTTGAACATATATATATAAGGGTCAGTACTTAATATAATGATTATTATATTATACATTAGTTCTATAATGATGAGTTCTTGGGATTTCAAACCTACCATCGGCTGTTCAGTGAGAGATTTGTGCTTGGCTTTTCGCTTCTTTTCATCATTGCACTTCTGTCAAAGCTACTATCCGATTCTGTAGAATCTTCAAAGAACACTGTCATCGACATTAAATCAAATGTGTGGTTCAGTGTAAGCATTTTCTATGTTCAAGGCAATACATGGATTTGGCTTTAATTATTTTGAAGAATGTAAAGGAGAATAAAACATGGATCTCTTCCTTGATTCAACTCACGATAAAAAATGCAGCTTTAGGGACAAATTTTCCTTCCATCTCAACTGGTCAAACCTTTTTTTTTTTTTTTTTTGGCTGAGTTTGCAGTTATGGATAGTTTACAACAGTGCTTGCCAAACTTGGATAGTCAGTCACTCGGGATTCTTGATAAATACAGTTTCTGATTTTCTATAGGTCTGGGGAAGGGCCTGAGATTCTGCTTTTCCAAAAATCCCCAGGGGATACTGGTGTTGCTGGTCTCTTTGACTTTGAGTAGTAAATGTTTACATTTCTGTGATTTCAATGCACATTTAATATATTCTGTGGATTTTGAATTCTAATGCAATGGAGTTATAAATAATTTAATATACGTGAATAATTTAAAAAATTTCCCTCAAAACCTGCAGAATGTACAACATTAAGAGTGGATCATGGGAGAGGTTTCAGGAAACAGCGAGGGAGCAATGAGTGAGCTTGGACCTCCCAGACTGAGGGTGCTACTGGACCACCCAGTCTCTGAGAGCAACGGGGGACCATGGAGTCACAGTTCAGCTAAGCCATCACCAGGATGGAGACCCTCTGGAGAGGAGGTCCTGGAGCCCTGAGACCATCAGAAGATGCTTAGGTGTTAAGCAGACTCCCAGCTTTCCCTTCACTTGGCATCCAAACTTCCATTGACACCAGACACTTCTATTACTTTTTTCTGTAATCCTAAACTCTAGGGCATATTTCTCAGTTTAATGATAATTTTCCTCACTGCTTTTTCCCATTTTCACTCATAGGGGATCCAAGATAACGCTTGAATTCCTATCGATAACCTTTCCAACACCATTGCTGGCGTTTCCCTGACCTTGTCTGTTCCAGTGTCTGTTCAGCTCCCCATTGAGTACAGCACCTAGGAATTTTAACCATATGTATTTTATTCTACTTGTGACAGCTTTTCCAGGACACAATCTTCTAATGTCTCATGGATCCACATAATCAAATTAAAATTTGTCCTGGTCTGTAAAAAAAAAAAAAAAAAAAAAGAAGAAGAAGAGTGGATCATGGGATACCTGGGTGGCTCAGTGTTTGAGTGGCTGCCTTTGACTCAGGGCATGATCCCAGGGTCTGGGGGATCCTGTGGGGAGCCTGCTTCTGCCTCTGCCTGTGTCTCTGCCTCTCTGTCTCTCATGAATAAATACATTAAAAAAAAGTGGATTGTGGGATACCTGGGTAGCTCAGTGGTTGAGCATCTGCCTTCTGCTCTGGTTGTGATCCGGGGGTTGTGGGATCGAGTCCCCATCGGGCTCCCATGAGGGAGCCTGCTTCTCCCTCTGCCTATGTCTCTGTCTTTCTCTCGGTTTCTCATGAATGAATGAATGAATGAATGAATGAATGAATGAATGAATGAATAAATAAATAAATAAATAAAATTTTACAAAAAAAGAATGGATCATATTGTAAAATGGGCTTGGTGATGATGAAGTGTCACTAGAGATTTGTTAGTTTTAATACATGTACCACTCTGGTGGGAGATTTGTAAATGGGAGAGGCTATGCCTGTGTTGGGGTTGGTGGGGGGGGACTATGGGAAATCAGTGTACCTTTCTCTTAATTTTGCCCTGAATGTAAAACTATTCTAAAAAAAAAAAATAAAGGCAACTGAAAGAAAATCTTTTTAACCCTTTGGTGGCAGAAAAAAGTAGGACAAGACCTAGGCATAGTCGTAAAGTAGACAAATTGCTTTCCTCTCTTTTTTCAAAATTAGAAGATCTTTGGTTTGGTTTACAAAAATATTTTTGACTGTGGTAAAATACACATCGCATAAAATTTACCATTGTAACCATTTTTAAGGGTACAGTTCATTGATATTAAATATATTTACACTGTTGTGCAACCATCACCATCATCCATCTCCAGAACTCTTTATCTTGCAAAACTGAAACTCTGTACCCATTACACAATACTCCCCTCCACCTCCTGGAAACCATCATTCAATTTTCTGTCTCTATGAATTTGAAGATTTCTTTTTTTTTTTTTGTTTAATTCATGAGAGACACACAGAGGCAGAGACATAGGCAGAGGGAGAAGCAGGCTCCCTGTGGGGGAGCCCGATGGGGACTCGATCCCACAACCCCTGGATCCCAGCCAGAGCGGACTTGATTTCAGGACCCCAGGATCACTGAGCCACCCAGGTGCCCTGAATTTGAGTATGTTAGGTACCTCATATTAAGTGGAACTATTCTGTATTTTTCCTTCTTAATGGGCTTATTTCACTTCATGGCTTGTTTATATTAGCATATGTCACAATTTCCTTCATTTTTAAGGTTTAATAATATTCCATTATGTGTCTATACCACATTCTGTTTATCCATTCATCTGTCGATGGCCACTTGGGTTGCTTCCATCTTTTGACTTTTGTGAATAGTGCTGCTGTGAACATGGGTGTGTAAATATCTCTTCACTCAGTCCTCACTTCCTGATTTTGCCTTCTTCCCATCTTCAGGAACTCAGTTTTTTTTCAAGTATACATCTTTCCCACACTAACCACCCCCCTCCCCTCAGTGTGTGGATCATCTCTACTCCTTACGAGGGCAACACCGACTCTTCCCAGAGGCTCCAATATCAGAAATGCACTCTTTGATGTGTTTTAAGTGAGTGTGTTATCACATCTTTTGCATTTAAAAAGCGTAATTCCAATTGTGGAATGAAGGACTTGTATCAACTTGTATAAAGAAACTTCCTGGAATTCCTTCTGCTGAGCCTTAGTAGTGCTAAAGAGCAAAGAAATGGCTAAGGATCAGGATGAAGAAATGGCTAAGGATTATCATCCATAATTCCCTGTAGGATGATGACATTACTTAGTATCAAGGCTGGGTTTTCATTTGGGAGTAGAATTCTTACCTACTTGATTTTACTTACTTTTGGATTAACTTTTTTGTTCCTATTCTAGGTCTGTAAATTCAGGCTTATTTCCTTCTAGGATCCAATTTGTAGGGCTGATAGTTCTTTAGATGGCTGCATCCTGAAATAATAAACTTTGGTCCACTTGTATGTATTTTAATAGTTGTACCAAGCTTTTATCATACTCTACCACCATTAGCTATTTTGGTTTTTAACTTGTTATATCTAAACATATTTAAAGATAGAGGTAGCTAGAAATAGATTGGCATTGGTGGGATGGTAAATGTGCATAATAATAATTAACATGTGTTTAGTGCCTGCTAAGTTACAGACCACATTCACACTTATTAACTCTTTTTTTCCTCGTTTAAATTCTGTATAGGATTGGCAAATGGCCATATAAAGAGTTTAATCTACATCTGTGTGTATGAACACAAATTTGGAGAATTTTTTCCCCAGTGTACAACATGAGTTGATGTGGTCTAATCTATTTTTTTAAAGATTTTTTAATATAAATGTTAATTGCATTTAAGTTTTAAAAAAGATTTTATCCATTTGTGTGTGTGTGTGTGTGTGTCTGAGAGAGAGAGAGAGAGAGAGAGAGAGAGAGGCAGAGACACAGGCAGAGGGAGAAGCAGGCTCCATGCAGGGAGCCCGATGTGGGACTCCATCCCGGGTCTCCAGGATCACGCCCTGGGCTGAAGGCAGGTGCTAAACCGCTGAGCCACCAGGGCTGCCCTGCATTTAATTTTTATATATGATAGATGTAATATATATTATATATATATATATATATATATAATACTTATATGACTGCCTTTATCTCTATGTAGCAATGTTTGGATGTCTATCCTAACTTCATAAGGTAACACACACACACACAGAGTTTCATGGAGTTGTGACAACAATTGAGATAAAGAACGAGAAAGAGAGTCTACTGGACAGGTGTACTTAATGGACAGCACCAGCTGTCAGATTTTCTGATCGACTGCAGTGTTCAGACCAAGGCCATGCTTTCCTGAGCTGCTTCCAGCAAATGACTGTAGAGTAAAGTTGCTAGAACGGAACAATTTCTGACCTGAAATGGTACCCCTCTAAAAGGCATCCTTGGCCAGGGGACTCCCTATCCAAGTATTTCATTATGGATGCTTAAGGAGCCTAAAAACTAGCACCTCTATTATATGCCTCGAGTTCAATTGAGAAATAAAACAAAAGAGGGCAGCCAGGGTGGCATAGGGGTTTAGCGCCGCCTTCGGCCTGGGGTGTGATCCTGGAGACCCAGGATCAAGTCCCACGTTGTGCTCCCTGCATGGAGCCTGCTTCTCCCTCTGCCTGTATCTCTGCCTCTCTCTTTCTCTGTCTCTGTCTCTTATGAATAAATAAATAAAATCTTAAAAAAATAAGACAAAAATGTTGGCATTTGAAGATTAGAATATACCTTACCTACCTTTAATACTGGTTATATTGAGAAGGACTTCTACCCAGGAGCAAGACAACTTCTTGAGTTGATCTTTAAAACTAACCTCTGGGATGGATCTCTAATACTAAGCTCCAGGATTAAGTAGAATTACCCACCCTAAGAAACAGTTAGCAGTGGTCCCCACATCTCCCCGACATGCGGAGAGTAACTCATTGTCTCTATTTCTTGCATGCAGGTTGAGTCTTGAAAGGAAGGGGAGAAGAACAGGCAGCTTTCCCAATCCCAAACTCCCCAATCAGGTAAGTTTTGCTCCCTCCACCTTTCGATTTAACATACATTTTATTATTATCTTCTTCATTTTCAGTTGCAGTCAATCCAAAGGCCACATAGCTTTAAGTTTGATCATTGCAATCAGAGTTTAAGTCATTGTTGAAACAAGCTAGGGGTTGGGTAATGGTGTGATTACTTCATATGTGCAACTAGATTAAAAACTATATGCGTTTTTAAGAACAAAAAAGAAAACAGGAGAAAAGACTTAATTTACCCCAGAGGAGACCCAGAACATTAAGTATAACATACTGGCAAGCATGGACGTATCATTTCACTAATGAAGACATCATTTGATATTGTTAAGTAGCGTGACCCAAAGGGTTTCTTCTCCTATCAACAGTTACCACATTTCCTTTATGGAGCATCATCATGAAAAGTTATCAAAGGAAGGTACCTGAGATGTTGTGAAGCTTTCAGGCTGAACTAATAGCATTTCCTTTCATGATAGGGTTGCTTGATACCAGAGAGGTATCAAGGGAATGCTGTAGGCCAAATGTATCTCATTTTAGCAAGGCATTTAACAAAATCTTTCATGGTAGGGAATTATGGATGGAAAACAATGAAGATGGATTTGTAGCTGTTTGAACAGCTACTTTCAAAAGGTATTGAGTAATAAATCAATTCCAATTTTTGGGAAAGTTTTTAGTCTTGTGACCCATGGGTCTTCTTGTTTTGGATCCTGGTTAGCAAATGAAAACATAAAAGGTATATTATCAATATGTAGAAGACACTGAAGTTGGGAGGTCTGACCACTATGTTAATGGCACAATTGGATTTATACTGGGAGTATACCTCAAATGGAAAAATCTTATATGTGACTTTTGAAAACATCTGTCATCCAATTATGAAACTGTATGTTGAGGGTGATTTGACTTGACATTAGTTTATGTGAAAACGATCTGGGAGTCATAGGGGATCACAAAGTTCAAAAGGAACCAAGAATGAGTCATGGCTGTAAGTAATTACTAATGCAAACTTGGATTCCATTGATAGAGTCTCCAGATCAAGGGGAAATGCTAACTATTGTGTATTCTTTCCCACCACTGCACCACCCTTGGTCAGATCACATTTGGGAATTATATATATTTTTAATTTTTTTTTTTGAGAGAGAGAACGAGCTAGTACACAAGCACAGGGGAAGAGGGGCACTGGGAAAGAGAAGCAGACTCCTCACTGAGCACAGAGCCCAAATGGGCCTCTATCCCAGGACCCTGAGATCATGACCTGAGCCAAAGTCAGATGATCAACTGACTGAGCCACCCCCCGCACCCCTGGGCATTATATTTTTAATGGGCACATCGATGGACTTGGTTCCACAGAAGAAGTAGAACAAAGAATGAGAATGGCAAAAGACGTTCACATCTTGTCTAACTATAGACAGTTAAGGACATTGAAGATGATGACCTGGAGAAGAGATAGTTTAAGAGAAAAGCAATTGATTTATGTCTTCATATTAAAGTATTTATTAATTAAGGTCCAGTGGGAGTCTCTAGAAGACGCAATCACAGCTAAGAGTATGTTGCAGGGAGTGAAATAAACCTTAATAAAAGGGAGACTATCTTTCAGTTTGAGTTGTCCATGAATGGACTGGTCTGTCTTATATTGAATGCATTTGGAGGATTTCATACAGGACACAGGAAGAGAAACCTTGCATTGAGCATGACATTGAATTAGCCAGCAGAGACTCTGCTTCATTTATCTTTGTGTCCCACATCCTACCACACAATTGAGTCAAGAACTGTTTGCTGAATGAGGAGAATGTTTTTCAATTCCAATAATTCCTGATTTTATGACAGATTTCCTGTGGAAGGATTACATGAAGTATTTTTTCTCTCCCACCAAACTCTTTTTTTAAAAAATATTTTATTTATTTATTCATGAGAGACAGAGACAGAGACAGAGAGAGAGAGAGAGAGAGAGGGAGAGAGAGGGGCAGAGACACAGGCAGAGGGAGAAGCAGGCTCCATGCAGGGAGCCCGACATGGGACTCGATCCCTGGTCTCCAGGATCAGGCCCTGGGCTGAAGGCGGCGCTAAACTGTTGAGCCACCCGGGCTGCCCATCTCCCACCAAACTGTTTAGAATATCCTACCACCAATTTGTTTTTTTAATTTAAAAGATGGCATGAAGATGCAACTCACTGAATATCTTAAATCAGACGTCATTGTGAATAAGAACATTGTACCTTTATTCCGTATAATTCCAATGTAAGTAATGAAATTTTAAGAAATATCTAGATTGGATAAATGCCCTAATTTAGTTGATTTTTTCCCATGTGGTATGTTTTGAGTCTTTTCTTTTCATTCCAAGAGACATTTTTTTTCATTCCAAGAGAGTGTTTTTTGATGTTGTATGACATGGAAAGTCTTATTACATATATAAGTGATATATTTGCTTTTGAATAAAATTAATTTTATATATGAAATCTTGGGATTAATTGGATTAATATTCTTGTCTGTATGATACAAATAATGAATTTCAAAAGTGTCTTCTCTGTTTCAGCTTCTTTAGTAACTGGTCAATTTTGATTGAAAATTATGTTCAATATAGTTAACAAAACCAAAAGGGATTTGAAATTATTGATTTAGATAAAGTGTGAGTCTATTCAAGCATAATAAAGTAGAAGTTCAGTTCTACTTGCTAATGTATGGATAGATCCATAAATCTGATTCTTTTATTTTTTTTTAAGATTTTATTTATTTATTAGAGAGAGAGTGTGTGAGAGAGAGAGAGCATGAGCAGGGAGGAGGGAGAAGCAGTCTCCCCACTGAGCAGGAAGCCCAATGTGGGGCACCATCCCAGGACTCTGGATCATGACCTGAGCCACAGGCAGACACTCAACTGACTGAGCCACCCAGGCACCCTGATTTTTTAAAGTTGGGTACTATTTTCTTTAGTTCAACAAACATTTACTAAACACGTACAATTGGGCTGGGTAATATTGAGCTCTAAGAGAGATGAGACAACTACAATACAGCTTTTCAAAAATTGATGATCTTGAGATTAATTTATATTACATTCACTAATTCTCTGTCCACTGTATTTTGTGAATGCAGGCAACTCTCCTGCTTCCCCACTTCCTCTATTCCCTCCTTGGAGACAGTCCATGGTTATTTCCTGTCATTTCAGGCATGGATTGTTTGGATGTGACTCAGCTCTGTAATTATTCTTCCTCTATTTTTTATTTTGATCAGAGTTTGTATACTAAGGAGTTCCCTGCAGGAAAAAGTGGGTTTGGCCTCCATTGCTCCCATTTGCTAAAAACTCCAGCTTGATGACAGTGGCCCTAAAATCAACAAAGGACATTCATTCTTCATTGTACACACTAACTTGTAATCCACAAGTCAGAAAGCACCCAGACGCTTGCTAGTAATGACGACTGTGCATAAAACACTGGCTAAGTCCCAGTGAGAAATAAACACAAAAAACCCAGCCCTGTCTTCTGAGATAATACATCTGAAGACTCAGGGTGGGCACCCAGCTGGTGGGTAAATGATAGAGCTATGTGACTGTGTGATTGTTTGTGGAATTTAATTCAGTTTAGCGAACATTTCCTGAGAATTTTCTGCATGCCAAATACATGCCAGATGCTGGATTCATGTGTTATTTAGGTTCTTTTAAGTAGGAAAAAAAATCCCCAAAACTCCAGAGGCCTCTTTATTTTGAAAAAAAAAAAAAACCAACAGTTTATTTTAAAGAGAGATAAAGACATAAGGAAGATGGGAATCTTGATACTCAGCAAGTCTCACAAAGACTGGAACATGGTCTAGGCACTGGAAGGTGGTTCAGCCTGGTAGAGCTGACTGACTTCCTTGTTGTTCCCTTGGCAGGTGAAGGCATGACCTATGGAGAGTACCAGAAACTGCTATTGTTCAATACCCATTTTCTTTTTTAATAACAGGGTTTTGCTTTTATTCGGACTAGTGACATGTGCAGCCAAAAGGCAGCACATCCCTACCTTATTTGCATCTTGGTGTGGCCATCAAGATACAGGTGCACAGCTTTGGGTGACTTCAGGAACTCTCTACCAAGGGAGATAGCACAACAGTGAGGACTACCTTTGGATTTTTTTTCCCTCTTCACCCTTTTTATTCCTGGAATTTGAAATTCTAGTACCATCTTATGACCTGAGTTGGCAGCCATGTTCAAAGGAGGTTGGAGCAGAGAATTCAAAGGAGCCAGGATGCTTGTTCACATGAGGCTCTGGTATGCCAGCTCTGAATTGCTTTCCTCTGTTGGATCATCTTTTATGGGAGATAATAACTTTTTATGAGTGTCAGCTATTGTCATTGGCTCTTTGTTGTGAACAGCTGAGTATAATTCCTCCAATAAGGGAGGGCTCTTCTTTCTGATGAAGCATCTTTTGTCCACATCTGCTTTTCCTCTGGTTCTCACTGTATTTTCTCTATTTTTCTTCCCATTATGGCTTCTCTCTCTCTCTCTCTTTTAAAAATTTATTTATTTGAGAGAAAGAGCTTGCGTGCTTGTGAGTGGGAGGGTTGGGGAGGGTGGGGAGGTACAGAGGGAGGGGGAGAGGGAGAGGAAGAGGGAGAGGGGAGGGAAACAGACTCCCTGCTGAGTGCAGAGCTGGATGTGGGGCTCTATCTCATGATCCTGACATCATGACCTGAGCCAAAATCAATAGTTGATGTTTAACCTACTGAGCACCTAGGTGTCCCCCCCCCTTAAAGATTGATTTATTCATTTGCACGGGAAATGAATTGCATGAGCATGGGAAGGAACAGAGTGAGAGAACATCCAAGCAGACTCCCTCTGAGTGGGGAGCCTGACTGAGGGCTCAATCATGAGACCAGGACCTCAGCTGAAACCAAGACTAAGTCACCCAGGTGCCTCCCCATCATGGCTTCTCTTTGCAAGCCTTTCATTCAAGCCCAATAATGGGATCTGATGAATTCGACTAACTCCCGTTAAGCCTTACAGGTAAGATGCCTGCACCTGGTCTCTGTGGTACAGAGACCTCTGAGTCACATGGTATAAATCATGGCAAGCTCTCATATTAAACCCTTCATTGGAATCCTGAATGTAGCAGGCCCTTAGAATATTTTATTCTATTTTATTGTACTTACATCCTTCTCCCAAATTGATTTCATAGATGAGTAAGACATGGTCCCTGCACTCCAAGAGCTCAGCGCCTACTTCAGGAAAAGCATTCATATGCTTAATGTTTTTGTGCAAAATCCACTTCCAACTGTAAGTTAGACAATAACAATAGTAAAAGTAGCTAACATTTATTATGTCCTTTGGTTTTTGTTTGACATTTTGCATGCATTATTTCACTTAATCTGCACAAAGTTTAACTTGTAAAGTAGGTATAATTGTTCCCTTCACTTTACATATAAGGATACAGGCTTAGAGAAGCGAAGCACCTAGCTGGGTACCGTACATCTGGAAAGTGACTGAGTAGGGAAGAATGCCAGGCCATTGGAACCAGTGTCTTATGCCATCTCCCAGAAATGAAAAATGGCTCATTTTATTTATTTATTTATTTTAAAGATTTTATCTATTTATTCATGAGAGACAGAGGGAGAAGGAGGGCAGCAGAGACAGAGGGGAAACCAGGTTCCCTGCAGAGAACCAGGCAGGGAGCCTGATGCGGGACTTGATCCCAGGACCCAGGCATCATGACCTGAGCCAAAGGCAGATGCTTAACCCACTGAGTCACCCAGGTGCCCAAAACACGGCTCATTTTCATGGCAATATCTTGGTGTAGGAGGAAGGCTATGGGATGGAGAGGTGAGAAATCTTAGTTCTGACTCAGTGCTTCTTCTCTCTATCCTTTTGCTTCTCTGGACCTCAGATCTTTTTCCATATGTAAGACAAGGGGAGTAGATGAAATGAGCCTTAAGGACTTGGTAGTTGAAAGGTCTGAGTCGAGGTGCCTGGGTGGCTCAGTTGGTTAAGCATCTGCCTTTGGCTCAGGTCATGATCCCAGGGTCCTGGGATTGAGCCCTGGGTCCTTGTTCAGTGGAGAGCCTGCTTATTCCTCCCTCTCCACCCCTTCCCCTGCTCTCTCTCTTTCAAATACACACACACACACACACAGACACACACACACATTTATTTTATTTTATTTTTATGTTTTTAATTTGTTTTAATTAAAAAGTTTTTTCTTTTTTTAAAGAAAGGCCTGAGTCTAAATCCTGGCTGAGCCACATGCTTGTCACATGGCAGGAAGACCCCCTGGAACCATTAGAGTTGTGGTGGCTCTGGCCAATCTATTTAGCTTGGGCTCCATGTGTAGCATTATTCCTCTGGAAAGAGACTCTTTAAAAAAAATCCCCTTGAGGTAGAATAGATATAAATTGTCCAGGGGACATCTGAGGCATGAACCAGAGGATGTGTTTTAAGAAGCTTATCCTGATGCTGAGGAGCCTACACCAGGAAATAGACAAGGTTCATAGCAACTACATCAGCTCCAGTCCACATTTTATATGACATTTCCCTTCCTTTCCCTACTCATGTAAATGATCAGTGTTTTTAATGTGAACTTGTTTTCTCAATTGCTTCCAGAAGGCAGCATGGCAAATTGGAATGCATATGGCACGGAGTCAAGTTAACCCTGGGTTTAAAACTCAGCCCTTCCAGGCAAGTCACCTTCCCTCTGTGAGCTTCTTTTTCTTTTTCTGGGGGGGGCGGGTGGAGAAATTATAGCACAGAAGAGTGCCACGAGGATTAAGTGAGATAATGTATGTCAAGTCTCTGATCCATAATTAAGTTATTCTCCCTGCCTTTGACCCATGGCATTCCCTGGAAGTTAAGAAGGATCTCACCAAGAGCCTATAACTTTAACCAACCTACAAGGAGAATTGAATGGTTTTAAGGACCAATCATTAAGGTGGAAAAATTTTGTCTTAAGATTCCATAGAACTGCAGCCTGTATCATTTAATTTTTAAATATAATAAAAAATATGAAATTATTATAAATGCAAGCTATAGGTAGGTGGAAATATGCTATGATAAAAGTAGCTATTTTGTATCTATTTAGGATTGGGCCTTTTTTCTAGATTTTCAATTATTAAAAAAGTAGGTAAAGAATGCACATGCCTTGAGACAACAAAGGGTATACAGAACAAAGTAAGTCTCTTTTCTGCCTTCTGTGACCCCTTTCTAGAGGCAACTACTGCTGCCAGTTCCTTATCTATCTTTCCAGAGATAGTCAATGACCACATAGCATGAATGGGAAATGACATTGCACAGCTCTACAACTTGTCCTCTTCACTCAGTGCTATGTTGTGGAACACATTCCATGCCAGTTCATAGAAAGCTGCCTTAAAGTTGACTCAGACTGTTGGGTTTCACATCTTGGGACAGGTTCTTAGAGATGAGCTGGTACAGCATTTTACTGTGTGGACGAGGACACTGTGGCCCATAGACACGGTGTGAATTGTTCAAGTTTGCAGATTCCTTGATTTTTGTTTCAGTGAACTCTCTGTATCATCAGGTTATGCAGGGATGTAGGTATGTGCATATACATGTGTGTGAACATCTTGGCCAGTAAGTTAACTAATATTTATTTACTGCTTAGGATGTGCTAAGTCATTTAAGAGTCATAGCAAGAGTCATAAATACAGATGAAGAGAGTGGGGCTTGAGTAGTTCAAGAATTTGCCCAAGGATTTTGGTTTTCTTTGACTCTAAAATCCATGCCCTGTGCACTGCATGCTACTTTCTCTCTCCCTCTGGCAGGGGGGAAGGAGGAGACATTGCGAAAGGAGGGACAAGATGGTTTTGTAAAGTGAGTAGGAGATATGGTTCAAAGTCACAGGTGTGGTGAGACTATTATTGGCACTTAGGTGTTCTCAAGTGACACTGCTAACTGACTTCATGTCCGTAGGAACCAAACCTGCCAAGTAACCTGGCCAGCCTCCCACTTCCTCCTTCTGAACCATAGAACATGCCACCCAGTTTCATTGTGGCTTCTCAGCCTGTTATGAATCCTTCCCCACTTCCCTAGATAAGTGCTCCATTCATTGGACAAAGTCATCTGAGCCATTCTCACCCTGTGGCAGCCCTGATCTGGGGAAAATATCATTGCATTTCTCATCTGTATTATAAGGATCAGGCTGGTTGTCCTTAATTTACTGCCACAGATATATTGTCTCTTGGATGGAAGACATTGTCAAACAGCTTTACAAATCAGAGAGTGGGGGACACCTGGGTGGCTCAGTGGTTGAGCATCTGCCTTTGGCTCAGGGCATGATCCTGGGGGCCTGGTATCAAGTCCAAGACTGTAGGATTTGGAGGAGCGCTGACAAGATCAAACTCATTCTTAGGTTTTTCTTCTTTGCTAGCTAATTCCCAAATCTCAACCTCTAGCTTTGATACAAAGTAAGTATCCCCAGGATGGGTAATACCTGAAAGTCAACCATCATATTTTTATATTTGTCAGAAGAATATTTTTACCGGACACAACATTTTAAGGAGGACCATGGTCAACTGGGCATATCCAGAGAACAAGTACAGCTGTGACCAAGATCTGGAAATCTCATTGAAGAGAGTAAGATTATGATAATAATCTTCTCATAGCTGATCTCGGCATTGTCCAGAAGTGGAATGGACTGGCCAAATGGGTTGTTATAGGCACATGATGGGCTGGGGTTTCTGCTCTGGAAGGGAAGTTAGCCCTTAAATCTTGCCAACCATCAGAATGGCTTAAGAGGCTTTTCAAAACTCACATTCCTGGGGCTCATCCTTGAAGATTCTGGTGCAGTAGATTAGGGACCCAGGACAGGATGTTTCTGAAAAGACCCCTAAAGGGTTCTGACAAGTCTCCAATTCACTGATGCCTTAGCCTGACTGAGGATGCTGGAGTGGAGTACTGATAGAAGGTGAGGGAAGGAGGCTGGGAGCCAGGACACCTGAGAGGTCGAGATGATGCCAGCAAGCTGAGGAAAGAGATACTGTCCAAAATATCGGTCCTGAGTTTGCATCTGAGCTGAGGAAGAGCTGTTTAGCATTGTGGCTCAGGGAGCACTCTTTGTTCAAGGTGTAAAGGGAACATGGGGCTCCTTATGAAAGAATTTAAGAGCCAAGATCACCTGGTGGCAGGTCAGAATTTATCTGTGTCATACTTCATATTACAACCAGGTCAGGTCTCATGTTACAGTGATGATGTTATTCTCAGTTCCAATGGGAAGTTCTCCCCTATGATGTTGTTTGCAATTAAAAAGAGGGTAGTTTTCCATCCTCTGATTACATGGACTTAGAGAAATGAGTCAAGAGCAATAATTAATAGGCAAAAATCAATGGAAAGGCAAGCAGAGTTGGAAAATATAATTTTCTACCCAACCCTTAAAGTCTTCTGGAATCTTTAGAGGTATTCAGACTTCAAGTATATAAAAATCACTTGGTGCTTGTGTTATTAATGCAGTATCTAGGATGTTGCTCTAGAGATTCTGATTCAGGAGCCAGTAATCTGCATTTTGGGTAAGTACATTTGATGATTCCTTAAAATTTTTTTTAAATTTAAATTCAATTTAGGGCAGCCTGGTGGCTCAGTGGTTTAACACCACCTTTGGCCCAGGGCATGATCCTGGAGTCCTGGGATCGAGTCCCACGTCGGGTTCCCAGCAAGGGGCCTGCTTCTTCCTCTGCCTGTGTCTCTGCCTCTCTCTCTCTCTCTCTGACTCTCAGGAATAAATAAATAAAAAAATCTTTAAAAAATAAATTCAGTTTAGTTAACATATAGTGTATTATTAGTTTCAGGGGTAGAATTTAGTGATTCATCCTTTGCATATAACACCCATTGATTATCACATCATATACCCTCTTTAATGCTCATCATCCAGTGACCCCATCCCCCACCTCTCCCCTCCAGCAACTCTCAGTTTGCTTCCTAGAGTTCAGTGTCTCTTATGGTTTGCCTTCCTCTCTGTTTTTATCTTATTTTATTTTTCCTTCCTTTCTCCTATGTTCATCTGTTTTGTTTGTTAAATTCTTCATATGAATGAAATAATATGGTATTTTTCTTTTCCTGACAGATTTGTTTCACTTAGTGTCATACTCTCTAGTTTAATCCATGTTGTTGCAAATGGTAAGATTTCATTCTTTTTGCTGGCTGAGTAGTGTTCCATTATCTATATATCTATCTATATCTATATCTATATCTAATCTATATCTATATCTATATCTATATATCTATATCTATATCTATATATCTATATCTATATCTATTTATCTATATCTATATCTATCTCCAAATTATGGAAAGAGCCCAAATGTCTACTGACTGATGAATAGATAAAGAAGATATGATATAGGGGCTCCTGGATAGTTGAGTTGGTTATGTGTCTGCCTTTAGCTTAGGTCAGAATCCCAGTGCCCTGGGATCCAGCCCTGCCTTGGGCTCCCTGCTCAGTGGGGAGTCTGCTTTGTTCTTCCCCTCTCTGCCTCTGTGTACTCACTCTCTCTCAAATAAATAAATACAATATTTTTAAAAAGATTTTATTCATTCATGAGAGACACACACACAGAGAGAGAGAGAGAGAGAGAGAGAGAGGCAAAGACACAGGCAGAGGGAGAAGTAGACTCCACACAGGGAGCCTGACGCAGGACTCGATCCCATATCTCCAGGATCACGCCCTGGGCTGAAGGCAGTGCTAAACCACTGGGCCACTGGGGCTGCCCAATAAATACAATCTTAAAGAAGATATGGTGTACACACACACACACACACACACACACACACACTGGAATATTACTCAGCCATCAAAAAGAATGAAATCTTGTCATTTGCAACAATGTAGATGGAGCTGGAGGGTATTACTGGTAAGTGAAATAAGTGTGTCAGAGAAAGGCTAGTCAGAGAAAGGGAAATATTGTATCATTTCACTCATACATAGAATTTAAGAAACAAAACAAATGAACATGGGGGTGGGGAGAGAGGAAAACCAAGAAACAGATTCTTAACTATAAAGAGTAAATTGAGGGTAACCAGAAGGGAGGTGGCTGGGAGGATAGGTGAAGTAGGTGATGAAGATTAAGGGATGCCCTTATGATGAGCACTGGGTGATGTAAGGAAGTGTGAATCACTGTATTATACACCTGAAACTAATTTTATATTGTATGTTAACTAACTGAAATGTAAATAAAAACTTGGGGAGAAAAATAATGCTTTGGGTTGCAAGTGATGGAAATCCAACCTTTAAACATTATGCTTAAGCAGAAATGGAGAATTTTTGGTATTCAGGGTTTTTTTTTTTTTTATATAATTGAAGAAGGATGTACAAATAAAATCTCAGAAAAAGCATGGAAACATCTAAGCTTTGGGGACTACCAGAACCAGGACCTTTATCTGGGTGCAGGAATCTTTTTCATCTGTCATTTGTCATCTCTTCTTGCTGCATTTCTCCATTCTCCCTCATTGCAGACCAGGTCCTTCCCCAAGCTTTGTATTCCATAGCTTTTTTACCCCTATGAATGCAGAATTACTGCTCTTGTCTCAGTTAAAAGTCCTGGGAGAGAACTCTGGTCAGGCTTGGGTAGAGTGCCACTCCTGAACTAGCAAACCTTGGCCAGGCAGGTGATGACACAAAGCACAGGTAAGGTTACTGGAGACCAGAAAAGAGGTGCCTAAGCCAGGCACACCCCATTTGGTGCCATCATAGTCTCTCCAGGTGCCCAGGCATCTCTATATTTTCTGCAAAACACTCTGTGCACCTGATACACTTCTGTGCTGACCTCCAGGTGCAGAAACCTGGTGGAACTCTGGGTGATACACCTGGAGACCACATATAAATCTTGGGCACAAGGCAAAAGATTCTCTTGGCCAAAAGAGAAAGTGTGAGGAAGGAATAGGGAAATTTCTCGTGCTGTGCATCCTAAAGGAATACACATTTCTCAGAGCCAGGGGTGAACATGAGCACTTTGACATTTCCCCTTGAAAAGACATGTCAGACTGCTTAGTCATTCATTTACCTTACTGCCTTTGAAAAGACTCCGTCCATCTCTCCATCTTTGAGATGCTCAGTGAGATACTCGTTGGATTCTATATCACAAGTAATTTGTTCTTTTGGATGAAAGTGTTTGCTGAGGCAGCAGATTCCCCTGATCGATTCTTTATTTGTGTATTAAAATGTAGTGGGTCTGCTGTTTTAATCCTGGACCAGAAAGGACATAAAAGGCGTTTGATCTCTGGTTCACGATGGAGCTCCTCAGGTCTTGGATAGATTATTTCTGAATAGGTGCCCTTCACCCAGAATTCCAGTGAGTTCTCCAGGGCCAGAGATAAACTGTGTATCCAGAGATGAAAGGACAGTTGTTTCCCTATAAAGCCTCATAAATCAGTTTCGGTATCATTCCTGTTTTGTTTTATTTCATTTTTTCTGGCACCACAACATTGGGGCTGTTTGATGCATTTCACTGAAAATATTTGTATAGGGCCCTTCGGTTTTCTTTTGTGATGAAAAGTGTTACCTCAGAAAACGAGCTGATAAACTGAGAGGCAAAGTGAAGTGAACATCCATCCACCCAGCTTCGGGCTCTGAGAACCCAACATCTGATTGTACTTACTGGGGAGGAAACTTAAAAAAAAAAAAACACAACAACCCAACTTTCATTTCTTGCTTCTTTTATCCTTAAGCTCAGCAATAAACTAACACTCTTTGGTTAAAAAGTCAAGGGAACAGATGTATAATTCTGGTGCTTCAGCATCTATATTTCAAATGGAGCGTGTGAATTACGAGAGCGCGTCTCGTAGCTCAGTGGGGAGAGCCTAGAGGAGCATGCGCGGCGTGGCTGTCCCTCATCCTCGTATTCCTCCCACCCATCCTGGGAAGGAGCCTCTCCTCCTGGCTGGCTGGCTCCATGGCTGGAGCACTGTGCAAACAGATCCTCTTCAGGAGTCTGTTCATTTCACGAGTGGAAATAAGTGGTTAAGGTGCACAGAACTAAAACACCAAGAGTTGACAGCTGGTGGGGCACAGGTAAGGGCTTGGAAAAGATGCCACAGATAACTAGGGACAAACATTAGAGGCAGTTTTAGAAGGTGAAGATGGTGTGAGGTCTCCAGTTCTGTCCCAGAAGACCTGGATTTCCCCAACCAGCCTCTGCTAGTTATGCCACCCTAGGGAAGGTACTTCGTTTTCTGCTCCAAACACCGGGCATATCCATGCCTACATCACAGTAGATGAATAAGAAAATAATGTGTGTTAAATGCTTATGTCATTCTCCAACGTGGGTGCCTTTTTTTTTAAGAACTCATTCCATATAAGAAAGATGGTAAAGTATTAAAGTTTCATTCAAAACTTCCAATTCAAAAGCTGGAAAATATCTTTGAAGGGATCTGGCCCAACTTCCTCCTATGGGGTGGGCAGTGGCTTTCCCCAAAGAATGTCAAGCAGAGGAGGCTGAAAAAGGCACATATTTGAGTCCTAGACTGATGCTGCTTCTGTTAAATCACACTACTACCAGACTCCCAGAGGGCAGGGTCCCAAAAGGTGTATTCAGCACCTGCTATGATGCCTGGCACTCAATGAAGGGTTGTTCAGTTGGCACATGAAACTCTGGGATGCAAGATGTGTCACCAAAAAGATTGCTTTTGCTTTGTGTCACTGCTTCTAGGTCTTTCTGAAGAGTCAGTGGGCATAATATTGTGACTGCTTAATGCATGACACAAGTTATTAAACTGCTTAATATAAGAACTAAGCAAAAAAAGGGATATTTTAAGGAAAATTTCTTATTGGTGTATGAAAATACAGTCCAAATTCATTCTTTGAAATATAGTCTTAATTTATTCTCCAGCAGTCAGAAAATACTCTTTAAAAATGCCTGGATCACACCTTGGATTAAATGGTGTGAAATTAAGTTGAGAATGGAAGTTAAAAGAGTTATGGTTGCCAAACATTCCACAGAGGTATGCTTAAGTAAGCAAATGAGCAAATGATTCTCTTGATATTCCCAAAATGCCTTTAAAAATTAGTAATGGTCCAGCCCTCTTTCCTAAGAATTAGGGTTAAATAAAGATACTTGTCCCTCTTCTCAAAAATACCCGTTTGTAGAGTCAGGTTAAGATTCTTGGCCTGGTGGCATGCATAGCCATATGCATATGCTAACTTTACTCCATTCACAAATGGAATCCCTAGAGGACCCCTCAACAGCCATCTGCTATCCACAGTCCCCTGCTCCTACCCCTTCCTCCCACTTAAGGAAGGGTGGTCAGATGGTGAGCATGGTTAAATTCTGAAGACCTGGCTCAGGATGGGAGTGATGGTCAGGTTTTGACATTCTAGAAATAAGGCATTTCTGTAATTCTGTCCTGGAAGTAGAACCAGAAAGGAACAGGTGACTCTCTGGGAAGTCTAAAAATTTGGTGCCTTGATAGCATTCAGCCTGTCTTCTCTTTTCCTAAACAGTTCAACTTTCCCCTAAACATGCTTACCCAAGGTGTGATACCTTTGCATTCTGACCCAGTGGGATATTTGTTCACCCAAATGGTTAGGTAACCCTCCTAGGGAGGTAAACAGGCCACGGTGGACAGTCCTGCGGATCATATGTAAGTGACATTTTCTGGAGTTGTGTACCACTCTACAGTGTGGCCTTGTGTCTCTGAGTTTAAATATCTCCTATTATTATTTGTGTATTTTGCTGGGAGAGGGGCCACACACACAGCCCCACCCCACACAATTTATCACTGAGTTCTTTCTAATCTTGCAAAGTGCTCTCCGTAACAGGAGTGGTAGAAAAAAAATAATGTTTTCCATCTTGCCATAATTCTAGTGATATTTTTAGCACCTCTTAAATACTAGCACTCCAGGCAACTCCTGTCTGACCCACTCCTTAATCTGGCTCAGTGCGGAATAGAGTATAAAAAAGAGGAAAGAAGAAATTTGTGGTAATGAGAGATCACTGGAAATATTTAAGAGCTCATAAAATACAGATGAACTTCCAACGTGTGATGCTTAGCCAATGTGTAAATCACCATTTTTTAGAATTCACTGAAGATCCAAAAAATTAGGAGTCAAATCTTTTTCGGCTCATTTCACTCCTCTTCAAAGGAAGGAAATAATAAACTATAAACTGTTAAACTTTATGTTCTTTCAAAGTGTTTTCATGTGTATGATGTCATTTCTTTTTAGCTGAAGGTGCAAACTTCTCAGTTCATAATGTCTTATTGTCATTCATCATTGGTCCATGTAACACCCATCTTGTTTTATTATTTTTCCCCCTAATCCCCAAACTCTGTTCCCAGTCCTTTCTCCAAACTAATAAGTTTCCAAACTAATCTGTTGATAATGAGTCTTTAAAGATGTGTATGTCCTAGTAAATTATGGAGTGTTGGTTGGGACTTGTTTGTGTTTTTAATTTGTCATCAATCCTTTTTTTTTTAGATTTTATTTATTTATTCATGAGGGACACAGAGAGAGAGGCAGACACACAGGCAGAGGGTGAAGCAGGCTTCCTGTGGGGAGCCCGATGTGGGACTCGATCCGAGGACTCTGGGATCACAAACCTGAGCCAAAGGCAGATGTTCAACCACTGAGCTACCCAGGTGCCCCCATTTGCTTCATTTTAAAAAATAATTAAAAATTCATGGCAAAATATACATAACATAAAATCTGCAATTTTTACTATTTTTTAGGTGTACAGTTCTTTGGCTTTAGGTACAACTACATTGTTACATCTACAACCATCACCACCATCCTCCAGAGATTTTTCATCTTCCCTACTGAAACTTTGCAACTGTTAAACCTTATTTTTCCTTCCCCTTAGCCCCTGGAAACTACCGCTGCATTCACTGTATTTTATTATTCCCCTACTGATGGACATTTAGGTTGCTTTCAAGTCTCAGGAACACAAAAATGACCTCATACAGATCACCTTGGGAAGCTGTGCAAGACTTTCTCTGATCTATAGAACCAGAATGGGCTTTTGGAGTCATAGAGGATACACAGTTTTCTAGAATGACTATACAGCTTACAGTTTCCTCAAAAGTATACCAGAGTTTCCTGTTGCTACATTCTAGCATCTCTGGACTTAACTACCTTTTAATTTTTTCTGTTCTAATAATCTTGTTCTCGTTTGAATTTCTTTGTTTACTGAAGAGTCTGGATATTTATTTATATTCTTATTAGTTACTTGGGCTTCCCTTTTGAGAGCTGTCTATTCAGTACTTTACTTATTTTAAAATTGATTTCCCAGGGCACCTGGGTGGTTCAGTTGGTTGAGCAGCTGCCTTTGACGCAGGTCATGATCTTAGGGTCCTGGGATCGAGCCCCGTATTGGGCTCCCCGCTCAGTGGGGAGCCTGCTTCTCCCTCTGCTTGCCTCCTGCTCACCCTCTCTCTCTCTCAAATAAGTAAGTAAGTAAATGAAATCTTTAAAGAAATAAAATTGGGTTTTCCAATTTTTTTTTTGCTTATTGATTTTCAGAAGTTGCTTGCCTATTATGGGCATTGAATTCTTGCTGGTATTGTATGTCACAAATGCTTTCCCCCCAACTCTCATATCTTAACTCCTTTTGTTTATGGTGATCTTTATTTTGACAGAATCAGATTCATTGATCTTTAATCTTAGCATTTGTATTTTTAGGGTTTTATTTAGATATCCCCCTCCTCTCCTATATAAAATATATACTTTTACACATTTTCTTTAAAATCTTTATGTTTATTTTAGTTTCTTCATATTTCTTCCACATTTTCTGTGTAAGTTTACCTCTCATATTTATGTCAAAATCCACCTGAAGCAAAGTTGTAAGGTCCAGTCTTAGTTTGCCTCATCATAGTGATCCACATTTTCATCGCAATTTTTTTAAAGCTTTTATTTATTTATTCATGAGAGACACACAGAAAGAGGCAGAGACACAGGCAGAGGGAGAAGCAGGTTTCCAGTGGGAGCCCAATGTAGGACTCAATCCTGGGACTCTGGGATCGCAACCTGAGCCGAAGGCAGACAGTCAACTACTGAGCCACCCGGCTGCCCCTGCATCACAATTTACAAACATCCATCCTTTGCCCATTGTTTTATGGTACCGACTTTATCTGATCCTACCTGTAAGAACTCTTTTCTTTTCCAGTGGCCCATTTGTCTGTTCCTGATTCAGAACCAGGCTGTTTTGTGGATTTGTAGTATGTTTCCATGTCTGGTGTGATTAGTATCCCTTCCTTGTTATCTATTTCAAAATGGCCTTAGTTATTGGTGACAGTTTACTTTCCCATATAAATTTTAGGATGAGTTCATGGAATTCTATGAAAAATCCCCTTGTAAATTTGATGGGATTGCCTTGAATGTCCAGGTTAGTTTGGGAAGCACTAACATCATTACTGCTATGTGTCGTTCTCTACACAAATAATTGCATATTCTCCATTCATTCAGACTTACCTTTATGTCCTTTAATATGATATTTTTAGAGTTTATTCTGTAAAGACTGTATGCATTATTTTTGTTAATTCATAGATGTGTTATCATTTTTGTTACTATTGTAAATGGCATTTTATTTTCTAGTTCATTACTACCAGCACAGCATGCATTGTCTCTCTGTTCTTCAATAATGAATAGAATTTTACCTTCAGTACCACATTGCCTCTCACTCTATGAAACAGGAGGAAGGGAAGAGAAGGTGGGATCATTATGCATCTGTCCTATGCCAAGGAATCCTGATAGGTTAAAGGGAGAATTGGAGATTATTTCAATGATCAATGCTGGAGATGATTATCTGTGGTTCTCCAGGGCTTCATTGGAAGCAACTGAATTGAGAAGAAAAAAATTCCATTAAAATTATACAATACTGTGATTGAAAGAGTAAAAAGTAACCTAAATTTATTTAGTATGTGTCAGGCTCTGAGGTAAGCAATGTAAGAGTTGGTCATTTTAAAGCTGTTAATGTCCTTTAAGCCTCATAATAATGCTTTGAGATGCATATTTCCTTACCTGTTTTAAAGATGAGGAAACAAATACTTGAAGAGGTTAGTTAACTTGCCCGAGTTCTTACCACTAGCAAGTGATGGAGCCAGTATTCAAACTTGGGTCTCTTTCCCAAGAGCACAACTTTCCTATATACTCTGTTGGATTCCTTAAAAGATCTCTGATGATAATATGAAAAAGATACGAAAATGAAAGCTAGTCCATCATCAGAAACAGAACAAAACAATTCCATCTTAGTATGTTACAAATTTGAGAGAAAGGAAAATGAACTAGAAATGAGTGATTCCAGGACTGGAACAGTGTAGGTACAAATGGGCTTGCAACATGTTATTATGCCAGAAAGTAAAGGAGTCCTCATAAAAAATGATGGGGACCTGACAGAGGATATGGAAACCAGCTTGAATGGGTCAGATCTGGAAAAAGTTGAGTTTCAAAAGAAATAAGAACAGTAATTAATAATAATCTACTGAATAAAATAAGAATCCACAAGTCTGTACTGATAATAAATAGATAAATCAAAATCAGGGAGAAAATAGGCTCTTCCTTAAGGCAAAAATGCCAACTGATAAACTTGAAGGGAGAGGTGTAGTTGGAAAAATCACTATTTTGCAAACATCATTCCAAAGATTGGTTTAGGCTTGAATCATCAATGGATACTAAATCCAGAATGTAAATTCTGATGTGGAGCAGGGTATTTGCATGGTCTTAAAATGTCTCTCCATAGATTATTTATTAGGTGTAAAGGAAGAAAGTAGTAAATATACAGTGCAGAACCTGGACAACACCTAGGCCTAGTAATAAAAATGAGCATCACGAAGGATGGACTTGTGTGCCTCTAGGTATGATGCTTTGAGAATATATTACATTAGGGTTCTGGCTGAGCATATGCAAGCAAATCTAATCTCAAGGAAACATCAGTAGAACCCAAACTGAGGAGCATTTTATAAAACAGCTGGCCTCTGCAGAAAGACTAAGGGACTATTTCAAATTTAAAAAGATAAAAAGGATATGAGATATAAAATTCAGTATGTGATCCTTGATAATATCCTGTACTGGAGAAGGGAATGTGATAAAAAGTAGAATTGGTACAATTGACAAAACTGGATTAGGGACTGTGGATGAGATAAAAATATTATATCTGTGTTTGCTGATTTAGGTAACTGTTATAGCATTGTAAAAGGGTATTCTTGTTCTAAGAGATATATACCAAAATATTAAGGAAAGGGGGCATTCTCCTGTGTTTTAGAAAAGATATAAGTCAAGATGTGTATATAGGTAGAAGGATGAGAAACCCAACATGTCAATAGGGTAAAAATTTATGAATCTGAGTAAAGGGAACATGGAAGTTCTCTATGATTTTTAAATCTTTTCAGTAAGTATGACATTATTTCAGAATTGAAAGGAAACCTAGAAATTTGTCAGTATGGCCCTTTATCACAAACACTGACAAATTTTGGCAACCAACTTTTGACCCTTGCCATCTCTCTTTTTTCAAAAGAATGGAATAATAGCACTCCTGAAAGTCCTATTTGTTCCTAAGATGGACTTATTAGGAGCAGAGACCTCCTTGTGGGTTTAACTGCCTTCTTTTATTTGTAAGTTTAGAAACATTATTATAAGGAAATGAGGCATTTCTTGCTAAATAGGGGGTTTTATCTTTACCTTTACTCAACACAGTATATGCCAAGCTTAACAGTTTCAATCTTGCTAAGACTCTCATATCTGTTTCCCAACTTGATATATTCATAACAATAATCTTTAAGAGATTTCCCCTCGGTGATACTCTGTGCCTGAGGAGACATAAGAAACACTTGATCTTGGGGCACCTGGGTGGTTCAGTAAGTTGAACATCTGACTCTTAGTTTTGGCTCAGGTTGTGATCTCAGGGTGGTGAGATGGAGCCCCTTCTCAGGCTCTGTGCTTAGTGTGGGATCTGCTAGCGAGTTTCTCTTTCCTTCTCTCTCCGCTTGTGCTCTTTCTCTTTCTAAATAAATAAAAAAAATATTGAAAACAAACAAACAAACTTAATCTTTAATCTCAAACTGTGCTCCAAAACTCTGTGAAGAGTTCAGAGTCACTTTTGGGATGTGTTTTAAGTGGTACTAAGGAAGTCACTCTGACTGTGTTATCTCTAATACTTTGCTTATCAGAAGTGAATAGGAATTTTATAAGTTGAGTTGTAGTTCTCTTTTCTTCCCTTTAAAATACATTTAAAAATGGTGAGTGATAAAATACACATAATATAAAATTTACCACCTTAATGATTTTTAAATGTGTAGCTCAGTGGCATTAAGTACATTCAGACTGTGTGTTATCATCATTACCATTTACCCATAAGAATTCTTTTTATCTTGAAAAACTGAAAGTCTGTACCTGTTAAACAATAACTCTCTAAGTTCTCTCCCCCAGACCCTGGCAACCACCATTCTATTTTTTTGTCTATGAATTTGACATACTGGGTACTTCACACAAGTAGAATCATGCTGTATTTGTCCTTTTGTGACTGGTTTATTTCACTTAGCAAAATATCTTCACAGTTGCTTCATGTTGTAGGCTGTTTCAACTTTTTTATTTTAAAGACTGAACAATATTCCAATTTATATATATGCCATATTTTGTTCACCCATTCATCCTTTGATGAACCTGTGGGTTGTGTTCATGTTTTGGCTATTGTTGAGTAATATTTTGGAGGAGGAATATTGGTTCAAGTCCCTATTTATTTGCAATTATTTTGGGTGTATATCCAGAAGTGGAATTGCTGAATCATATAGTAATTCCATTTTAATTTTTTTTAGGAACTGCTATACTGTTATCTATAGCACTTGTACCATTTTGCATTCCCATCAGCAGTACACAAGGGCTCCAGTTTCTCCACATCCTTCTGTACCACTTGTTATTTTGTTTTGTTTTGTTTGCTAGCAGTCATCCTAATGGGCATGAGGTGGTATCTCCATGTTGATTTGAGTTGCATTTATTTTAAAATTCCCTTGAGGAGGACAAACAGAAATGTTATCAGATGTAAATACTCTATAGTGATCTTTCTTTTCTCCGCCAAAATGACAGTTCCCTCTAGAATGAAGCAGTTAACAAATGTGTCTGACTGGAAAATACTTGTATGTGGTAAAACAACTCTGAGCTTAGAGCCAGAAGGCCTGTCTCCAACACATTACAGGGAGGCCTTTGATAAGTCAAACTAACCCATAAAAGCCTCTATTTCTTTTTCTGAAAAATGTACATAATACTTACAGCAGTGGTTCTCAAATTTGAGCACACATCTAAATCATCTGGAGGATTTGATAAGGCAGTTGCCCTCCTCCAAGATCAGTGGATCTTGGGCATGTCCCAAGAATTTGGATTTCTACAGGTAATGGTGATGTGGCTAGCCCAAGGACCACATTTTGAAAATTACTGCTCTAAGGACTTGTCTTAGGATTGAGATGATTGACACAAGTAAAATAATTTCCTACAATTTTCAGACATTGTGAAATGCCAGAGATTAATTTGATCATTTGAAGATAGAATGGTCTCCTAAAATAGACAGTGGAATCCAACAGAGTAGTACTTTCCAAGATTACACTAACATCTTTGAGACTTGAGTGTTCAAAGAAGTGGGCCAATGAGAAGAGATATTGCAAAGAAGGAGAAGGACATCAGGAGTGAAGCTGGGAAGGTGTCAGAAAGTGATTTTACATAATGTGCAAGCTTGCCCACAACAGGTTCTAGCTCCTTTTTGAGGCTTCTCTATCAATAAAGAATTCCATTTGGCTGCAAGGAAGAAAAAGTCTATGAATGGACATAATATCTGCTGAAAGAATTATTTTTTTTTCTCATGCAACAGGAAATCTAAGGTAGAAAGTTATTTGTATCGATTCCGTGGCTCAAGGATTTCTGTACCAAACGCTGCAGTTTTCTTGCCCTTTTCTGGCACATGCAAATATTGCTGCTGCAGGTCCAGCCATCACATCTACTTTCCACACAGGTGTAAATGGAAAAAGACAAGGAGGAAAGGTCAGTCTATGTCAGCAAAACAAAACTTTCCCAGAAAATTTCAGCAGGTTTCTATTAATATCTCAATATGCAGAGCTATCCCTTAGCTATTCATAGCTTCCAGCATGGTCGAGAGATGTTTCAGTGGGGTATATTGCTACCCCAAATTCAATTAGGGTTTTGCTAGTGAGGTAGAATGTGTCTACTCCAGCTTCTAAGTTTGTTCTGCCTCTAGTGATTTCAGAGGAAGGTAGTGAGGCAACCATGGGGAAAACTGCTGGTCTGTGTTCTTTTATTCTTCTGATATAACTTGATGTTCTTTTTTTGTGGTTTTTGTCATTATTATTTTAATGTGTGTGGCAGATTGAAACTTGAGATTGCTTTCACTCACTTTGGCTCAGATGTTTCTCTGAGTCACTTTGGGAGGTCCTTTCTGCTGTATTTGGTATGTATGGGGTTAGTGGCTTGCTTTCCCCTTGTATCTCTTGAGCATCCACTTTGCCTCTCAGTTTCTGTAGGCTGTCATCACACTTTGGCCTCTCCCAGAAACGGGCATGCTTTCCAAATTTCCTAGTGAAAATCCTAGCTTCTTTTGTGTCCCATTGCTCCTGGGAACTATGTGGTGACCAAGCTCATTAGATGGATCAATTTATGCAAAAGACATATTAAGAAGTTAATCCTGGGGATGCTTGGGTGGCTCAGTGGTTGAGCATCTGCCTTTGTCTTAGGTCATGATCCCAGAATCCTGGATCCGCATCGGGCTCCCCACAGGGAGCCTGATTCTCCCTCTGCCTATGTCTCTGTCTCTCTCTGTGTGTCTTTTATGGATAAATAAATGAAATCTTAAAAAAAAAAAAAAGAGGTTAATCCCGAAAGTGAACTTGGGCTGTCATCATACGGACAAGTTTTTCAGTCTGTTCTCAGCCAGAGATCAATGTTTTCTTAGTCTTTGAATCCACTGGCCATGAGATAGAAGCAATAATGAAGTCCAGCTCATGTGTTCTCGAGAATTGGAAATGTGTTCTGTAAACATGAAATGATATTTCCACAAATTTTTTTTGTGGTTTTTTGTTTCTTCTTGTGAGTTTGAGCTGGGAGTAAGTAGAAAAAGAAAAGTCTTACCAGGAAGTTAACATTTAATGTCTTTTTGAAGAAATTAATAAATATTCAGGGTGATTGGAAAGAGAGAAAGCTGTAGCTGGGTCAACAAGCTGATCACAGGCATTGGTATCGGGGAAGACAGTGGGAAGAAGGGGAAAAAAAGAAGGAAATATAGGCAGTGGCCAGTGAGCAAGCCTAGGCAGATGAGCTAGGAGTGAGAGGAAATTAGTGGTGACAGTGATAATCTATAAAGAGGGGCCTGATGGGTGTGAATGGTGGGCAGCGGAAGGGGGCCAGCTCTAGGTGTGGTGGTCCAGGCAGGAGAGCAGAGGAGACAGAAAGGTATAGTGACTTGTAGGAAGCATCGAGCTCCTAGAAGGGAGATGATGTTCCTGAGAAAGTCAATCTGGGAGGAAGTGAATCACCATAGATCATTTTCCATTTGAATCCAATTCAGCAAACATTTATTGTCATAGGTAGGATAATCCCTATGCCCCTCTTGTCCCCCATTTTTTCGTCTATGTCCTAATCCTTGAACCTGTAAATATGCTACTTTATACTTTGCTGGTGTAATTAGATTAACGAGGAGGTGGGGAGAGTATTTTGGATTACCGAGGTAGACCCAGAGTAGTCACAGAATCCTAATAAGGATGAGTGAGAGACTCGCAAGAGCTGGAGATTCAAGAGAGCGTGGAAATTGGAGCCATGGCTGCAAGCCGAGGAGTGCAGTTGGCTTTTAGAAACTAAAAGGGAAAGAGAATGGATTCCTTCGCCTAGCCTACGGAAGGAAGGCAGCCTTGACTTTACACCTTGATGTTAACCCAGTGAAAACCATTTTTTAAAAAGATTTTATTTATTCATGAGACACACACACACACACACACACACGAGAGAGAGAGAGAGAGAGAGAGAGAGAGACAGGCAGAGGGAGAAGCAGGCTCCATGCACCGGGAGCCTGATGTGGGACTTGATCCCGGGACTCCAGGATCACGCCCTGGACCAAAGGCGGGTGCTAAACCGCTGAGCCACCCAGGGATCCCCGTGAAAACCATTTTTGGATGGCCTTCAGAACTGTAAGACAATTAATTATTCTTTTTTTCTCAAAGTCATGAATCTTGGGTAGCTCTCAACACTAGTAGTAGTAACACTGACATGTTGAACAAGCACCAGATGTGCTCATGATGGCGGATATTGACACTTGCCTTTAGAGGATTACCAGTTCAGTGGTCCAAGCCAGTGATTGTCAAACCTGAATGTGCCCCCCGGGGGATCTCCCCATGATGACCTAGGTCCCAGGTGTCCCTGAGGGGCTGTCAGTGCTGTTGCTCTAGCGACCACACTCTGGTCCAGGCTCTAAGTCTGTTCTAGGAGCTGGGCAACCCAAACCAGCAAAGCTTTTTATTTGTCATGTTGGAGAAAATGATCCTGGTGTTGGGCATAGGAAATGGCTGAAATAATTATTTGACTTTAAAGATTTGAAATGGTGGTAGAGGGAACTTGGAGCTCCAAGAATTACTGTGATAACCCATAAGATGGATTTATTATTTTTTATTCAAAGAATTACTGTGATAACCCATAAGATGAGACCTGTGAACGTAGTGCATGACTTATAAAACACTGCAGACAAATGTGAGTTTATCTCTCTAGGTGTCAGATGAGAGCAGATTTGGCCAGAAAGTACAAATGCCATTCTAGGCTTCTATTTTCCTTGCTAAACTGAAGTCAAGGAAGGAGTATTTGGATGAAAAAACATCGCAGTGTTTAAGTCCTTTGTTTTGCTATCATTCAAATACATGGAGTGGAAGAGTTGAAAACAAATTTACAGAGAATAAAATAAGTCACCTGTATCTCCATATTTGAAAGATTACCAGAAACTAGAGCTTTTCCAGGAGCTGGCGTTGATTTGTTGTTTTGGGAGAGTCTTTGCAGACTTTTGTCTCCCTTCAGTATTATAGAAAAGGCTAACTGTATGCTTTTGCAGTGTGCACCGTTACTCCATAACTATATCACCTATAATAATTCTAATCACACCAGGGAACACTTTTCCATAAAGCAATAGCTCTCAAGTGGGGGTAATTTTGCCTTCCAGGAACATTTCACAATGTCTGGAGACAGTTTTTTTTATTGTCATGACTGCGTTGTGGGTTGCTACTGGCATCTAGTGGGGATTGGCCAAGGATGCTGCTAAACATGCTGTGATACATAGGACAGCACCGTTAATAAAAATTGTCTGACCTGTAATATTTACTGATCATCAAAATCACCGGGAAGGCTTGTTAAACCAAAGATTGGCCCCTGACAGATTTCTGATTTAGTAGGTCTGGGAGGAGACTGAGAATTTGCATTTCTAACAAGTTTTCAGATGCTGCTGCTGCTGCTGGTCTGGGAGCTACATTTTGAGAACCCTTGCCATAGGTTTTAACAACTACACAACTGTAATTGGTCTCATATAAAGTATTTCCTCCATAGTTTGTGTCGTCACTCATTTTTAGTTAGGCTTATCACATCTCTGGTATGTTGCAAACCTCTCTTGGGCATAGGCCAGTTATCCCCCTTCCTTTGGCGTTTTCTGGGATGCTAAGAATAGGCTTCTCATTACTGTGGTCCAGATGGTTTCATTTGGCTCCATGGACTTGGCACTATATAAATGGCCCCAAGGACATATGAGTGAGTTGTTGGCTTGAGGGAGATGCAAAGAGAGATGGGGCTATCTTACTGGTGTTGGAGTCTGGTTAACTTTTTACTGTCTTCACACCAGCAGACCCTAAAGAAGGGGGATTTTATCCCTATGTCCCTGGGTTCATCTCTTTTCCAAGGATTGTTTCTCCCACCCTGTCCCTTATCGTCATCACCTGTCCTGGGGGAAGAGCTCACCCACCTCTGATACACATCATATTCAGGCCTTGGATAGAGGTGGGCCCTGATTCAACACGGGAAAAACTGAAGGAAAGTTGGGAATGAAAGAGGAGAAGCCAGACCCAGGCATAAGTTGGAGCCAGAAGGGCCTAGAGCCTAGGACAGAAATCAAGGAGCACATTGACTCTGGGGCTCAAAATGAAGCAGGAGGCCAGAAAGATTGGGAAGCCCTGGGGATGAGGTGCCCAGGAACGGGGGAGTTCACAGCTCAAGGGAGGCCTGTCTTTGAAGGCTCTAATGACTTTTTCTGGTCAATGAAAAAAACAGGTGCCTGTATTTAAAGGGCTAAAATGGTTAGTCTGGCTGATGAGGTTAGATTTCAGGGCATAAGTAGAATAGCTAAGGTTTTTAAGCTGGAGAAAGGCTCATAGCTCATTGCAAAGGTACTGCTAATCTTTCCTGAGGCTGAATGCTAGTGTTTATTTAATTGGTATTCTAGTCCTTAAAATAATTTGGTAATACTTGATGTGTAACAACTAAAGATAACAGATGATATTGAGCAAGCATCTATCATTCCTCTCAATAGTGCTGCAAGGTAACTTGCCTCTCTTCTCAGAAATAAGGAAGTGGAAGCTAGAAGTCCTTTGCCCAAGTTAGTGAAGAGCTGGGGTTTGCACCCAGTCCCCTTCTGTGCAAACCTGCACTCCTTTCACTGAAGTGTGAGGCAGTTTGGGTCACGGGTTGTTTCCAGGGTTCCTGTTGATCATCCTGGAGTCCTCCCTCCATGTAGGGGTTCATCCTGTCACCCAATAATAGGTTGTCACAACTCTATTCTAGCTTGCTAAAATTTAGCCACCTTTTTAGGAAATGCTTCCCCCCCTTTTGTTTTCCTTCAAATACGAAAAAACAAAAAACAAAAAACAACCCACCCTCAAAGCATTTACTTCCTCCTAACTTCCAAATTTGGAGGAAGGAGAATGGACTTTCACAGCCCAGAAAATTAAACCTGGTAGTATGCTAGGTCACCTTCTAATTGACATGACTATCCATGATCAAAACAAGCTATGGTGCACGCAGACACTGTGCCCCCCCCTCCATTGGCCTGCATCTGGCCATATTGAAGTCCCGTCTTCACCTCTGTGAGTGAGAGTCACACCAGAGTTTCCCATAAAACCGTGCTGTATCACTCAGGAATGTTTTGCCCTCGTCCACATGACTGGAGTAGAGTCTGAGTGGTACTGTAAAACTGAGTTTATAGCGCTGATGAGTCACGGAGGAGAGGTCTGGGCAGCAGCTGGAGCCGGCAACAGATCCAGAGAGAGGCAGAAGGTGGAGCCCATGTTTAGGGGTCACAGGGGCCTAGGAGTCATGGATTGATACATCAGGGCACGTTGGGGGGGGTATGGCATCCTAAAAAATCAAGAACAAAATGGCCAGCCCACTCTAGCAGTTTTTACAGGACAAATATGTATAGAAAACCAGGGCTGTGATTTGGCTGGAGCCAAAAGAGATGCGTGTGATAGTTCTTCCTTCTGAAATCCAAAGGTTGGGATGAAAAACTTCTCAGATCTTGCTTTTAATGTGGAATTTTAAATATATTAAGTACTTTGTCATTGTCTCAGTTAATATCAGAGCAACTTAGTGCTGTTTGATTAGAACTCCCAGATCCCCCTTGTAGCCAGCTTAACTGGAGTCATTTTGCTGCAGGGTGTTTGCAGCTAGGTCTCCAGACGGGAGTGTGTGTGTGTGCCTCCAAGGCCACTTCCCTCTCTGCAATGCCCACTAGGTGACGCCTGTGAATGGAATAGGCTTTCCAGAGTACAGGCTTCCTCTGTTCTTTCCATCCCAGGCCCACGTCTTGCTGAGAAGATGCTCAAGTGGCAAGATCCTAAAGAAATGACTCTGTGCCTAATGCTCAGAGAGAGGGCATGTGAGGATCTCACTCAGCCTCCTCTCTTGTGACGGGATCCTGATATCTCTGCTTAGCGTATGTGACGGCCTAATTACAAAACTAGGAAAACAGCCCTAAACCCTGCATAACCCAATTAGCTTTAGACTTCTGAGCAGGTGTATGACTGCCTTACAAGTGCAAACAAAATTCTCCCCATCAAGGTGATTTGCAATGGTCTCAGGGTAGTAAGCTTAATATGTGAGCATTCTGGAAGGAGGATTGGAGGCAGATGTGAGGATTCTTCTTTTCTTTCTTTTCTTTCTATTCTTTCCTGTACCAGGGGTTCCTATATTGAAGGATGCATCAGAATCAGTTGAAGGGATTGTTAAGCCATGGATTTTTGGGTCTCATTCAGAGGTCCTGATTTAGAAAATCTTGGGTGAGGTCTGAGAATTTGCATTTCTAAAAAGTTCCCAGGTGATGTTAATGCTGCTGGTTTAGGGGTACCTCACAGAGAACCCCTACCCCTGTATGACAGCATTGTTGAAAGTATATAGGCGAGGGGCGCCTAGGTGGCTCATTTAGTTAAGCATCTGACTTTTGATTTTGGCTCAGGTCATGATCTCCAGGTCCTGGGTTCGGGCCTGACTCCGTGCTTAGCAGGGAATCTGCTCAAAATTCTCTTTCCCTCTCCCTCAGCACCTTCCCTCCCTCTAGAATAAATCAATATATATATCTTAAAGAAAAAAAGTATGTGGGTGAGAGAAAACCGTGTGGACTGAGGGATGGGGGCTAGGTGCTGGGCCATTGTGCATGAGGGTTGGAGGGACAGCAAACGAGGGATCGCTGTAAAGAGATTCCTTTCGAGCTACCATCACAAAGCCACTCCCCCCTCATGCAGCTTTTCAGACACAATGCATGTCCACAACACATGGTACTTTTGTTAGATAAATTGACCCGGGAGGGATAAGTTAAATCTCATGGCAAGTCAGGGACAAATAACCAGGCAGCTGGGTCATTGCTGGAGATACATTGAGGCGATCTATTTAAATTTGCTTGATTGTTTTTCTGGTAGGGAAATGAAATGGTCTCTCTGTACCACAGGTGTTCAGGAGCTTTTTAAAAAGTGGCTAAATATTTAAAGTGACAGTCAAGTCAAGGTGAAGAAGTTTAGGTGAGAATACATTCATAGCCAGTGGTTTCTGAACATCCTAGCTGAAACACTTTCGGTGAGAGTGGGTACGTTGTGGTATATGGGAATAATCCCATTACACCCCCGACTCTTTCTGAGGTGTGTGTTAGTATTGCTCAAAGCTTCCTCATAGGATGTAGCCCCTTTGTACTGGTACAGATTTTTGAATGTTTGTGCTTTTTCTTTTTTTCGAAACTGTTTTGTGTGGTATAAGCTGGGTTAGTCTGATGATCTCCATTCCACTGTGGTCCAGGATAGTTAATTAGAAATCAAGCATTACTTGTTTTTTTTTTTTTTGTTTTTTTTGTTTTTTGTTTTTTGTTTTTTTTTTGTTTAAAAGTCATTTTTTCCCCTTTTTAAAAAAAAATTGGAGTTCAATTTGCCAACGTATAGCATAACATCCAGTGCTAAAAGTCATTTTTTAAAAAAGATTTTATTTATTTATTCATGAGACACACACACACACACACACACAGAGGCAGAGACACAGGCAGAGGGAGAAGCAGGCTCCATGCAAGGATCCCGATGTGGGACTCAATCCCTGGTCTCCAGGATCACACCCTGGGCTAAAGGTGGCACTAAACTGCTGAGCCACCCGGGCTGCCCCGTTACATGGTTTTGAATCTTAATTGGAAACAAGAAGTCCTAGACTTGAGGTTCCAGGCTCCATCTGCAGTTGCCACCCTTGCCTTTCCACCTGGACTCCTATTAAAGTGACTCTTGGGGAAACTCCCACCAAGTTTACTGTAGTTGTATCTTACCCTAGTTATAAAATTGGGGTACCCTTAAGATTTTGTATTTCCCTCCCATACTGAAATATTCAGCCCTTGGGTTGATAGCAAGGCAGGCATTTTCCTCTCTCTATCTTGGACATAATGACCGTGAAATCCTTTCCACGAGAACATAGAGGTTTTGTTCTGTTCTGTTTCTAATTTCAGAACAATAAGTTTCTAATGCACCACCACCCACCGGAAAAAGAGCACACAGTGACTGACAAGGTGAGGTCTTTGTTTGGTAGTATTTCAAATCTTGGGCTTTCTGAAATCCTTAACACTCTGGTTATAAATCACTAAAAGGTGGATGTTCTTTAAAATGAATTTTGCATGAAATGTCAGCCAGAGTCTCGGGGACAGCTACAATATTTACGACTGGTGGTATTTCTTAGGGGAGGTAAAAGAAAATGAAGCCAATATAGTTTAGCTTAGTACTAGGGGGCAGGGAAGAAAAGGAAGATAGAGAGCAAGTTTCTTTCATTCACCCAGATATTTTGTTTCTGCCATTTTCAGTGCAAATAAAATCTGTGGTGCTCAAAGCAAGAGGTCCAGAAGTGTGACCTGTATGGGAGAAGAACAGGTTAGGAGACAGGGCAGCTGTGTAAAAAGGAAATAAATAAATCAAAAACAACTATGGGAATGTACTTGTCCGTAGGCAAATGGTTTTACTCTATTTCTGAAAGACCATTTGACCCTAGTTACAGCTTTTGGTCTCAGGCCTTCAAAAGCAAAGTGTTCAGTTTATTTGGGGGAGGAAATACTGCAGAGAGAAGGCAACAGCCACCTGTCCCCCTTCCCTGACCAGAAAACACAAAACATCTCTGCCTGCCATTTGAGGGCCTCCAAGTCTGACACGAACTCATATTTTCAACCTTTCCTGCTACTGGTCTTCCTTGCTAATGGCCTGCTACTTCTGTGGGTCCCTTGGGTGTTTCTGTCTTGTGTCTTTGCTGGAAAACTCTGCATGGGACACCTTCTCTTCATTTCTCTCTGTCCAAGTGGTATCTTGTCCATTAAAAAAAATCTTAATGGGGATAACTCATGCTCCTAGTTTAGGCTGCTACAACCAATTTTACATTCTGAATGGCTGACACTACAAACATTTATTTCTCCCCATTCTGGAGGCTGGAAGGTAATGGTGTCTGCAGCTTCTGTTCCTGGTGAGAACTCTCCTGGCTGGAAGAAGGCAGCTTTCTCACCGTGTCCTCACATAGTGGAAAGAGCATGCTCACTCTGGTATCTCTTCTTCGAAGGGCGCTAATCCCATATTAAAGGCCTCATTCTCATGACCTCATGTGAACCTAAGTCCTTCCCAGAGGCTCCACCTTCCAATTTCAGGGGGTTAGGGCTTTGGCATATGAATTTTGAGGGTATAAAAACAGACAATAACACTCAAATATCCTACAATTTTCAAATTTAAAGTATATAATTCAATTTATTAAAAGTATATTCAGTGTGTAACCATCATCACAATTTGAGAACATTTTCATCACCCCAGTAAGAAACCTTATGCCCATTAGCAGGCTGTATCTATATATATCTAGATATATAACTTCCCTATAGATTGGCCTATTTGGGATATTTTATAGGAATGGAATTACCTTTTTTTTTTTTTCTTGGAATTACCTTTTGTGATTGGCTTCTTTCACCCAGCATAACATTGTGAAGGTTCGTCCAAATTGTAGCATGTGTTGGCATTTCATTTCTTTTCATTGCCTGATATCCCATGGTATGTGTGTACCCCATTTTATGTATCCATTCATCAGGTGGTGGATGCTTGGGTTGTTCCTATCTTTTGGCTGTTGCAAAAACTGCTATAAATATTTTTGTGCAAGTTTTTGTATAGATGTCTATTTTCATGTCTCTTGGATGTATACCTGGGAGTGAAGTTGTTGCGTCTTATGGAAACTCTGTTTAATCATTTGAAAAACTGCCAGATTGTCTTTAAAAATAACTGCATTTCCCCTCCCACTAACAATGAATGAAGTTTTTAATTACTTTGTATCCTTGCTGACACATTCTACTATTGTGTCTTTTTAAATTTTAGTCATCCTAATAGGTGTGATGAGGTTTTGATTTACATCACCCTTAAGAACTAATGAAATGACCAATTAAAGTATTTCCTAATTGGATATGTTTTATTTATATGGTGTGAGGTAAGGGCCCAACTTTATTATTTTTCATGTTATCTCCATACCATTTGTTGAAGATCATCCCTTCTCCGTTGAATTGACATGACACTCCTGTTTAAGATCAGTTGGCCATAAGTGTGAGCACTTATTTCTGGACTATGAATTCTGTTACATTGAACTATGTGTCTGTCCTTAAACCAGTACCACACAGATTATTGTAGCTTGGTCTTAAGTTTTGAAATTGGTAAGTCTGATCTCCCAACTTTGTTCTTAGTCAAGATTCTTCTGGCTATTCTGGGTCCCTTGCATTACCCAATGAATTTTAGAATCAATTGTGGGTTTGAATTTTAGAATCAATTGTGGGTTTCTGCAAAGACAGCTGGAATTCTGGTAAAGATTGTGTTGAGTCCATACATAAATTTGGAGAGTATTTCCGTTGTAACAATATTACGTCTTCTGATCTTAAATGTTCCTTTATTTATGTCTTCTTAAATTTCCTTCAACAGTGTTGAAGTTTCAGAATACATGTTGTATACTTTTTTGGATTAAATTTATTAAGTATCTGTATTACTTTTGTTACTGTTGTAAATGGAATTATTTTCTTTTTTTTAAATTTTTTTAATTTATTATTTACGATGGTCACACACACACACACACACACACACAGAGAGAGAGAGAGGCAGAGACATAGGCAGAGGGAGGAGCAGGCTCCATGCACCGGGAGCCTGATGTGGGATTCGATCCCGGGTCTCCTCCAGGATCGTGCCCTGGGCCAAAGGCACGCGCCAAATCGCTGCGCCACCCAGGGATCCCCCTGGAATTATTTTCTTAATTTCATGTTTGGTTTGCTCATTGCTACCTGTGTAGAAATACAATTGATTTTTTAAAAATTTTTATTTATTTATGATAGTCACAGAGAGAGAGAGGCATACAATTGATTTTTATATATTGATCTTGTATCCTGCAAACTTGAACTCATTCATTAGTTCTAATAGATTTTTAGTGGCTTCTACAGGATTATTCTGCCCATAATATCATATCCTTTATGAATACAGTTAAATGTTTTCCTTTTCAATATGGATGCCTTTTATTTAATTTTATTGTCTAATTACCTTGGCTAGAATTTCTAGTATAGTGTTAAATAGAAGTTGCTCACCATTTTTGTCTTGATCTTAATCTTAGGAGGAAAGCATTCAGTCTTTCACCATTAAGTATGAATAAGTAAGTAAAAATGATAGTTTTTTTTTTTTTTGTATATTGTCTTTATCAGGTTGAGGAAATTCCCTTACATTTCTTATTAGTTTACTGTGATTAACATGAAGGTATTTTGAATTTTGTCAGTGCTTTTTCTGCATCTATTGAGATCATGCATTTTTTTCCTTTATTGATTGTGACATTACATTAACTTTGGATATTAAACAATCTTGTATTCATGGGCTAGATCCCACCTGATCATTGTATAAATTCTTTTTTATACATTGGATTCATTTTGCTAGTATTTTTTGAAGACTTTTATGCTTATATTCATGAGGGATATTGGCCTGAAGTTTTCTTCTTTATGATATCTTTGATATTGGTTTTGACATCTGGGTATTTTGGCTTCTTACACTGAGTTGGTCAGTTTTCCCTCTTAGGTGTTTTAGAAGAGCTTGTGAAGGATTGGTAGAAATACATATTAAATATTTGATAGACTTTATCAGTAAAGCCATCTGGATCTGGGCTTTTCTTTGTGGGTTGTTTTAAAATTAATAATTTACATTTCTCAGATTTTCTGATTCTTGATAAAATTTCAGTAGTTGGAATCTTTGCAGGAATTTGTCCATTTTATCTGTCTAGTTTGTTGGTGTACAGTTCATAGGATTCTTTTAATTCCTCTTTATTTTTGTCAGTAATACTTTTGCCTTTTTCATTTCTAATTTTAGTACTTGAAGTCTTCATTCTTTTTTCTTGGTCAGTCTAGCTCAATGGTTATAAAATTTGTTCTTTTCAAATATCTTTTAAATGTCATTGATCTTTCGCTATTTTTAAAATTCTTTTACTCATTTCTATACTAATGTTTATTTTACTCATTCTACTGAATTTGGGTTTAGTTTACTCTACTTCCAGTTTCTTGAGGTGGAAGCTAACATTGTTGAGTTGAGTTTTTTTTCTTTTTCAATATAGTCTGCTGCAACTATGTATTTCCTCTTAAGCACTACTCTATCAGTGTCCAATAAATTTTGGCAAGTTGTATCTTTGTTTCCTTTCATCTGAAAATATTTTCCACTTTCTCTTGTGATTTCTTCTTTGAACCATTGGTGGTTTTAGGAGTGTGGTGTTGTATTGTCATATTTGTGAATTTCTCAAACTTCTTTTTTTTTTTTAAATTTCTAATTCCATTGTGGTTGGAGTATATATTTCGTATGATTTTAGCCCTTTTAAAATTACTGAAAACTGTTTTATGAATTTGCACGTTGCTCCAGGTACATTTGAGAATAATATGTTTTGTTGGATATAGTACTGTAGGTGTCTCTAAATATCTGTTGTTCTAGGTGCTTTATAATGACTCAAAAGTAGTTTTCCACTTCGATATTTCCATTACTTGTTTCACACAATACTGAAAGTGGAGTATTTAAATCTTCAGTTCTTTTGTTTAGTTTTCTGTTTCTCCATTTCTGTCTTTTGTTGTGTGTGCTTTAGGGTTGCTTAAGTCCATATATGTTTATAACTGTTATGTTTTCCTGATGGATTAACTCTTATTATGAAATGTTTTTATCTTTAGTAAATTTTTGTTTTAAAGTCTACTTTGTCTGATACTAGTTTATCTACTCCAGTACTCTTATGATTTCTGTTTACATAGCATATCTTTTTCCATTATTTAACTTTCATCCTGTTTGTATATTTGAAAGTAATGTACATCTCCTGTCGACATCCTATAGTTGGATCATGACTTTTTTTGGCCCAATCTGATATTCTCTGCCTTTTGATTAGACAGTGTAGTTCAATTCCACTTACTGTTATTAGTATGGTTAGATTTACATGTTATTTTTCTTTTGTTCTCTCTGTACTTCATGTCATCTTTGTTACTCTGTTCATCCTTTACTCTGTTCTTTTGTATTACATGAATTTTTCTAATGTAATGTAGTAATTCCTTTAATTTTTTTTTCAATTTTTAAATGATGTTTTTTAAAATAATACTTTTTAAAAAAAGATTTTATTTATTTATTCGTGAGAGACACAGAGAGAGAGAGAGAGGGGCAGAGACACAGGCAGAGGGAGAAGCAGGCTTAATGCAGGGAGCCCAACATGGGACTGGATCCTGAGTCTCCAGGATCAGGCCCTGGGCTGAAGGTGGTGCTAAACCACTGAGCCACCCTGGCTGCCCTACTTTGGGTATTTTTTAACGTCCATACTTAAAAACAGCTGTATTCTACTAATATCATTTTAAAAAAAGATTTATTTTATTTTAGAGATCGAGAAAGCAAGTGTGCTCACATGCAAAAGTAGGAGGGGCAGAGGGAGATGGAGAAAGAATCTCTAGCAGACTCTGCACTGAGCGCATCCTACAACCCTGGGATCATGACCAGAGCCAAAACCAAGAGTCAGCTGTTTAACTGAGTGCACCACCCATGGGCCCCATTATCATCATTTTCTTAAAGGAAAGGATATTTTTACCACCTCAACTCTGACCAAATAGAAAGGACATAATCATAGAGACATAATAATTCTTCCTGAAGAAAAGACAGCTGGAAATGTTAAACTGATGGTTTTGTAGTAGACTGGTAAACTTCATTACCGATCAGCATTTGGTAACTTTAGCTTTATGTTAGTAATACCAACAATATCAAATTCATGATCATTACCAACATTGACTAATTTTATTTACTGAATTAAGTGTGAGTCAGGCATAGTTCTATTCTGCATATATGGAATGGCTTCCTAACATCAGCTGTGAGGTGAATTCAATCACTACCTTTTTTCAGTGGAAACCACTGAGGTACAAAGAAGTTGGGTAACTCGCCCAAGGTTCTACACTACTAGAGCCAGGTGTCAAAACTCAGACTTCTGATCCAGCATCTGTGCAGCATGCTAGGGCAGGTTGGCCAGATGTGACTCTAGACTGTGATGGGTTAATTGATGTAACTCTTGCTCAGAATTGATTTTGTTAGGGACAATGATAAATGAGGTTCACTGGTATGCCCCAGAGGGGGAGACTTGGACCCTGACTGTGAGTGACAGGTTTGGTCTAGCAGTAGGATCTCTTTACGTGTATTGAACAGAGAGTATTCTGGTTGTACAGAAATAGTAATAGAAATAGAAGAGGTGGGTTTGCCACCCAGCTAGCTCTGAGGACCAAAACTTTGGGTATCATTTTTGACATTGTCACTTCATGACGTATCAGTCACTGAGTTTCATTAATTTACCTTCCTAAATATATTTCATATTTATCTATTTGTCATTTTCTTTGACTCCACCCAACCCAAGCCATCATCATGGCTTGTCTAGTTCATCTTTGTAGTGTCCTAACTGCTATTCCTGCTTCTAGTCCTGTTTTTCTTGAATCTATGCCTCTGCACACTGGTTTTTCTAAAACACAAACCTAACGGGGCCATCTGCCTTCTTATAATCTTGAAATTGTTCTGGCTTGGGAATACTTTTTCTTAAAGATATATTTTATTTGAGAGAGAGTATGAGCATGAGCATGAACAGGCCGGGCAGAGGGAGAGGGAGAGAGAATATAAAGCAGACTCCACTTCAAGTGTGCAGCCTGATGTGGAGCTCAATCCCATGACCCTGAGATCACAACTCAAACTGAAACCAAGAGTCAGATGCCTAACCGACTGCACCACCCAGGTGCCCCACCTTGTGAACACTTTTATTACAAACTACAAAGCTTTTTAGTCTTCCACTTTCTCTGCTCAGTCTCCCTTTCTTGTTCTAATCTTCAACCAAAATAAACGTTCTACTTTTCAAAATGCTTTCTTAATAGGTATTTGTTGAGTAAAAAAAAAAAAAAAAATCCTCCTCTTTACCAAGATTTACCAAGATTTAATCATGAAAACTCTAGAAGTTTCCTAGGGCTGCCATAACAAAATACCACAGACTGGGTGGCTGAGAATAATAGAAATATATTCTCTCAAAGTTCTGGAGGCTACAAGTCAAGATACTGGTAGAGTTGGCTCTTTTTGATAGCTGTGAGGGATAATCTGTTCTCTGATCCTCTCCAACTGCTGGTTGCCTCCGGTCCTCCTTAGCTTGTAGGTAATATTCTCATGTCTTCATGTAGTCTTCCCATTATGCTTGTCATTGTGTTTAAATTTTTTCTTGTTATAATGACAGGGTCATGTTGACTTACAGCCTATTCCAATTACCTCACCTTGTCTTGAATATCTACAAAGACGCCACTTCCAAGTAAGATCCCATTTATAGGTACTACAGGTTAGGATTTTCACATATTTTTTTAGAGAACATTATTCAGTCTATAACAAAAGTATCTTTTCAGGTATGATCTACTTCAGAGACTTTTAACATTAATAAAGGCAATATTGTGAATTATTGTCCTAAGTAGCTATTATTGGGATTTTCATGTGTTTGTTTTGCTGATTTGTGTAAACTCAGTTGGAATCTTTATCAGGAGTGTGAGTGTCCCTGGACTATTAGATATCCCTTCTCCCAGCCAATTGTCAAGGGTGTTTGACTCATCATCAGTCTTTGCCTGTAGGACCCAGAACACTGCTGGAAATCCAGAATGCTGCCAGGAAACTCCATTGTAGTGGGCAGTAGAGTAGAAACAGTACCCAGGTGATAGGGATACATGGATTTTTTTTTTTCTCTTCCCGATTGCTTCTTCGAAATATCACCTTGATGACTTTTATGAAAAAAGTTTCCAAGAAAGCAGTATTCATAATATTCCCATAATTTTATCAAAAGAGGCTGAAAATGAAAATTCAAGAAAATTAAATGCTGGTAGGGACAAATAAAGGAGGACAACTGGATTTTTCTCAGCCCACTTTCTTTCCAAATAAATCTTTGAAATTTTTCTTTTACCTCTTTTCTAGTTTCCCTCCTACATATTTGTTCTTTTCTCCTTTGCCTTCCATGTGCAGATGGTAGAGTCTTCTTGGATCATGCTTTCAGATTCCTCAGGACAAATATGAGGATCCAACAGTCCTTGCAGAGGGGCTGGATTTGCTTGGAGCAAGTTGGGGAAGGTGCTTAGAGTCCTGATTTTTGGAGGGATCTTTGGTATTGGGGAATAGATCACTCTCAGGGAGGCAGTAGGTGTGTGGTGGCTTTCCTAATTCCTGTTCAAAGTGGACCTAGGATTCTTCTTTGTGATGATGCTCTGACTTTCTGTGGCTGATATTTTTTAAAAAAGATTTATTTATTTATGAGAGGCAGAGAGAGAGAGAGAGAGAGAGGCAGAGACACAGGAGGAGGGAGAAGCAGGCTCCACACTGGGAGCCCGATGTGGGACTCAATCCCGGGACTCCAGGATAGTGCCCTGGGCCAAAGGCAGGTGCCAAACTGCCGAGCCACCCCGGGATCCCCTGTGGCTGATCTTTTAACAAATACATCAGAACCCCTATGCCCTTGAGAAATTCTGTAGTTATATTAATTAAATGACGTCATTATTTTTTGTTGTTCAGTGCTAAACTTTCCTATGTGCCCCCCCCATACTCATTAAAGCTGTGAGAATCAGATCTTGATTTTTTTCTCTGTGATAGATAGTCTCAAAAGATGAGCCCCAGTGAATCATGCCTCCCAGTGTGGGAGTACTTCTGTGTCTCGGAAGGTTTGCTTTAAGGATGCTTTTTCTAAGAACCCAGCTACCATGTTGTGAGAATCCCAGGCAGCATCAAGAGATCATGTGTTGTTGTTCTGGCTGACAACCAGGACCAACTGCTACCATGTGAGGGAGCCACCTTAAGTGTCCATCCTGTCCACCTTTCAGATGACTTCAGCCCCAGCTGACATCTGACTACACAAGAGGCCCTGAGTGAAGGCGCCTTGCTGACCCCAGTCAAACCTCAGAGATAGAAGAGATAAATTCTTAAAGTCACTAAACTGGGGTGGGGGTTCTTTGTAAAGTAGTTGATAACAAAAGTACCTCTCCTTCTGGCCATAAGGCCTGGGTATATGACTTACCCAGTGTACATAAGCTAGGTCTATCAGACACTCTACCTAGATTTCATATCTAGACAAGTGATGTCAAGGTGGAAGGGCAAGGGGGAACTTAAGAAAGTGGAGGGGGACGGCTGTAGCAACATCCACTGTCCAGGGCAGTAGCAGCAGTGGTGCCAGCTATACTAAGTAGTGGCTGGTGCTAGCAGCAGTGTCACTCCCTGATTGTTCCTATTTTTTGAGACTGATGATCCACAATTCCTGAGAGTTCTGTGAGCCACTTTGTATTCTCTCAATCATACTCTTCTATCCTCACCCAGGATCTGCTGCTTTGGTGTACAGTTGGTAACCTTAATTCATAGACAGGCGTGATATTCTTTGTTGTCCTTCTTGGAAGTGACCGTAGAATTGGAAGCACAACCTTTCAAATCTGGAGAGCATTTTCATCCTGTAAGGGCAGATTTGATGTTTAGAAGTGGCTCAGCAGAGGCATCCCGGGTGGCTCAGCGGTTTAGCGCCTGGCTCAGGGCATGATCCCGAGGTCCTGGGATCGAGTCCTACATCAGGCTCCCTGTGTGGAGTCTGCTTCTCCCTCTGCCTGTGTCATTGCCCCCACCCCCGTGTCTCTTATGAATAAATAAATAAAAATCTTAAAAAAAAAGAAATGGCTCAGTAATATTGGGAGGAGGCATTCTGGTGGAATGAGGGGGAAAACCTGAACCTAGTAGGAGCTATGAGATGTGTGTACAGTTTCAGAACTGGCACTAATTCACTGTTGATCTGGAGGATGTTGCTTCCTCTCTGTAGGCCCCAGTTTTGTCATCTTTATAATGTGAGTTGGGTGATTCCTAATACCTAAATCCCTAATACTAAATTCCTAATACTAAACAATTCCTAATACCAATTTTAGCCTGGAAGATTTCCACGGTTACCTTGTTCAGTTTAAGCAGATGTTTCTATCACACATGGTCCAGAAGAGGGGATTCATGTGACCCACTGTGGAGCCTACAATTTTCAGGATGACCCTGGAGACCTGAGCAGGGCATATTATAGATACTAAGAAATGTTTTTAAATTTTTAAGTAATTTCTACACCCAACATGGGGCTCCAACTAATGAACCCAGAATCAAGAGCTGCATGCTCCTCGGAGTCAGCCAGATGCCCCTAGATGTTAGGAATTTTTTTAAAAAAGATTTAATCTATTTATTCATGAGAGAGATAGAGATAGAGAGAGAGAGAGGCAGAGACACTGGCAGAGGGAGAAGCAGGCCCCATGCAGGAAGCCTGACGTGGGACTTGATCCCGGGTCTCCAGGATCACGCCCTGGACTGAAGGTAATGCTAAACCGCTGAGCCACTGGGGCTGCCCGGAAAATTTTTTAAAGATTTATTTATTTTAATGAGGGAGCAAGAGAAAAAGAGCATGCGCATATGTGAGAGGACTGGTGGGAGGAAGAGAGAGAGAATCCCAAGGAGACTCCCTACTGAGTGAGGAGCCTCCCTACTGAGTGAGGAGCCTGACCTGAGGCTTGATGGCATGATTGTGAAATCATGACCTGAGCCCAAATCAAGTCAGATGCTTAACTGACTGAGCCACCCAGGTGCCCCAAGAAACATTTTGAATGAACAGCTGAGTGGTACTCTCCTGGGTGCTGGGAGTTAAAGATATATAGCCTATGATTCCAGGGAGGCACAGAGAAATTACAGCACAGCGTGACAGCTGTATTAGAGGCTTAGGCAGGGCTCTCGGTTACTGAGAGGAAGAACACTCAAACTGCCTGAGAGAGGGGTGTGTGAAGAAGTGTGTAAGTGGGTGTATATATACATACTCTCCAGAAGGAAGTTAAGATAGCTTTCATAAAGGAGGATGTAACCTTTATGCTGAAGAAGTAAATGAAGGGAACTTTAGCAAGAGAGAACAAGAGTGAGAAACGGCTAAAGATCACGGAGATGTTTGAAAAACAAATAATCAATTCACTATGGCTAGAATAAGGAATCCTGGCAGAATGGGGGTGGGAAGCAGTAGGAGGTGAGGCAGGGGTTGGATCATAAGGGGCATTCTAGAGCACGTTAAGGAGGTTAGATTCTAGCCTGTGGGCAAAAAATCCATAGATGTTTTTTTTTTTTTTAAGATTTTATTTACTTATTCACGAGAGACACAGAAAGAGAGGCAGAGGGAGAAGCAGGCTCCATGCAGGGAGCCCGACATGGGACTTGATCCTGGGTCTCCAGGATCACATGCTGGGCCGAAGGCAGCACTAAACTGCTGAGCTACCCGGGCTGCCCACCATAGAAGTTTTTAATGCTGTAAGGTGTTGAACCAGATCAAAACCTCAGGGCTGATTTTTGGTCAGGATGCTAGCAACTGAGAGAAGTCTCTTTTCTCCTGTAGCCAGAATAAAAGATACTTTTTTGGGCTATGTCTGGACAGGGACTTGTGAAATGACCCAAATAAGCCTCCTCAAGGAGCCAGAGTTTACCTTCTGAAGTTCCAAGGGATTAAGGAACTTCATGGAACAAGATACCCAAGTTCTGTTGGTACAGGTACATACTTCCCTTGCCCTTTGTGGAGGTGAGACTAAGAAGATCATGAATGAAAGTATCAGATGCTCTAAAGCACACATGGATTAAGTTGGTGAAAGGTGAAATTTCTCTCCTTCATGAGTTAATAATGTCTTCTTTAAAGAAATTAGAAACTTTACCAGGAGGTTTTTGAATACTTAAATGTCCACATCCACATGGTCAAAGTGATAAAAGACATGTTTTCTTAGCTCAATGCAGTGACATCTTAAAAGGCTTTCTTTGTTAAATTTAAAGTTGCATGTCAGATTATTCTCTGTCTACAGTTCTCTGTTGATTCACTGTTACTGTACAGTGAAGTTGATATAAGGCAAGACAGCACACTTTTAAGTTCTAAGCTATGATTGTTGGACAAGAATCCTGACAATGTCAGACTAATCTCTTCTGATGTGTGCTGTACTGATAGGGGCTGACAACATAAACCCATGCTAGAAAATTCTAATCCATCACCTGGCACAAGACATGTTGCACCTTGGGGTTTATGGGAGAAGAATCCATTTGCATTTGTTTCAAAGTGAATTTTTCCAGGGGCATGAATGTCCCAACTTGAAACCATCTTTTTATAAAGAGGAATCATAACAGACAACCTGGAAATTAAAGACACAGCAGCACGTTCCTATGGAGGTGTCCCCACTTTGTGTCAGACCGAGCTACCCCGACTGTCACATTCTCTGTATTATGTTTCTCAACTTCATTTCCATCATGTGGAAAGATCTGGGCCTAGGTGAACATCTTGACAAAAGTGGTCTTTACCAGAATAATTTAATTCTCCTTTTAGACCGTTGTTGGTTTCTTGGTGGCTGAGGACAAAAGAGATGTAATGGAATAGTGACAAGCTCTTATAATGGCTCTGTTGCATAGGACTCAGTATCTCTGTTCTTGACCATTCCATTATGCTTCTCTGTCCCTGCTTTTTAACTCTTCAAATGGTGAGATCATGTGTGTAGTATAACAATATTATTTGGAATGTCTGGCTCTTCCTATTCTGTCACAGACATCTACTGGCCTCTGATGGGTGGACAAGTTAGGACAGAGATGCTAAGAGAAAGAGTCAGTAATAGCAGCCAGCATGTCTGTAGTGCTTACTGGTTGTTAGGTACTGCTCTCTGAGCTATACATAGGTTAATTCAATCTTCACAGCAGCCTTACAAGAAAGGTACAGTAAAAGCAGGAAACCGGGCAGCCTGACCAAAGTTTACTGCTTATCCTTATGCCTTAGCGTGCCTTTCAACAGTTTCTATATGCAGAGTAGGATTTTATCAGTCCAGAGCGTAATGACGTGTTTAAATAATGCGGTATTAGAGAAGGAATCTCTCAATGTCCTTGTTGACGTATTAAGAGCTAAGCCTGGAGACTGGAGATTATCTTTGTAATGTAGAGAGGCTACCCCTTTACTTTTAAGGGCTAGGACCTCCATGAAAGAAAAGGTCACAGTGTAGAATGATTACTGTTGGAAGAAATAAAAAGTTTGTCTCTTTTTCCACAGAAGTCTGTGGGAAGGAGCAAGAGGAAGGCAAAAGGAGAAAGGCATCGAATCACTTGTATTGTGGCTCTACACTTACTGCCTCATTGCTGACCAAGGTTAAAATCCCAAAGAACATAGTAAATACATTGGAAGGACAGTGGAAGAAGTTTTGTAGTCAACAGATGTGTGGAATAGGTTGCCTTTCATATCATAGAAAACAGTCTCTGTGGTGGGATTGGGCAGAGGAAGACCTGAGTCAGGGTCCTCTCATGTGGCTCTGCAGGTGGTGTGCTGCAAAGTTCCAAAGGTCACTGTTCACTTAGACTTTGTGAATGCTTTGTCTCTTTGAGTTGTCTTTTGTGGTGGTCCTGGTCTGAGTTGGCTTTCTTGAGTCTGTTTTGTCTTTTGTGTGTGGTATGGAAATGTCCAGAAACTTGCTTTTTGCCTTGTGGAGTTATGTATATGGTGGCTGATGGGTCTAGCAGGCAACATTTTCAGAATGGGTATTCCAAGCTTGATAAAATGGAAACTAGGGGCTGTGGGATAACTCTGAAATAGAAATCAAGTGGAAGTCCTGTGTAGACCTCAGGGGAATATACTGTGCTAGCAAGAGGTAAAAGGGGGGCCACTTTAGCAGAAAAGATCTGCTAGGCCTGATAAAACAGAGAGAAGAGACCTCGAATTCATTGGCCATAGACTTTATCAGCAGATACCCATAGGGTGACCAGTGACCAAGTCAACACAGGACCTGACTGCTGTGAAGTCCAGATAAGACCTAGAAAGCTGAGCACCTACAATGTTTTGGGATATAAAAAGTGAGTAAACTATAGCCTTGGCTTTTAAATTTCTTAGGCTCATGGGGGATGACAGACTGAAATAAATGAAAATAAAGCTTGATAATATTAGAAGTATGCCTGAGATAGGGGTAGAAGGAAGAGTACAATGGGCTCCCTAGTACACAGCAGGCAGGAAAGGCCTCACAGGAGAGGTGATGATCTCATGGGTTTTGGTGGATGATTGGCAGTAATATTTTCTTTAGATTTGTGTTCTGTGAGTGAAGTCAGTGTGACAAAAGAATATGTGCAAGGGGCTCACTCTGGTCCTGCCTCCCATAGCCAATTACCTTCCCTCCCTAAAAGGGAATAATCTTTTTTTAAAATTTATTTTTTATTGGAGTTCAATTTGCCAACATACAGCATAACACCCAGTGCTCATCCCATTAAGTACCCCCCTCAGTGCCCGTCATCCAGTCATCCCACCCTCCCTCTCACCTCCCTTTCCACCACCCCTTGTTCATTTCCCAGAGTTAGGAGTCTCTCATGTTCTGTCACCCTCTCTGATATTTCCCACTCATTTTTTCTCCATTCCCCTTTATTCCTGTTCACTATTTTTTATATTCCCCAAATGAATGAGACCATATAATGTTTGTCCTTCTCTGATTGACTTATTTCACTCAGCATAATACCCTCCAGTTCCATCCACATCGAAGCAAATGGTGGGTATTTGTCATTTCTAATGGCTGAGTAATATTCCATTGTATACATAGACCACATCTTCTTTACCCATTCATCTTTCGATGGACACCGAGGCTCCTTCCACAGCGTGGCTATTGTGGACATTACTGCTATAAACATCGGGGTGCAGGTGTCCCGGCATTTCACTGCATCTGTATCTTTGGGGTAAATCCCCAGCAGTGCAATTGCTGGGTCGTAGGGCAGATCTATTTTTAACTCTTTGAGGAACCTCCACACAGTTTTCCAGAGTGGCTGTACCATTCACATTCCCACCAATAGTGCAAGAGGGTTCCCTAAAAGGGAATAATCTTGTCCATCTGCCTCCCACCTCTTGTTTCGGAACCCCCACTCCCCATACATTCCTCCAGTTAAGGAGCACTGTGCCACCCTGCCCCAGTGGGGGACCTGGATGTAGGCTATGGAGATTGGAGAAAATGCACAGGTCCTACCACATTTTGGAGCGGGGCATAATGGTGGCCATCCCTGCCTTGGTTTGGCAGCACTATGGTACATTTTCCTCATCCCTAGCCTCTTGACCACATCTGATCCAGATACTTAGCACATCCTGGTCTTGGGGGGTGCCCATCTACTGTAGTTTGGGGTTGCAGGTTGTGGAAAGAGGAAGTGCCTGGTTTGACTTTCCAGACCAGGTCTGTGGTGTGGCACTTCAGTACTGCGTTGGTGGAAGGGGAAAGTGGCAGCCAGGGGCTGTGCATGCTCCAAGTCACCCTGGCACCTGTGTGGGCTTCAACTCTCCCTGTCCAAGGGAGCATGACCTTAAATAGCAAATAAAGAACACCATGCTAGGTCAAGAGAAAGACCATGGAGAGAAAATGGCTTTTATTTTAGAAATGTTAATGGTTTTTCTTCTCTCCCCTCCACCTTTTTTTTTTTTTTTTTTTTTTTTTTTTTTAATAAGGGATGTGACATTTTCACTTTGCACTGGGTACCAAAAATTATGTAGCCAGTACTGGGCATTGGGGAAGGGATGAATGAATGAATGACTGAATGAAAAGGCACTAAGCCCTTTTATAGACCGCAAGCCACCACATCCTCATGTCTCCTGTTGGGGTGTTATGTGACATCTCAAGAAGACTAATTCAGTTCTGGCTTTATGGACAATTAAGGTTCAGAATAGTGGTTCCAGTTCACCTGGAAAACTGATGAGTGTGCCAATATCAGAGGTTCCTGCTCCAGGATTTGCCCTGCTGTTAATACTAGAGGCATCTGCTCACATGTAATCCTCCATGGCCAGAGTAATATAAAAAAAATGCAAGGTTAATGCAAAAGGAAAGAAGGACTGTTGATTTATTGATCAGGAATGTGTTAAATAGTACCCTAGTGGCCTAAGAGAGTTAATACATCTTCCAAAGCAGGTAATTCGCCAGCAACTGAGAGAAAAGAATGTGGGATCCTAAAACATGAGTACTGGAGCAGGTGGTAGGGGCAGTCTTTGAGATTATGTCGCCCAACTCCTAACAGACCATGTAACTGAGATCCGAGAGGTGAAATGACTCCTGCAAAGTCACAAAGCTACTTGCTTCCAGACATGGCTTTGAATCAAGTTCCCTGACCTCAAGGCCAGTGCTGATCTCTCTTGCCTCTGAGCCCCATAACTAATAAAAGTGACTATAAATCTTGTGGCAAAGAATTGATTTGTTATTAGTATAGCATCTGATATTTGCAACTTCAGACTGGTGTATTTTTCTATGTAGACCAATGTTTTTGAGGATGAAATTTTTTAATGAAGCATAGAAAATTGGTTCCCTATTAGAAGGATTTCCCAGCCTGGATCTAAAAACAACCAACAAGAAATCTAGCCTCCTTAACGTGAAATGTGATTGTCTCAGGTTTGTAAAGGCAGCACTATTGTTGACACTCTGAAATTGGCCATTGCTTGAAGTAGGATGCAAAGAACTTACTGGTCTTGGCCAATTAGGAGCTGGGAATATCAGATACCTTCCTGGAATAATAATACAAAGAGGAAAATGTTCTGGCAAATTGTTCATTTCCAGTATGTATAGTTATTGTCATCTGGAGTGGTGTTGCTTGCTGTCCAGGACCATTGTTTTCGCCCATTAGATCAAAGACAATCTTTGAAACTATGAGAACAGCTTCAGAAACCCCAACTGAAGGGACTGGTTGGATGATATGATAGTTGAGCACACTTGGCTAGGTGCTAAAGTGAAATGTAAAGTGTTGTGGGTTGTTTGCCCAAAGAGTGGCCTTCTCCCCACCAACTGTGTCATTAATAAGTCCCCAACTACTTCTGGGATCCTGAAGGAGGTACACATACTTGCTTAGACCTAAGAATATTCTCTAATTGTTGAACTCCTTTCTGGAATGAGATTTGGAAGGAATTACATGTCATACCCTCAGTGTCCCAAGTTGGAATTTTAGGTTTGGCTAGTTCCATCCTGAGCTCCACTGAATGCTTCCTGATTCTTCTCCATTCAGTGCCTTATGCTGACTGTATCTGTTGCATTCTTATAGAAACTTAGATTATTGTAACTTGCAGGAGACTTTGGGTTCTGTTGATCAAGTTCCTCATTTTATAGATGGAGGACTGGTAACCAAAGAAGTTGAGTCATTTACTCCAACTGACCAGTTTGTTAGAGACATGTTAGTGAGTAGGATCCACATTTGTTCCCACTTTGCTCTGCTGTCTGGACACATGCCTACAACATAAATTATAATTTCAGGAGAAACTACTGAATTATTAAACTTGGCTTTCAGGAATAGGATTTCAAATAATGCATTAGAATGCAGTTTCCAGTGGTTTCCCATGAACTCTGGGACCTCACAGCCATAGTACCCTGAGTCCATGTCATGAGATTGCTGTCAATGTGAAATGGACAAGTGGCTTGGTTTAGAGATTTTTCAGTCAACAGGAAGTAGGATAGGACCTTGGATTATTCATTATTAACATCCCTGTGCCTAGCATAGTGCCCAGCATAAAGTAGCTACTTAGAGGGTCTTGGACTTCTGGGGTAGGTCAGCAGAAACTATTATTTGTCATCTGTTGACTAACAACTTAAATGTTAGTGATCAGAGTGTATGAGAGTAAAGAGAATATCAGAGAAAAGATGGATTTTGTGCTTTTTGATATTGGAGAGTTAATCTAACTGCTCTAAATCTGATTTTCGTTATCTGTAAAATGAGAGTCAGACTAGATCCCTATTTCCTTCTTGTGCTAACATTACATGATCCAAAAAAATGTAAACTTTTCAATAATAATTTTGATGGAGACATTGAATGTACATGTGTATGTTTGGCTTGCTCTATAGACATAATATATGGGAAGGTGGTTTTCAGTTCTGAAAATCAGAAGCACATGGGTTTAAATGGCTTTTCAGTTGTAGAGGTTAATAATTTCTTGTTGGCCTATTGAACAGCAGTAACAATACCACCAGAAAAATCAAAAGCTTTTTAGTGGCTTAAGGAGGGGGGAAAATTAACTCTAAATTAAAGTACAACTGGAGAATAGTTTTTGTTAGAAAGGTATATTGTGTCTCTTTATTTGGAAACCCCACAATGTATTCCTCTGTCTGCCATAAAGCACAGTACAGTGACAACCCAGATACCATATTGCTCATAGCGCTAATGCTGAAGATAGTGTAACTTCCATTCAGGGTGTTGGATTAGGCTCAGGCTCCAGGAATTGATTTATAACTTAAGGTGAAACCATGAAACCACATGGACTTTTGTCTGAGAACAAGTATGACCAATTGCACCTGTATTCCTCAAAGCAAAAGCTACTAAAATATCAACTCAACATATTTTTACTCTCGGTAGTATTCAAAAGATATTAATCACAAATGGCTCCATGGGAAGAATTTATTTAAAGGGAATTGACAACACTGATATTTCTCCAAAATCCAAGCAATAGGGGTTCAGGAATCAGACTTAAGAGTGGGAAGAGACCATGTAATTCAACTTTCTTATTTTATCGATGAGAAAATGGAGACCCAGAGAGGTTAAAGGACTTGCTTAAGGGCACACAGTTAATTTGAAACATAGTCAGGACTGAAATATGTCTCCCAACTCCTAAAGTAGTACTCTTTTTTTTTTTAAAGATTTATTTATTTATTTTTGATAGACAGAGAGAGAGAGAGAGAGAGAGAGAGGCAGAGACACAGGAGGAAGGAGAAGCAGGCTCCATGCTGGGAGCCTGACGTGGGACTTGATCCCGGGACTCCAGGATCGCGCCCTGGACCAAAGGCAGGTGCTAAACCGCTGAGCCACCCAGGGATCCCCTGTAGTACTCTTTTTTTTAAAAAAAGTTTTTATTTATTTACTTGAGAGAGAAAGCACGAGTCGAGGGGGAGGGAAGAGTAGAAGGCGAGGGACAAACAGACCCAGGCTGAGCACAGAGCCTTATGTAGAGCATGATCCCACAACCCCACGATCGTGACTTGAGCAGAAATCAAGAGTTGGCTGCTCAGCTGACTGAGCCACCCAGGCACTCCCTGCTCTAGTACTCTTGCCTCTGCATCCTGAGCTCCCTAGTGTAACCATTACTTAAACCCTAAGGTTTGTCTGCCATTGACTGTTTCCTAAATGCTAAGGGATATGCTGAGTATTTCATGAGCTTCAAATAATTTTATCCTCAATATAATGGATTTTACCATTGAGGAAACTGGGCTTAGAATGGGCTTCTAACACATTAGGATCATACAGCTACTAAGTGGAGGGATCAGGATAGAAATTCAGACAAGTCAATTAATCACTCTAGCAAAAGCTAGAGCATAAAGGACACTGAGTTAAGTTTGAGTTTCAGATGAGCAATATGTAATTTTTTCTTTTTAGTGCAAGTAGTATGACCCAAATACTGCATGGGTCAATGAAACTAGAACATTCTATATTTTAATTAGCTAAATATGGCTACTTTAGCCTAACTTGTCCCAAGGTACTGTATCCATGGTTGTTTTACCTCCTTGGCTTTGAGAAGAAATACCCTGGGGTCATTTTTTTTAACCTTCATTTCTGAGCCCATCATCTCTTGAAATGAATAGCATCCTTTGTCACTAGTTTACATTTTTGATCTCTTAAAGTTAGAAATTGATCTATGTCCATTGGGAGCTTGGTGATGAAAAGAGACCTGATGGGGAGTAAGATGGGATAGAATGTTTCTGGGGGTGAAATTTCACAGGTGCTGGTTATAGTAGTAAGGACAGCTGAGCAAGAAGTGTTCTAAGTTGAGTGATTTCTTGGTATGATTTCTGTTGTTGCAAGTTTTCCAATGGCAATTACTTGCCCCCTTGTTTTTCCCAAGATAACACTATTTAATGGTAAAGTAGACCCATGACCTATTATTTCAGCTTTACTCCAGGACATGGAGCATGGAAGAGTTGATGTAACTGAAATTGGTATAATTAGGCAGACTAATTGCAGACTCTGATTCTTTCTTGAGTCCTGAGGAATGCATTTTTCCAAATGCGGGGTGGAGAATTTTCTCATGTCCTCTTTTTAAGTCTGCCCTGTACTGACATTTACGCTGAGTCAGAAGCCAATGCAAACATGTCCTAAGAATACACTGTTAGGAAACTTCTTGATGTAATTGACTGTTCGATCCCACACTAGACAAAATAAGCATTTGTTAAAATTCAAAACTCATCCCCATTAAAACAAACACCCAGCAATCTAAGAATAGAAGGAATATTACTTGGTAAAAAGGAATATATAAGAAATCTATAGTAGGCAACATACTTAAGGAATTAATAGAAACTTTGTCATTAGAGAATAAGGCAAAGTTCAACATTTTTCTGGAGGTACTTGTCAATGTGAGTGGGGGGGTGAAAATAAGATTAAAATTAAATTTACATATTAACTGACTGTATAGCAAAAAGATCCTGGACAACCAATGAGCAGTTACTGGAATTAATGAGAGTTTCAGATGTCCAAGTATAAGATTAATGTGTTTAAACTGATGGCATTCTTACATTTTTAACAAAAGCTAATAAGAAAACAGGAAAAAAAACCCACTCAAAACAGCAAAAACAAAAATCCCTCAAATGTCTTGTAATAAACTGGAGACTATAAGGCTTACATGAAGAAAATGATACAGTTTCTTAGACAGGAAAAAAAAGCCCTGAATAAAAGATACCTATGTTTCCAGATGAGAATATTACATAGATACAGACGTTTTGTTTAGAGTAAGACTTAAAATACCAACAAAACCCCCAAAAGAATTCATGTAACACCAAGAACTGATAAGAAAACTTCTACAAATTAACAAGAAAAATGAACCAACAGTTCAGGTGATAATTAAAAGTAACAACGAGGTGTCTATCATGTGTCTATCAGGTAGTGACAATGTGGGGGAAAAGAGGAATTATCCACAGTCTGTGGAGCTATGAATTGGTATATATCTTTTTGGGAGTTGAACTTGACTGGGGCTATTAAGATGTAAAATCTATGAGGAAAACTGCATATTCCTATACAAAAGAAAGAAATTGGATCCCTGTCTTACTCCACTAAAAAAATTAACTTGAAATCAGTTAAAAACTTAAATGTAATACCTGAAAAAAAAAAAAACCAAACCTCAGAAAACATAGGGAGAAGGCTCCTTGACATTGGTCTTGGTAATGCTTTCTTGGATATGACACCAAAAACAAAAATAGGTGGACTGTATCATACTAAAAAGCACCTGCACAGCAAACAAATTAGTCAATAAGATAAAGAGGGAACCTGCAAAATGGAAGAAAATATTTATCTGGTAAGGGGTTAATATCCAAAATATGTAAGAAATTCATGTATAACTCAATAGCAAAACAAAAACCAACTCAAATAATTAAAGTGAGCAGAACACTTGAATAGACATTTTTTCCTAAAAGGACAGATCACCATCAGGTACATGAAAAGATACTCAACATTTCAAGTCATCAGGGAAGTGGAAATCAAAATCACAGTGAGATACCACCTCATACCTCTTCGAATGAGAAAGACCACAGATGGGTGCCAGCAAAGTGTAGGAGAAAAGGGAACCCTTGTGCCCAGTTGAGGATGTAAACTGGTACAGCCATTATGGAAAACACTGTCAAGGTTCCTCAAAAAAAAAAAAAAAAAAAAAAAAGAAAGAAAAAAAGAAAAAATACAACTATCATATGATCCAGCAGTCCCACTTTCTGTGTATATATCCAGAGGAGATGAAAACTAGACCTTGAGATCTGTATGCCTGTGTTCATTGTGGCATCATTCACAACATCCAAGATACAGAAACAACCTCAGTGTCCATCAACAGATGAATGGATAACGAAGATGTACTGAGTATATACAGCAGAATATTATTCAGGCATAAAAAATGAAATCCTGCCATTTGTGACCACACAAAAAATGGGTAACCTTAGGGATGTTATGATGAGTGACATGTTAGAGAAAGGCAAGTATTGTATGATCTCATTTATATGTGGAATCTAGCAGGAAAAAAAGCTGATAGAAACAGTACAGTGGTGATTGCCAGGGGCCAAGGGCTGGGAGATATGGGGAGATGTTGGTCACAGGATACAAACTTCTAGCTATGAGATGAATAAATTCTGGGGATCTAATATACAGTATGGTGATTATAGTTTATACTGTATTGAATACTTGAAAATTGCTAAGAGTAGATCTTACATATTCTGACCACAAAGTTATAATTCTTTGAGAAGAATGTTGTATTAACCTTATTGTAGTCCTTTCACAAGCTACACATGGATCAAACCATCTTGTTGTGTACCTTAAACTTATACAGTGCTCTATGTCAGTTACATCTCAAAGCTGGGAAAAACTTCAATGTGAAAAATGTTGTTTTTAAAATAAAATTAAATGTGTGAGAAAAAAAGCATGATGTAGTTGAAAACTATAATGGCATTTGGAAAATGTATATAAATTGATACAGTGTCTGAAAAAGTCTACATACATAAACATATTTGTGGAAAAAATTAGGAAGGTACATTTTAACTTGTTAATAGTTTTGAAGAGTTTAAGTGTAAGAGTCTAAAGGGGGCCCAGGATTTTTTTTGGTATATTTCAATATTGTTTGAATTCTTTGTCATAAAAATTAAAAACAGCGGAACTCAGGATGAAGGCCCATCTTTTTTTTAAACAAATGTGGTTTCAAAGGTTGGACAGGTGAATCAAGAATAAAATGAACAGTGGGCTAGTTTCTTTTAAGAATCTCAAGTCCTTGAAAAATAAGAGAAGTATGAAGAATAAATCCATTTTTAAGCAGTGACCATCTATTGGATAAGAAATGTATCTCTTAAAAAAAAATCTATCTCTTTAGTTGATGACTTCTTACCTGTGCCTTAGTAAGTGAACTGGGTCTTCATGGGTTCTTTTAGAAGCAGTGGGACGAGGGATCAAGGTTTCCCACAAACTCTTGGTGAACCTTATAAAATATTGACTATTCTGTAGGTTGAGAGAGATGTGACTTGCATTTGTCTTTTATATTCTAAATATTTTCTGTGATTTAAAGCATTCATTGCTTCCTTTTGCTGTCAAGGAAATGAAGGAAACACACTTCAGTAGCACTTTCCTGAATACTTATCTCTAGCTACTGCTATAAATATGCAGTGATCAGATTCTCCCAGCGCCCAATAAATCAAGACCTTTGGCCAGAACTTCACTTGTGTCCTGTGAAGGAATAGTCTCCTCCCCAAGTTAAATTGTGAATTCTGTAGTTGTTCCCTTCCCTGGGGACAGAAAGTAACCAAAGGTAAATGTGGGTTTAAAAAATGCTAATTTCATGGCTTGATTTACAACAGGCTGTGGAACATCTGTGACTGGAGGCTGCAATTATGTTTGAGGGGTTACTTGTTGAGCACCAAATAGGAGCCAGGCACTGTTCTTGGTGCAGAGGTACATAAAAAACAAAACCAAGTCATGGTTACTGTCTTCAGGAAGCTCAAAGGCTCAAGAGAAAGAAACTATGTTTGGGTCACGTCAGAGGGATGGCAGTGAATGGGCTTAAAAGAAGAAATAAGATCACTTCAAATACAAGAAGTTAATCTTAAATTGTGTATTTTATGGCGTTCTGCAATTAAAAGGCTGGAATGACATTGTCCCTGTGGAGATTTTATTCCTTTTTTGAGGTTTGATTTGGACTCTGGGAACCATATGAGGTCTTTGGGCACCAGTATGTACTGAATATCAGCTACTGTACTCCTTTCTAGAATGTGTGGAACTCCATCTCCACCACCATCCCTGGAATTTCCCTAGAAAATCACTCTTAAACTGAATGCAAACAGTCAGTTAAAAAAAAAAAAGATTCTCAGAAGCCGTGTAATAAGGGTGAAGTCATTCTTAATACATGAGCTAAGCATCCTTATGACTGTTCTCAGCATGTATCAGAATCACCTGGAGAATCAGGATTCTGATTGCTGGGATCCCTCCCCCCAATTTCTGATTCAGTAGATCTAGGTTAGGGTGGAGAATTGGCATTAGAACAGGTTTTGGAGGAATACTGATATTGCTGGTCTGAGGACCACACTTTGGAGAACCACAGCCTTTAAAGCAAGCTGTCTCAAAGAGAAAACTGTTTTTCTTTTTTTTCCTTTTAAAGAAAGAAAGCTGATAGTCTGATGCTATTCAGAGTCAGTTTTAAATTATATGCTGTGAGGCTCATATGCAGTCAACTCAGCATCTTCTTTACTAAAGACACAAAGGCAGGTCGTGGTTGTATGTGCAGGTTCAGAGAGCTGGGGGTCAAATCTGATCTTCACGAGCTGTGTACACTTGTGGACATTAACTTGATTCCCTCTGTGTGTTCATTTCTTCATTGGTAAAATGTGAACTATATGTAACTGTGTCAAAGGTATTTGCAAAGACTAGCTGAATTCATGTGTGTCAAGCAAAAAGATTTCCATGTGAAAAACACTTGACGAGTGTTAGATGTTACTCTCACATGGTTGCTGGGTTTTTCTGTGCAGTATGATCCAGAGGCTTTTAGGTCTTAAATTTTAGCTGAATGCTTATACTTGTGTAGGCAATGCTTTAATTATTCCTTCAAATTGATTAGGATCTAGGTGTATGTTTTACCATGTTGGTGAAATCTCGCTCTTTTTTTTTTTTAAGATTGTATTTTTATTTATTCATGAGAGGGATGCAGAGAGAGGCAGGGACATAGGCAGAGGGAGAAGCAGGTTCCCTGTGGGGAGCCCAATGTTGGACTTGATCCCAGGACTCTGGGATCATGCCCTGAGATGAAGGCAGACATTTAAGCGTTAAGCCACCCAGGCATCCTGAAATCTATCTTTTTTAAAAAAGATTTTTTAAAAAGCTTTATTTATTTATTATTTATTTATTTATTTATTTATTTATTTATCACAGAGAGAGAGAGAAGCAGAGACACAGGCAGAGGGAGAAGCAGACTCCCTGTAGGGAGCCTGGTGTGAGACTTGATCTCAGGACCCCAGGATCACACTCTGAGCCAAAGGCACATGCTCAACCACTGAGCTACTCAGCCATCCCTAAAAAAGATTTTATTTACTTATTTGAGAGAGAGGGTGGGGTGGGGGTGGGGTAGAGATGAAGGAAGAGGTAAAGGGAGAGGGAGACTCTCAAGCAGACTCCAGGCTGAATGCTGAGCCTGTCTTAGGGCTTGATCACAGGACCCTGATATCATGACCTGAGCCCAAACCAGAAGCTGGACACTTACCTGACTGAGCCACCCAGATGCCCCTGATGAAATCTCTTTTAAAATGTTTTTACTCCAACATAGATTCCTGTAGAGCCTCAAGACTACTGATGATCTTAAAAGGCCATGTCTGCAAACCTTCTGAAACCCTCTTGGGGGCAGATTTGTCGAGGTTCTCCATTTTTTTCTGAAATAATTTTTCTGTTGAGAATTCTTTGTTTTCTGTGTATCTGCTCAGAGTCTAAGGAATCACTTTTCAACTTGAAATGAAATTTAAAATTTGCTAATTTGTTGACCATTTTGTACAAGAAAGAAAACATTGTATTGTTTTTAAATCACTCCAGGGTGTTTTTTATTTTTAAGATTTTATTTATTTATGTGAGAGTGAGAGATTAGTGTGTATGCATGCACAAGGAGGGTGGGGGGAGAGAGAGAGAGAGAGAGAGAGTCCCAACTAGACAGAGAGCCCCATGTGGGGCTCGATCCCAGGACCCTGAGATCATGACCTGAGCTGAAGGCAGAAACTTAACCAACTGAGCCACCCAGGTGCCCCTCTGGGGTGGTTTTTGAACACCTGTAGAGGAGAATGTTTTATTTTTTTTTATTTTTAAATTTTATTTATTTATTTTTTGCCATACTCTTTTTTTTTTATTTGGAGTTCAATTTGCCAACATATAGCATAACACCCAGTGCTCATCCCATCAAGTACCCCCCTCAGTGCCTGTCACCCAGTCACCCCCAGCCCCCCCTCACCTCCCTTTCCACCACCCCTAGTTTGTTTCCCAGAGTTAGGAGTCTCTCATGTTCTGTCACCCTCTCTGATATTTCCCACTCATTTTTTTCTCCATTCCCCTTTATTCCCGTTCACTATTTTTTATATTCCCCAAATGAATGAGACCATATAATGTTTGTCCTTCTCCGATTGACTTATTTCACTCAGCATAATGCCCTCCAGTTCCATCCACATCGAAGCAAATGGTGGGTATTTGTCATTTCTAATGGCTGAGTAATATTCCATTGTATACATAGACCACAGCTTCTTTATCCATTCATCTTTCGATGGACACCGAGGCTCCTTCCACAGTTTGGCTATTGTGGACATTGCTGCTATAAACATCGGGGTGCAGGTGTCCCGGCGTTTCACTGCATCTGTATCTAAATCCCCAGCAGTGCAATTGCTGAGTCGTAGCGCAGATCTATTTTTAACTCTTTGAGGAACCTCCACACAGTTTTCCAGAGTGGCTGTACCAGTTCACATTCCCACCAACAGTGCAAGAGGGTTCCCCTTTCTCTACATCCTCTCCAACATTTGTTGCTTCCTGCCTTGTTAATTTTCCCCATTCTCACTGGTGTGAGGTGGTATCTCACTGTGGTTTTGATTTGTATTTCCCTGATGGCAAGTGATGCAGAGCATTTTCTCATGTGCTTGTTGGTCATGTCTATGTCTTCCTCTGGAGAATGTTTTAAAAGGTAGGTTTTATTATTATTCACGTGTTGGAGGCTACCAAATCAGGAAACAATTGAAAAGGTGTTTTCTCACAGTTCCCAAAGAAAGCACACTCCTCCCTGCAGGGATATTTTGGGAGGCACCAGAGTTGGCCAGGAGGCAGAAGGAGCAAGGGGGCAACAGCCTTTACTGTGGTTTACATTGGAAGGGCAAGGCAGGGTAAGCAAACTGGCTAGGTAGGATAATTTCAGTAGGCTCTTGGGCAGAGGAGCTGTTCCTACTTATCAGATACCATCCCCTTGGGGTGATCAGGGCTGTGGATAGTGGGGTGGCTGTGAGAGCTCCATAAATGAGGTGGTTGGGTTTTGGGTTTTGGATTAGTTACTTTGCGTATGAAAGGTGTGCTCCTGGGTGAGCTGTAAACTCTCTCTAGGGATTAGCTAATCCTGGGAGGGATAGTCCTTCAGATATTGAGGCCTTAGATGTCAAAGCATTAAGCATGTAGAAAACAAGGATATGTAGATAATACAAAGAAGGAGGGCAGAGCCACTTGTCAGTGAGGCTCCTTGTGTCTCTCTTTCTCTGGCTAGGTGACTCACACTGGTTCACCAGTGTCCTGTATGTTTGCTTGCTAAATTGGGCAACCTGACTTTCTAGTCTACAACTGCTTCAGAAAATCAAAAATCAAGGAAAAAAAATGGACTGGGAGTTTGTTTGTTTGTTTATTTATTTATTTAATTTATATTTTAAATTTAACTTATTCATGAGAGGCACAGAGAAAGAGACAGATACAGGCAGAGGGAGAAGCAGGCTCCCCAATGAGCAGTGAGCCCAATGCGGAACTCCATCTCAGGGCCCTGGGATCACGCCCTGAGCTGAAGGCAGATGCTCAATCACTGAGCCACCAGGTGACCCAGGACTGGGGAGTTTAAGGAGCTGCCAGGGTTCCATGGAAGTCTTGATGCCAAGTAAGTTAATTAAAGTGGATGATCTCTTAGTAACCCACCCAATACCCCCAAATCCTCTAAAGCCAAGGACTGAAGTTCTCTTTGCAAAAGCCATCATAAATATGGATGTCTTCAAATAGCCATTCTCTGACTTCAGTTGTTTTGGGGATCAAACTATTGGGACCTTAATGGATTTAGAGGAATCCAGAGGAACTCCAAAGCAAGGACCGGGTGTTACCAAAAGAGGGCGCTAATGGTTACAGGACCATCAGGGATTCCTGTAATAACCAATGTCAAGTCAGGCTGAGAACTGTATTTTACCTTGAGGGATTTTTCAGGATTTCATCTCTGATTCCTCCCCTGCCCCTAATTCTCTCATCATGGTATTCTTGTTCATACCATTTCTGACTACTGATCCTTACATTTGTATCACTGGCCAGCCCTCTCATCCGAGCACCAGATTTACAAAGCAATGTGGTGCCTCCACTTGGAGGTCTTACAAATACTCCAAAGGTGGCATATTGGTTTTGCCCTCCAAGCCTCTCTCATCCTGCTAATGTTCTTCAGCATGGAAATCAATAGTGACAATGATCTGGTCTCTCTGACCTGACATCCAAAGTCATCCTTAATTCTCTACATCCCTAAAAAAAAAAAAAAAAAAAAAAAAAAAAAAAAAAAAAAAAAAAAAAAAAAAAAAAAAAAAAAATTCTCTACATCCCTAAGTCCATCTTGCAGAGAGTTCTCAATTCAAACTCCAATAAGATCTCTTAAATCTATTCCTTTACCTGCATCTCCACCATTTCCCTGACTCCCGTCTCCCACCCTCGGTCCTGGGCCAAAGGCAGGTGCTTAACCCCTGAGCCACGCAGGGATCCCCTCCACTTTCTTGATTTCCTCTGGCCAGTTCTTTCTCCAACAGCCAAAGTGATGTTCTCACACTGTGGATTACATTGTGAGCCTCTTTTGCATAAAATTCTTTGTTGGCGACTCCTTCAGTGAATTTGAAATAAAATTGTTGCTCCTTAGACCTGACACCCTTCAGGAGCTGGTCCCTTCTAGACCCTCAGAGCTGCTCTTGAAGTTTTCACCTTGCCCCACCCACGCTGATCTTGTTTGAACCTGTAAACCCACCACCTGTTTTCCTACTTCAGGACATTCCCACATGCTGCCTCTCTGTCCTTTCATATGAAGGAGCTCGCTCTTTCTTATCCTTTGTGCTGCAGCATAAATGGGGCCACTCATGGCGACATGCCCTGACCTCTCTCTCCTCTTCTCCCTTCCAAGATTTTATTTATTTATTAGAGCTAGGGGAGGGCCAGAGGGACAGGCCGACTCACTCTGAGTGAGGAGCTCAGTCTGGGGACCCTGAGATCATGACCTGAGGTGAAGGCAGACCCTTAACTGCCTAGGCCACCCAGGTGCCCCCTGACTTCTGTTTCTAAAGTAGGTTTCTTTCCCACCATATTCTCTACCTCAGTGCCTTATTGGTTGTTTTCCAGATATACTAACGACAATTTATAATTATTTCATTTGTTTCTTAGTTTTGTTCTCCTTTACTTAGTACAAATTTCTTGTAAGAGCAAGGACCAGGCTTGTGTTATTTACTGCAGTTCTTTAGGTCCCAGAATTGGCTCCAATTCTGGATAAATGAATGAATTAGCACTTACCCCATCCAAAACCTGGAGTTTTATCACTTAGCTAAACTTGGGTGCCTGAGTCTTATATCTGCTTGCAGAATCTACTTGCTTACCTGAACCTTTGCAAAGTGAGAGCTAGTAGTTCCTCTTCTGTTTATCCTGCTCCCCTGTCAGATTCAGAGCTTACCATATTCCATTATCATGCTGAACTTTCTGAAACTGGATCTGTTCCCATTACATAGATAATTTTTTTCTTTGCTCTGGACCAGTGCACTGCACTTTTCATGTCCAACTGAGTCATAGGAAGGGACAGACCAGATGCTATAATTTTCTTGTTATATTTAAAATAATCTTCAAATATCTGTGATTATAGGTAATTGTCACCACCCCCCCTTTTTTTTTCTAGCTGGGCAAACTGGTAGAGTGATGAGTAGAACTTGAGGTCCCTTGTCCTTAGAATGTTCAACTTGTATTTTTCTGAGTGACACTTTAAAAAATAAACTGTCACAAGTGTCATCTGAGGTACAATGCAAGCCAGTTTGAACAGGACTACATGAAGCTAAATGTTAAATAGCAGAGCAAGGAAAGTATGTGTTTGTATTTATGCTGCTTTGAATTGTTCAAACCTCGAAGTGATTTTTGTCATGCCTTCTCAGTGAGATCATAAACTGGAGAGCAGGAGCTGTATTGTATGATTCATTTTTTCTGGAGCATTGCTGAAAAGAAACTGGCAGCTTCCTATCCCCTTAGAAGATACTGGGGAGAGACCCCAGCCGATTTGAGATGCAGGACCATGTGTTAGAATGGGTAGTCCAAATAGCAAATGAGAGAGCATTATGGGTTTGGAAAATATGAGTGGTACATTACTAAATTGCTGGTTTATAATAATTTTTAAATGGGCAAATGAAATAATTACTCATACTCCCTCCTCACCCACTCCCCAAAAAGGGATCAGGAATAACATGGAAGAGCCCAAAATCAGTGATAGTAGTAGTAGTAGTAATAATAATAATAATAATATAATTAATAATACTGTTAATAATAATAATTCAGAAATACTTAGCCTGGAGGATTTCTGATGCCTCCCTCTATTTGTGTTCTGCTAGACAGTCTCCTTATCTTTGAATTTTTGTCCTGGTTTGCTTTTTTTTTTCTTTCCTTCCTTAAAGCTACTCCTGGAAGGCTGGTTGTGAAAATTGAAAAGTTGAGTGGGAAATTGACTCAACTTTTGCTAGCATAAGCATGACTATCTCCTTTCTTCTGAGGTTTTTTGTTGTTGTTGTTGTTGTTTGTTTGTTCTGGGATTTTAATAGAATTGGGAGTTCATGCCCTCTTGGGCTTTGGCTGGATGGTTGGGTGTCCAACTGTCCTGATTTTTTCTAGGACTGTCCTGATTTTTAGCACTGACAGTCCCATGTGCAGGAAACAAGTCAGTCCTGGGCCGCTTAGGAAACGTTGCTGAACTTCCTGGGTAGAAAACTGGCAGAAACTTGGGAAAATGGAAGAGTGGATGGATTGAATGAATACCGGTATCTCTGTCCAGTACCTTTTTCTCTAAAGTATCCTCTGACCTGCTTACTTTCCACTCCGTGTCACCTGCCAATAAAAATAAAATGATATATATTTCATTTATATTAAAAAAGAATCTCTATTTGTCATTTCTGTCACTCTTCCATGGCCTTGTCCATGACTTAACTTTGCCTGAAATGTTGTTTCCTCAACTTCCATCTTCTTTGTGAACTCTTAAGCATATTTAACATTCATCTGAGAAAAAACTTTTCTCTCAGATCCTTAAATACCCCTCCTCTTCTTAGATTGAGTTACTTCTTTCTTTTCTGTACTGCCTCGCAGGGCACAAATATTAGGATATTATATTGACATCAAGAATCTGAGCCACTTGCTTTGGACCTCTTTAAATTTGCCCAGCATCAGGGACCCATTCAGTGAAGATATGAGGTCAGAAATGACCCCTGGGAGGACCTGCCTTTGTGTCTTCGTCCCAGGAGCCTCCAGTATCCTCTTTTTGACAGTGCATAGGTAAAGGGGCAGTAAAAGAATAACTTCTTGATAGCCATTTGGTGGCTGCCAGACATAGAGAAAGAAGGGAATTAAATACGAATTTTATGAGACTTCTATGATAGGGCAGACTTCCCACTGGGCCTCTTATTGGAGGGCTCTAACAGGAAATTGGTCGCTGTAGATTCACATGGCAGGAGAGCTCAAGGAGAGTATTTAATGCAGCACTTTGACATGTGGTTTGAGAGCTCCAGAATCCAGGTACTGCTCAGTGAGTCTCTCATTTCAATGGCTCTTACATATATTGGAATGCAGCATTGGGTTTCCCCAAACTTAGAGGGCAACTGTGACTGATTTCTTGATCTTTGAAGGCAGTGAGCTGCTTCACTATAATAGGAAACAAAAGCTGTCAGCAGCAGGGGTGTCTCTGCCTCTGACAGCCTTCTATGGACTACCAATGTAGCCCTAATCACATTGGTTTATAACTTCTATTTTATATCTAAGCTTCATGTTAAATCTCTGTGCTTCCTGAGACCCTAGTACCATAAAGTTCCTAACAAATATTAAGCACTCAGTATTTCTTGGCCTGAATGTACAAATTCCTGGTAATTATGGTGCAAATATGCTATATATTGTGAGATATGGTCCTTAAGTGAGCAAAAATTCCTTAAATCATTATTGGCATCATAAAGCTTTTAAACAGATACACTGTACCACAAAAAGTGCAGCACAGATATATTTTTTCCCTATCTGAGTTAGAACAGTTCTTTGAACAAAATGAATTAATGTGCTTTTGTTTTATAGATATTTGTCCAGGGCATAGATAGTATTTTCAAACACAAGGATTCCACTTGGAGTGATACACTGATACCAGGAGACATGCACAGGAACTGAGGAGGCAACAGCAGATCCTCATCTCACATTTGCATTCTTATTCTAGGACATGTCAATGGAAGAAGTTGTAGACAGAACTGAACTTTGAAAATTGCTTCTCTTTGTCTCACTAGGAAGTAAGTTGAAATAGTATAAGTAAGAAAGCACATAAACCTGCTGTTGATGTGAGGTATTTGCATTCATACTGCTCAAAATCTTGAGCTAAAAGAACTATCTTCTAGGGCACTGGGTGGCTTAGTCAGTTAAGCATCTGACTTTTGATTTTGGCTCAGGTCATGATCTTAGGGTTGTGAGATTGAGCTCCATGCTGAGTGTGGAGCCTGCTTACAATTCTTTCTCTCCTCCTCCCTCTGCCTTTATCCCTCTTAAAAAAAAAAGAATTATAACTGGCATTATTTCTTATAAAGCCTATTTATTTTTGAATAGGTGATATGGTTACTTGTTTCAAAATTTGCAGCATAGATAATAAGAAGCCCCTTTCTGTCCTCTTTCACTCAGCTACCCAGTTCTCACCAATGTAACCAAGGGTTACCTGTTTCTTAGGTGTTTTTTCAGAGGTATTTTATGCATATGTAAACATTTTTGTTTCAGTAGATTTTCTCCTCCTGTTCTCTTTGGACTTCATAAGACTCATCCATCCATCCATCCATCCATCCATCCATCCATCCATCCAACAAATACTGTTGAGGGTTTGTAAAACATGCCAGGCACAGAGCTGGGTGTTAGGATAGGTGATAAGTGAAAATAAACATGTCTCTTGGCCTTAAGGGATTTCTAATCTACTCAAGGGGACAGACAATTACAAAATCATAACAATAAATGTAAAATTGGAACTGTTACAAATTCTATGAAGGACAGATAGTAGGTATTATGAGAGCTTATATTAGGGTGACTTGATGTAGTGAGATTGTGGATGGCTTCCCTGAGGAAGATGAAACAGATCTGAAGGATGAGTAGTAGTTAATCAGTTGAAGAGGGGAAGAAAGAGCATTCCTTGCAAAGAGGCAAAACCAAGTTCCTCTAGTAGGAGAGAAGGGACTGAAGGGATGCTAGAGTGGCTGGAGGACAGACAGTGAAGGGGCACAGGGTAGAAGATGAGGCTGGACAGGTAACAAGTTTCTGACCATCCAGGCATGGTAAAAAGTACGTTTTTCCCTAAGAGAAATGGGAAGCCATTAAAAGATTTAAGGAGTTAAGTGTGAGGTATATATCTCAATAAAATAGGTCTCTCTAACTGCAGTGTGGATAACTAATTGGAATAGTGGAGGCAGCTGGGGACATGGGTGGATTGGTTAAAAGTCTGGTGCAATAGTCCAGATGAAAAAGGATGGTAGTTTGAACTAGGTCAATGGTGGAAGGGATGAAGAGAAGTAGATGGAGTTGAGTGTTAACTTAGTATCTGGCAGTAGACTCAATATATGGGATAAGAGAGAAAGGTATAAAGAGAATGTTAGATTTGATGCTTGAGCAACTGGATAGAAGATACCTCTTTTTTAAATTGTGGGTAATTATAATGTTGATTTTGGTACTTTGGATTTTGAAGTACCATTATGATCCTCAAGAAGTTGCAAGTATTTCCTTGGATTTATGCATCTGGAGCACAGAAGAGAGATCTGAGTTAGACATAAAAGCATATGAGTTATTTGCAAATAGATACTCTGCTTGGATGAATGGGATTCTCTAAGTTTCAAGTGTGAGCAAGAGAGGGCTATATTTCAATATTTGAGCAATGAAACACTTTCTAGGCAGAGGAGGCTGAGCTAGCAAAAGAGAAAATTAACATGGAAAAAAGGGAAAGAATGTTTCAGGAAGGGAAAGGGGGATATTAATTAGGACAAATGTTGAGTAGTCAGAGAAGATAACTAAAAAGCCTCATGTTGACTTAGCAAAATTAGAGGTCATTGATGACTTTAGCATTTTTTTGGTGGATTGTTGAGGTAAAGAATTGGACTGAGTTGAGTTGTGAGTATGAGGTGAAGAAATGGACATCATGAAATATGTGAAACCTTTTAAGAAATAAATGGCATCAGGGCACCTGGGTAGCTCAGTGGGTTAAACATCTGCCTTCAGCTCAGGTCATGATCTTGGATTCCTGGGATAAAGTCCCAGTTTGGGCTCCCAGCTCAGCCAGGAGCCTGCTTCTCCCTCACCCTCTGCTTTTTCCCTCCGCTCATGTTCTTTCTTTCTCTCAAATAAATAAAATCTTTTAAAATAGATAAATGGCATCAAAGGATATTATTGAGAGATTTAAGGTTTAATATATACAGTGGGGAGACTTCTATTTCTAGCATACAATGACATACAATGTGCTTTTGACCTACTTTCCCACTTAGGGCAACTAGGAAGTCTGGACAAATATTTTTAAAAACCTTCTTAAAGGCTATGTAAATCTATAAGAAAGGTACTGAAATATTCCAAGGCCAGGATCTGGGAAAGAAGCCATAAAGAGGAGTCCAGCATTTGGGACTAATTTTACCTAAGAGGCATTTGCTTATTTCACTTGCTGATGAAGAGCTGAACAGAACTTTCAACAGATTCATGGGTTTGTAATGCCAAAAATTGGATTTTAGTGCCCTTTGAAAGGAAGGGATCCAAGTAAACTTCAATCTTTGGGTTAAAGTTACTGAGTTTAGCATTACTACATGAGTAAGGGTGGATCAGAAATATATCAGGCCTTACAGAAACTGAAGTTTAGCTTTGAATAATCTCATTCCCTGACTGAATTATAGTGATTTGGGATTGTTAATGCCCCAGTTTCCTTGCCGGCCAGAAAAAGTTAAATGTTCTCTAGGAAAGTAACTTATCCAAAGGTTCAATTCATCTATATTTTAGTAATCAAAAATCAAGCAAAAATAATCAGGCATAAATGTAGACAAGACTTGACTGTGAATAAAAGGAATCGATAGGTTATAGAAACAGCCTTCTAGGGCATCAGGTAATGGAATTATCAGGCATAGACTTGCAAATAACTATGCCTAAGGAATTAAGATAGAATTGAAAATTTCAGCAGAAAATTAGAAACTATGCAAAGAACCAAACAAATTCTAGGCCAAAAAAATAAGATAATTGAAATTAATGATGCAGTAGAACTTCAGTGAAGTGGAAGATCGGTCAGGAAGATCATCCAGATAGAACATTGAGAGATAAAACAATGGAAAATAAGAGATGAAGAATAATATGAATTATTATGAAAGGATGTAATATGCCTGAAATTGGAATTCCAAAAGGAGAAGAAAGTGTGAATGCAGCAGGAAAAACATTTAAGAGATAATGGCTGTGAACTTTCCAAGTCTGATAAATGATAGGAAACCAGATTTAAGAAATAGTATGAACACCAAGCAGAATAAATAAAAATAAAATCATGTCTTGGTATATTAAAAATTGCTAAAAACCAAAGACAAAAAAATCTGAAAGATAGGCAAAGGAAAAAAGCTATATTATTATCAGAAGAGGAATAATGATGCTGATAGTTGATTTTTTTAAAACAAATAGTAGAAATCAGGAGAATGGAATGATCTCTTCAAAGTACTGAAGGAAAGTTCCAACTTAAATTTTATATTCTTTAAAAATGTCTTTCAAAATTGGAGATATAAAGATAATATATGCAGTTAAGGTAAATGACACGTGGGTAGTAAATAGAGGTAAAGTATTGTCTTGGCATTGGGGAAATGGTAAAGGGTTTTAAGAAATCAAAGATGCATCGTAATATCTAAGGTAGCCACTGAAATAATAGCAAAGAATATATAATCAGTTAATAGAGAAGAAAAATGGGAATAATATAAACTACCTAATTTAATAGAAGATAAAGGACAGAAATCAGAACATGGAACAGGGGAACTAACAAAACACAAACAAATAAAGGTCATTTTAAAGAAAAAGTACTGCTACAAAGAAGAACATTAATGATAAAAGTTGTATTCAAGAGGAATGTACAACAATTTTAAACTTACATGTACCTAATAACTTAGCTTCAAAATATATAGAGCAAAAATTAACAAAGTTTAAAAAAAGTCCAATCTACCATCATAGTGGGAGATTTGTAGCATCACCCTTACTTTTTCTCAGTAACTGATAGAACATCTGAAAAAATTAAACACAAATACCAAGGATTTGAGCAACACAGTGAAAAACTTGATAGGCATATACATGCATTTTACCCTATGGCTGCAAAATCCACATTTTTTTCTCCTTAATACACATGAAAAATTCATTGAAGTTGAACATATGCTGTGTCATAAAATAAATGAGTCTCAACAAATTTCAGAGGATTAAAATTATATGAACTGTGTCATTTAAGCCAGGGGGGAAAAAAACCCAGTAAACAAAAGATAAGTAGAAACCTCCCCAAATGTTAATGGATGTTAAGCTTTATACCTCTAAACAGCTGTAGGTCAAAAAGGAAATCACAATGTAAATTAGAAAATATTTCCAACTAAATAAAAATGAAAATATGACATTTTTATGGCTTTTGGTAGGATGCAGCTAAAGTTATGCATAAAGGGAAGTTTATGGCCTTTAAACATATAACTTATAAAAGGATAAAGGTAAATGATCTAAACATCTATTCCAAGATGTTAGGAAAAAAAGAACAGTAAAACCCATAGAAGGGGAAAATAATGAAGATTAGAGCAGAAATTAATGAAAAGATTAATTAGAATAGACAATACCTAATGGGCAATAGAAAAGATTATTGAAGCCAAAAGTAGGTTCCTTAAATGAGTAATTGGTACTGAATAAACACCCTGTGAAAATTGAGCAACAAAAAGGGAGAGGTGAAAAATAAGACTTCAGTATACATCGTACAGACATGAAATAAAATTATAATGAAATGAAATTGGCATGGTATGAACAACTTAATGGCAAAACATTAGAAAATTTAGATGAAATGTACAAACCATCAAAAATACAGAAGTGCCAAATTCAGATGAAAAGGAAAAGCCATAGAAAAAATGCAACTAACTTAAGAAGAAAATCTGAAGAATTCTATAAGAATTAAGAAAAAGAATTATTTTGGTAATTAAAACCCTCACTCAAAACTCTAGACTTTGATGGCTTCTCTGATGAATTTTACCAATTCCTTAAGAAACAATACCAGTTTTATACAGTCTCTTCTAATAAGTAGAAAAAGAGAAAAATTATACCTTCAGCTTTAAAAAAAAAATCTGGCAAATAAAATATTGATTCACTTAAAAATTTTAAAACTATCTTGTAATTTTAACCTTCTGAAAATATTCAATAAATCCTAGGTCATTTCAAGTTTTTTTTTTTTTTTTTTTTTTTTTAAGATTTTACTCATTTATTTGAGAGAGAGAGAGAATGAGGTAGGGCAGGGAGTGGGGGTGGTGCAGACGGAGAGGGAGAAGCCATGCAAGGACCCCAGGACCATGATCTGAGCCAAAGGCAGACGTTCAACCAACTGAGCAGCCACCTGGGCACCCCTCCAGTTTTAATTTTCTTTTTGGTTCTAGCCCCTTTGATTTGCAAAAAAAAGTATTTTTCAAGTAAACTGATGGTTGTCTCAGAACTTCTTCATTGAAATAGCCATAAAGTTACTTGCACTGTTAAGATATGATTTACAGTTTCAGTAACCAAATGAACGACAAATGTATCTTTTTAAAATTTGTTTTAAAGATTTTATTTATTCATGAGAGACAGAGAGAGGGAGGCAGAGACGTAGGTATAGAGGAGAAGCAGATTCCCTCTGAGGAGCCCTTGATCCTGGGATCACGCCCTGAGCCACAGGCAGATGCTGAACAACTGAGCCACCCAGGCACCCCAATAAATGTGTCTTTAATAATGAATGCATCTTTACATCTCCAGGTGGGCATTTATGACAACTAGTTCATTTTTTAGATACTTTATTGCTTAAAAAGATACTAACATTAGACACATTCCTCCATTAATAACCTTTATAAAATTGTGAGGTTCTCTCTCTCTCTCTCTCTCTCTCTTTAGCAAAAAACACCTTTGATCTATTAATTTAGTCATAGCTTCTGGAAGATACTTAAATGAGCACTGTAACTTAAGCAGTTCACCTACAAGATGAATACCCATTTAATTTACAATAATATGAACTACCAACATTCCATTGCCTTCACCCTGATAAAGGGCAGTGGTAGACATTTTTGAAGAGACTCCATATATGCCTTAGGAATTCTCATTTTGGTGCTCAACTTGAGTAAACATGTTTAGATGAACCATCAGTTGCATCATTATTTTTCCAAAACACTGTTTTGAAAAAAGGTCATTAGGGATTTCATAAATAACTTCACAAATGAGGAGATACATAAGTGGGGACACCTTAGTCAAGAGGAACCAGAGAAATCATAGAGAGGGTCATAGCTTTGCTGCTAGCTTGTGAGGTTAAAGTTTAGGAAACACTGGCAAGCAGAGCACTCCTTTGTTTGCATCGTGTTTACAGTCTCTTTTACAAGAATGGTATTCAAAGGAGAATGGAAAATTTTCAATCCCAACCATTGTCTTTGAACATGTGAGCTAGTTCTTTGAGAAACTTTCATCTCTTCTATTGTTGACGGCTCTCAAAAGTGGGTTCATGTTTCCAACCAGGAGGGATTATGCAGTTTTCACAATCGATTTCTGCTGCACATGTTAACTAGGCAGAGGGACTGTTGTTTGTTGGGCCAGAGCCCACATTCATCCAGAGTTAGAGAGGTGGGCTTGGTGTTGACCAACATGGTAGGATTTGGCTATCAGTACGGTGTGGTTTGCTAAATGAGCCTTGCTGAGGATAAAGCAGGAGATCTAGTGACAATTTGGCAGATGACCTCAGAAGGTTTCAGAGTTTGTCATTTTTATAGTTTCTGCTGGAAGTTTCTTACTCAGCTCAGGACTGGCACATGAAGAATTGCAACTGTGCTGGTTTCTATGACAAAAGAAGCCCTGGAAGAGTAAAAGCTATTATTCTGAAGAGGGTAGGCATGTTTCATACAGATAAGGGGAGAAGAATGTCACAGTTGGTGCTCAGCCGTCCATGCCCCAGCCAGCTTCCCTGGCCAGTTCCCCTCCCCATAGCCGTAGCCCACACTTACCTATGTGGCCAGCTGCTCCCTGCCACCAGCTGGCTCAACATTCAGTCAGTTTGGTGCACACTGGGTGTTCCTCAGGCTCACACTATCAGGCAGCCTCAGTTATGTGGCTGTTGGTTCCTCCATGGGACATGAGGCATTTTCCCTGTAATCAGCTGAACTCATTTTTTAAGACTATCCAATCTTGGCCACATAGAAAAGTGGAATGACAGTCCAGTTTCAGTCATGAATACAGATTTAAAAAAATCCAAAATAAATATTGGGAAACCAAATCTAGCAATACATAAAAGGGATACTATGTCAGGTCCAAGTTTTTTTTTGGAGCTGGAAATGTAAGGCTGATTCAGCATTCAAAAATCAACCAATTGTGAATCATTGTATGAAAGGACAAAGGAGGAAAGTCCTAGGGTTATCTCCATTGATGTGAAAAGCACATTTAATACAAATTAAAATCCTTTTAGATAGTAAAACATTATAAGATGGAAATAGGAAACTTCCTTGGGGTGCCTGGGTAGCTCAGTCAGTTAAGTGTCTGACTCTTGATTTTTGGCTCAGATGATGATCTCAGGGTGGTGAGATGGAGCCCCATGTTGGGCTCTGTGCTGGGTGTGGAGCCTGCTTAAGATTCTTTCTCTGCTTCTCTCTCTCTCTGACCCCCCCCCCTTGCAAAAGGAAACCACCTTAATCTGATCAAGTACCCACAAATAACATCCAGCAAGCATTATATTCAGTAGTAAGATATTAAAAGTGCTTTCTCTTTTTTGAAATGAGAAAGACAAGTATATGCACTCCTACCATTTTATATTCAATATTTGCATTTTGGAGAGCCTAGCCAGCCAGTACAATAAAGCCAAACAAAAAACAAAAAACAAAGCCTATAAAGAAGTAGTGTTCATAGAAAATCCAAAGTACCATATAGATTATTTAGATGAATACATGTATGTGCCAAACACAAGGTGAATACAAAACAATTAATTGCATATTGGATGTTTTGATAATAATTAATTAGAAAATAAAATATTTAATTTTCAAAACAAACTATCTAGATGTATATCTAACCAAAACTTATGAGACCTTTCCCAGAAAACTAAAAATATTAATAGAAATTAGAGAAGTTTTAAATAATGGAGAAATATATCACATTCATGTATATTGGAAGTCTCAATAATGTAAAGATAGAATCCTTATAAATGTGCTATGCTTGTGTGCATGTGTGTTAGAAATTGACAAGTTAATTTTATTTTATAAGTTCTTTTTAAAGTATTTTTTTTTTTAGCAATCTCCACACCAAGTGTGGAGCTCAAACTCATGACCCCAAGATCAAGATTGCATGTTCTTCTTAACTAAGTGAGCCAGGTGCTCCTTGACAAGCTAATTAAAAAAAAAAAAAAAAAAAGAAAGGCCAAGGCCCACGAATAGCCAAGACATTCTTCAAGAATACAGTTAGGAGGATTAACTCTATTAGGTATCAAGTTTATTATATAACTGCAGTATCTTTTTTTTTTTTTTGAGATTTTATTTATATATTCATGAGAGACACAGAGAGAGGCAGTGACACCGGCAGAGGGAGAAGCAGGCTCCATGCAGCGAGCCTGAGGTGGGACTCGATCCCGGGTCTCCAGGATCTGGACTGAAGGCAGTGCTAAACCGCTGAGCCACCTGGGCTGCCCATATAACTGCGGTATTAAGGCAATATGATACTGGTGCAAGGATAGACATAGACCACTGGGCCAGAATAGAACATCCAGGTAATATTCTTATATTTAGTCATTTGATTTACAGTGAAGGTAACACTGGAGAGCAAGGCGGATCAGGTGACCTTTGCAATTACTGATGCTTTTTTTTTTTTTTTTGCAATTACTGATGCTTTTTTTTTTCCATGTTAAAAAAAATGCTTGGTGCTTGCCACACTTCATATACAAATACTACATTTAGGTGGATTGAAGTCTTAAGTATGAAGCACAAAAGCTACTAGAAATTAACTGAAGAGAATGTATGCATGACTTATTGGTAAACTGTAAAGAGCAATGGGTTTGGATTTTCCATTCTTTGTTTCCCCCTCTCCCCAAAAAACAGTATTCCATTGAATAGGTGGAATTTTTGTTTCTTTGTTGAAAAGTTATATATCCTATTTTTTTTCTTTTTGGTGGTTGCCTTCATCATATGCTTCATACTTATTTACCTTTATCAACTCCTTAAAGGCATCAATATATATAGTCCCCTTAACAAGAACAATACATTTACCTTTACTTCTATACTTTGTCTTCCCCGCTGGCTCTGTCATCTTTATATTGTTAAGAATCCTACTTCTAGTTCATTGCAAGTATACTTTCTCTTCTTTAGTCTTTACAGTTGTTTGGACAATGGGATACCTTATCAAGAGAAGTGATACCCCATTACTTCCTATATCCCTTGAACTTTTGAATGTATTTCCTTAACGTGGGGTTTTGTATAGCAAACCTTTTGAGACTTATGTGCCCCAAAATATTTTATCATGCTCTCACATTGGAATGACAGTCTGTCTAGGAAAGTCTGGTTTTAAATATGTCTTTATTTTTAAAAAATATTTTATTTATTTATTTGAGAGAGAGAGATGGAGTGTGAGCTGTGGGGAGGGGGCAGAGAGAGAGAGGGAGAAGCAAACTCCTTACTGAGTAAGGAGCCTGATGCAGGGCTTGATCCCAGGCCCCTGAGATCATGACCTGAGACAAAGGCAGATGCTTCACAGACTGAGCCACCTAAGTGCCCCTGAATATATCTTTATTTAATTCTTCAAAAATATCACTCCACTGATTTCTTGTGTTTGGCGTTAGGGTTGAGAGGTGTAAATACCATACGATTCTAATTTCTTTAGAGATGATCTGCTTCCTTCTCTAAGCTTTTAGAAGTTTGTCTTAGATAATCTTAAATTTCACCTCTAGATAGAGGAGTACTTTTACTTGTATCTTCTTTTAGGCATTCTATGGACCTTTTAAATTTCAGGTCTTTTAACTTTATTTGTAGAAAATTTATATCTATTTTCTCCTTTTTATTTTTTGTCTTTCTTCCTAAAAGTCCCATTATTCATATAGAAGCAGTATTTTTCTCCTTTATCTCTAAAATACTTTCTTTGCTATATGTTTAAAAGAATATAGTATAATTAACAATGTTATATTAGTTTCAGGTGTACAGTATCATGATGCAGCAATTCCATACATTCATTACTCAGTGCTCATCTTGATAAGTATACACTTTAATCTCCATCATGTATTTTGCCCAACTCCCCACCCACCACCCACTCTTTGTTCTCTGTAGTAACAAGTCTGTTTCTTGGTTGTGTCTTTTTTTCCTTTGCTCATTTGTTTTGTTTGATAAATTCTACATATGAGTGAAATCATATGGTATTTGTCTTTCTCTGTCTGACTCATTTCCCTTAACAAAATACCCTCTAGGTCCATCCATGTTGTCACAAATGGAAGATCTCATTCTTTTTTTAAATGATCGAGTAATATTCCATTGTATATATAGACCACATCTCCTTTATGCATTCATTAGTGGATTGACCCTTGGGCTGCTTCCATAAATAGGCTTTTGTAAATAATGCTGCAGTAAATGTAAGGGTGCATGTATCTTTTCAAATTAGTGCTTTTGTTTTCTTTGGGTAAATACCCAGTAGTGGAATTAGTGGATCATATGGTAATTCTATTTTTAGTTTCTAAAATGCTCTTGTATATTCTCATTCTCTTTATTCTCTTCTCCTGCCTTTCCTGAGAGAGTTGCTTATTTTATATGTTACAAATCTGTTCTGCAGCAGTACCAGTGAGCTCTTATTTCCCTGGAAGCATAAGGTACCCTGTCTGCTAATGTGTCAGATAATGTGTGTTGGGAGAATTAGGGCAGAAAAAGGAGATGAATCCCAGGGCACTGAGACTCAGCCCAAAAGCACCAGGGCCTAACACTCTTGTTGACTGTCCTCTTATCAAGTAACTCCTTGTGCCATGGTTTTACTTTTAAACACTTGGGGGAAATGCAGTTCTTGGAGGGAGCACCCACCCCAGGACATAATTCATAGCCTTACAATATTGAAAAGACTATGTTTTTCTCTCTCACTTCACCATACTTACCAAAGGTCATTTCTTCAAAATTACTCCAATAGGGATGCCTGGGTAGGTCAGTGGTTGAGTGTTTGCCTTTAGCTCAGGGTGTGATCCCGGGTTCCTTGTGGGGAGCCTGCTTCTTTCTCTGCCTGTGTTTCTCTCTCTCACTGTCTCTGTCTCTCATAAATAAGTAAATAAAATCTTTAAAAAAGCAAAAATGCTCCAATAAATCATAAATAACCACATCATAGTTAAACAGAAGACACTTGAAAAGGCTGCAAACCCCAGACCTTTGAAATCAAACAAAAATTTGAATGCACAAATTCCTGGTATCTTCCAAATTCTTTTACCACAACCAGAATGAGTATAAGTTTGTGTCTGGTATGGAAATCTTGCAAGGACAATATATCCTTGAGTACGTATTTTCCTGGTCATATCTCCGAAATCTGGAGTCGTGAGGTTTGCAGGACTGAATATGGTTTTTAAGTTACCAAGGGATGCCTGGCTCTCTCAAATAGAGGGATTTTGTTCTTTTTTTAAAGATTTATTTATTTTATTTATTCATGATAGACATGGAGAGAGAGAGAGAGAGAGAGAGAGAGAGAGAGAGAGAGAGGCGCAGAAACACAGACAGAGGGACAAGCAGGCTCCATGCTGGGAGCCTGATGTAGGACTCGATCCTGGGACTCCAGGATCGTGCCCTGGGCCAAAGGCAGGTGGCAAACCGCTGAGCCACCCAGGGATCCCCAGGGATTTTGTTCTTTAGGAGAACGTGCATTTATTCTCAAGGGGTTAGTCTAGTACATCTTGTCCCCACTTCTTGTTTTCCCCCATCTTCTTAAAAACAAAGCAGCCCCTCCTACATCAAGGAAACAATGTCTGTTCCATTGATTTCTGTGTCTGTTTTTGTGCCAGTACCATACTGTTTTGATTACTATAGCTTTGTCATATAACTTGAAGTCCAGAACTATGACGTCTCCAGCTTTATTTTTATTTTTCAAGACTGCTTTGGCCTTTCAGGGTTTCTGTGGTTCCCTACACATTTTAGGATTGTTTGTTCTACTCTGTGAAAAATGTTATTGGTATTTCCACAGAGATTGCATTAAATATGTAGACTGCTTTGGTGGTATAGACATTTTAACAATACTGGTTCTTCCATTCCATGAAGATGGAATGTCTTTCTTTGTGTTATCTTCAGTTTCTTTCATCAGTATTTTATGGTTTTCAGAGTACAGGTCTTTCACTTCTTTGGTTAAATTTATTCCTAGGTATCTTACTGTTTTTGGTGCAGTTGTAAATGGAGTGATTTCCTTCATTTCTCTATTTCTTCATTATTGGTGTATAGAAATGCAACATATTTCTGTATCCTGCATCTTAACCAAATTTTTTATCCGTTCTAGCAGTTGTTTTGGTGGAGTCTTTTGGATTTTCTATGTATAGTATCTTGTTATCTGCAAATAGTGGAAGTTTTACTTCTTCCTTTCTGATTTGGATGCCTTTTATTTCTTTTTTTTTGTGATTGTTGTGACTAGGACTTCTAGTACTATGTTCAATAACAATGGTGAGAGTGAAATCCCTGTCTTGTTCCTGACTGTAGAGGAAAAGCTCTCAATTTTCCCTCATTGAGGATGAGATTAGCTGTGGGTTTTTCATATGTGGCCTTTATTATGTTGAGGAATGTTCCTTCTAAACCTACTTTGTTAAGGGTTTTTATCATGATTGGATGTTGTATTTTGTCAAATGCCTTTTCTGCAACTATTGAAATAATATAGTTCTTATTCTTTCTTTTATTAATATAATGTATCACGTTGATTGATTTGCGAATATTGAACCAGCCTTGCAACCCATGAATAAATTGTGCTTGATCCTGGGGAATGATTTTTTTTAATGTATTGTTGGAGTTGGTTTACTGGTATTTTGCTGAACATTTTTCATCTATGTTCTTTAGAGATATTGGCCTATATTTATTTTTTTAGTGGGTCTTTATCTGGTTTTGGTGTTAGCGTGATGTTGGCCTCATAGAATGAATTGGAAAGTTTTCCTTCCTTTTCTCTTTTTTTGGAATAGTTTAAGAAAAATCTATTCTTCTTAGCTTTTACCTCTTCTTTAAATGTTGGGTGGAATTTGTCTGTGAAACATTCCAATCCTGGACTTTTGTTTGCTAGGAGTTTTTTGATTAATGATTCAATTTCTTTGGTTAAAAATCTGTTGAAGTTTTCTATTTCTTCTTGTTTTAGCTTTGGTAATTTACATGTTTCTAGGACATTATCCATTTCTTCTAGGTTGTCAAATTCATCGACATAGTTTTTCATAATATTCTCTTAAAATTATATTTCTGTGGTGTTATTTCTCCTTTCTCATTTGTGATTTATTTAGTTCCTTTCTCTTTTCTTTTTGATAAGTCTGGCTAGGGGTTTATTAATATTATTTTTTGAAAGAATCAGCTCCTGGTTTCATTGATATGGTCTATTGGTATATATTTTTTTGGTTTCTATATCATTTATTTCTGTTCTTTATTGTCTTTATTATTTCCTTTCTTCTGTTGGCTTTAGACTTTCTTTGTTGTTCTTTATCTAGCTTCTTTTGGTGTAAGATTAGGTTAATTTGAGATTTTCTTCCTTAAGGTAGGTTTGTATTGATATACGTGCTAATAAATATGTGCTTACGACCACTTTTGCTGCACCCCAAAGGTTTTGGACCATTGTGTTCTTATTTTGTTTCCATGTATTTTTTATTTGTTCTTTGATTTTCTGGTTTACCCATTCATTATTTAGTAGCATATTGTTTACCTTAATGTACTTGTGGTCTTTTCAGATTTCTTCTTGTGGTTGACTTCTAGTTTCATGGCACTGTGGTCAGGAAAGGCGCATGGCATGACTTCATTCTTTTTGTATTTGTTGAGGCCTGTTTCGTGACCTAAAATATGGCCTATTCTGGAGAATGTTCCATCTGCACTTGAAAATAATTTGTATTCTGCTGTTTTAAGATGGAATGTTAAGTCCAATCTGGTCCAGTGTGTCACTCAAAGCCATTGTTTTCTTGTTTATTTTCTACTTAGATGATCTATATGTTAATGTGAATGAGGTATTAAAGTATCCTATTATATTATCATCAATTACTTTGTGTTTGTTATTGTTTTATATATTTAGGTGCTCCCATGTTGAGTACATAAATATTTACAATTGTTAAGTCTTCCTGTTGGATTATTCCTTTTATAATTATATAGTGCCCTTCTTTGTCACTTGTTAAAGTGTTTTATTTATTTATTTATTATAAAGATTTTATCTTTTTTTTTTTTTTAAGTAGTGTATTTACTCACGCTATGTCTGAACTGACAACCCTGTTACCAAGAGTCACATGCTCCACTGAGTGAGCCATCCAGACACCCTCAGTCTTTATTTTAAAGTCTAGTTTGTCTGACTTAAGTATTGCTACTCTGGCTTTCTTCTGACGTCTATTTGCATGATAAATGTTTCTCCATCCCTTCACTTTCAATCTGCAGATGTTTTGAGGTCTAAAATGAATCTCTTGTAGGCAGCCTATAGATGGATCTTGCTTTATCCATTCTGACACCTAGGTCTTTTGATTGGAATGTTTAGTCCCTTTACATTCAAAGTGATTATTGAAAGATATGTATTTATTGCCATTTTATTACTTGTAGTTGTTCCTGCAGATTTTCTCTGATCCTTTGTTGTCTTTGTCTTGTGTTTTGCTGTTTTTCTTTAGTAATATGTTTGGATTTATTTCTCTATATTCTTTGCATGTTTGTTAGTGTTTTTTTGATATATAGTTACCATTAGGTTTGTATACAATCTCTTCTGTATATAGCAATCTATAGTAAGTTAGTGGTCATTCAAGTTTAAACCATTCTTTTCTCCTCTTCATCATGCATTTTAGGTATATGTTGTTACATTTTATATCCTTTTTTGGGGGTGAGTTCCTTGACTGATTTGTACACAAGTATTCATTTTTACTGCTTTTGTGTTTTCTGCCTTTATACTCTTTTTGGTCTCTCCTTTACACTTAGAGAGTCCTCTTTAATATTTCTTATAGGGCTGATTTAGTGGTCATGAACTCCTTTAGCTTTTGTGTGTGAGAGAGTCTTCATTTTTCCTTTAATTCTGAATGATAGTTTTGCTGGATAGTGTATTCTTGGTTGCAGATTTTTTTCCCTTTAGCACTTTGAATATGTCATGCCACTCTCTTCTGGCTTCTCAAGTTTCTGTTGAAAAATCTCCAGCTAGCCTTATGTTTTTTTTCTTGTAAGTTAAGGACATCTTTGATTTTGCAGCTTTTAAAGTTTTGTCTTTATCATTATATTTTGCAAATTTCATTATGATATGTCTTGCTGTGTTGGCCTGCATTTTTTGATTTTGATGGGAGTTCTCTGTACCTCTTGGATCTGGATGTCAATTTCCTTTTCCATATTAGCAGAGTTTACAGCTTTTATTTCTTCAAATAAATTTTCTGCCCCCTTTTCTCTCTCTTCTGCTTCTGAGACTCCTATAATAAGAATGTTAATTATGTTTGATGGAGTTACAGAGTTCCCTAAGTCTGTTTTCATTTTGCATAATTCTTTCTCTCTCTTGTTCAACTTCATTGCTTTCCATTATTTTGTCTTCTAGGTCACTCATTTCTTTTCTGCTTCTAGCCTGCTGTTAATTGCATGAAGCATGTTTCTATTATTATTTATTGCACTCTTCATTTATGATTGATTTTTTTAAAACTCGTACCTCTGTGGTAAGGGTCTCACCAATGTCTTTTCTCAAGCCCAGTGAGTATCCTTATGACTGTTGCTTTAAATTCTGCATCAACTATGTTACTTGTATGTCTTTTGCTTAGATCTCTGGTCATGGCCTTATCTTGTTCCTTCATCTGGGATAAATTTTTGTCTTCACATTTTGTCTAAGTCTCCACTTTCTTATCTGTGGTAGGAAGGCCAATTATGGTCTTAGGAAGAAGATGTCATATACTGCCCAGGATCTGGTGCTTCAGGGAGTGTGTCTGTGTGTGCTGCATGTCCTCTGCTATTGTATTCTGGGTACTCTGTCCTTCAGGCCAGTTGTCTGCAGAGGCTCTCCTTGTTTGCTGTGGGCAGCATTTAGTCCCTGACTTGAATGTGATGAATTTGAATAGATTTATCTGCTTGTGAAATGAGATCTGAAGCCATCTGCACCAGAACTAAGGCCCTGTAGAACTCTCTAGTTGGGAGACATGGTATTAGTAGGAGTCTGCTTCTGGGGTAGGGGCCCATTGGCCTGAGTGAGGTAAATGTGATTGAGAAGGGCAGTTCTACTGGAGTGCAGTGGGGTGGGGCTTGGTGTAAGAGAGTTAGGCAGTCAGTGTTAGCACTGTGCTGCTTTCTGCATTGGCTCTGTGTTTATGCTGAGGGGTGGAGGAGGGAAATGGCACTGGCCAGCTCCTTTGTTCCTGGAGAGGTGTCTGCATGAACATTGCCTCTCAGGGACATGATCAGGGAAGAATGAATAATGGCCTCCCTGTGTGTCCAGGTACTCTTCAGATGGCTGTTTCCACGCTGTTTGCCTTTGTTTGTTTGTTTGTTTTTTTTTTTTTGGCCTGCTTTCTCTTCAGGAGCAGCATAGTGCCCTCTGGGTTCTCTCCCAGCCAACCCCCTGACCTTTGAAAGGGCAGGCTTTGAGTCCTGCTGGTTGCAACAACTCAAGAATTTACAACCCTCTCCTAATTCAAGCCACTGGCTTTGGGGAAATGTTCTCCTTGTGTGCTCCTTTCTCTGTATCTCTCACCCTTCTCCATGACCATGACTCCCCTCCCTCCACAGCAGCCATGATTCCTTTCTCTCCTAAACTATGTCTCTGCACTTCCTGCCTTCTTTGATGTGGCCTCTTCTTTCTCTTTAGTTTTGGAGTTTGTTCTGTCAGTCTTTGGGTCATTTCTGGAGTATTTAGGATGAATTGATAGTTATCTGGTTGTGCATGTGAGTGTGTATACTCTAAAGAATATACATTTATTCCATGGAGCTCTGGAAACCAATGTTATTTTTAAATGGAAAAAATTCAGCTAGTGATGCTCTTTCCTGATACCTTTCCCAGGAACAAACCTATGATTTTCTTTGTCCTTTTTAAAGGAATGACCATTTTGCTGGCCCATCCTTACTGAGTCCTTACTTCTTTACAGCAACCTTGCAAAGCTGGGGTGTTAGAGCTGTAGTCTAAGGGGTTCAGTAATGAGTCCAGCATGCAGGGGAGGAGCTGGAAGCTGCTCTGAATAATGAGAAAACCAAGTGGAGTGAGAATAACAGTGACAACAGACAGCTTCATCTTGTGTAATTAGGTTTGAGCAACAGAAGCTAGGATAAACTCAAAGTGAACTTCCATCTTCAGGCTCATGTTACTTTCAAAAGCAATTGAAAGAGCTAAAAAAAGTAACCTAACACACTTTCAAATCAGGAATATACTTTCTGGGTAACAAACCCAGCAAGAGCTGAGTCCTAAGCTGTTCTCTTTTTGATGGTTCTGGAAGGCTTTGTTTCATGGGCGTACCCACTGCCATGCCTATCTCGAGTGACTTGGTTAGAGAAACTGTCCACCATATTTTGCCTTTTTTTCAGCACAATCTCTGTGTTCTGTTGCTCACATCTTTGTGTAAACACCACACTTTAAAGTTGACAGGCCTTGGGTTTCACTTCACACTCAAGACTCAGAGCTCTGTCAGATTTTAAATGAAAAGATGTGGTTTGCTTAAGCCTTATTCAGGGTAATTTGGGAGGAAAGGTGGCCTCAAGGTGCTTAGAATGTCTTGTTTTCTTTAAGATAAGCTCTGAGAAGCACATTTCTTGGATGACATATTTCCTGGCAAAACAACAACAAAAAAGAGTTGTAGGAGTAGCAGGGCATGGGGTAAGAAATGTGGTGATCTTTGGAGTAGGACAGAATTGGGTCTCAATCCCAGCAATCACAAACACCAGCTATTCGATCATGGGAGATAATTAATTGTCCACAAGTCTTCATTTCCCCTTCTTTCTTTCATACATAGAAGAATGAGGCACATTGTTCTTCACCATGGGACTGTATTTCCCAGATCGTCCAAATACGAAGTTCTCACCTTTTAGAATGTGAGTGAAGATGACATGTGAAATCCTAGCATTATCTCCTTAAAGTCAGTCACCAGCCCTTCACCCCTTACCTGTGCATACAGGTATTCTAATGGGCTGGCAGTGAGGAAGCAGCTCCTGCCACCAGGATGGGGACTGCAACATAGTAGAAACCTGGGTCCCTGAATGATCACGTGATGCAGAGCCGGTGACGTCTCCTCCCTCACCTGCTATGTTTGTCCTGTTAACTGGGAGAAAATGGATCTGTCTTATCTTTGAGTCACTGTATTACTTGCTGTAGCTTATTTTCTAATTAATAAGTTGACTTTCAAAAAGTTACTTCTCTACCCCTAGTTGTCTCATCTGCAAAACAGGAAAATTATATTGCTTATCTTCTTTACAAGCTTATTGTGAGGATTATACACATACACACACACACACACACACACACACACACACACACAAGACTATAAGGGTTTGTTGTGTGTTCTGTGTTTGCCTAGGACTATTGTTGGTAATATATGCTTATAGGTACCAGGAAAGCACAGATTATTCAACACATAAAATGAAGGGCTATAATATATATTTATTTGTGTGTGTGTGTGTGTGTTTTGTACTTAGGTTAATCAGCCATCCTGGTTTTCTTAGGACTGAGAGAATGTCTGGGAGTTGGAGTTTTAAAACTGATACAGTCTCAGACAAACTGGGTCAGCTTGGTCCCCTAACTGGAGACCCAACAGGTGTGACTTGTGATGCTAAAAGCAAGGCACTCTCAGGAAAACTGGAAAGACATGGTCACTGTATTCACAACACACTAACTGCAGAAGTTTTTTGAAACAAATAAATTGAAATTTGAAGTAACATGTAACCAGGCTTTGTGTCTAGATCTGGTGGGAGTTTAATCCACTGATTCCAAACCTACAATTTATATAATTTTTTGAGACTTAATGCAGATAAGAAATGCTTGTTACACACACCATTACTAACTAGCTTATTGCTATCCTGAAGAAGTAGATAGTGTCATTAGTTTGTAGTAGAGAAATGAAGGCTATATTAAAGGCAAATGATGACATAATCATTGGGCTGCTTTGTGTAATTTTATGACCAAATCTAATTAACTACTGAGTGATCGAATTGGTGGTTCCACACATTGGGGAGGAGATTGAAATGTTGATTTGTTTTGCTGAGGCCCATTTGATTGACTTACCACCACCACTACAGGTTTGTTCAGGAGGGGAGAGAGCGGACGGAGTACAGCTCACTTACCCATAAGAGCTCACCGGTCCACTTTACATTGCTCTTGCCAAATCTGAAATTGGATTTTGAATTTACCTATGAGTAAACTGACTTGGTGAGTTTTGACTTAGAACATAGAGGACAAAATCTTGAGTTTTTTTCTTGTTAAGAAATTCTTCAGGTTTTACTCATTTTTCCCTCATCCTTCTGAGTGTGAAGAGAATTATGGTTATATCCTGGGTCACACAGGATTCATTGTTCCCAGCATTCACCTGAATACTGAGGACATGCCTCTTATATTCTGGGAGTACCCTGGTGCAATGTGGTGGGCCAGGGCTGTGTGTACGCTGGAATTGCTTTTCATCTTTGATTCTGAAACTTTTTTGTTGGTCTTTCTATTATAAAAGCTTGGAAGTGATATGTTCCAGGATTTACTGGCATTGTCTTTAGAAGTACCTGGAGGAAATCTTCATTTTAAGTGAAATATGGGAACAATAGCCCCTCTGGCTTCAGTAATGAGTACTATATGATCACCATCAAGTGCCAAGCCAGTGTCACTGTGAGGCTATGACGGTCACTCCTTGCTGATTCCACTGGGCTGGTTAGCTTTAGGGGTATCTCCCACCCCTCGATTTTTCTCAAGCTTCATGCTGGACCAAAAATAAATTGTATTGTTCAAGCATAAGAAAAGCATGGTTTGCCAAAGACATAAGTGTTGTAGGTAGATAGGTAGTCCAGTTGTGTCTGGGGAAGGAGTTCTCTAGAGTCACAAACCAAATGGCATTTGCATTCCTGAAAGCTAGCATGTCCTTATCAAATAGCTATTTTGGCTTATCTTTGCCAGAAAAGCAACCTGATAAGCATTACGTACTTTTCTTCCTCCCCTCCCTCCCTTCCCTCTCTCTCTTTTTATTTTTTCTGCCTCTCTTTCTTTGGCTCAAGCAAGAGAAATGTACCTTTTCTCTGTCCTGGAGGCTGGAATTCCCAGATCAAGTTGCCAGTGGGGTTGGTTTCTGGTGAAGTCTGTCTAGTGTGCTGTGTCCCACACGACCTTTCCTCTCTGGATGCCTGTGTGCACTCAATACCTTTTCCTCTTTTTATGAGGACACTAGTCCTATTGGATTGGGGCTCTACCCTTATGATATCATCTAACCTCAGTTTACTCTCTAAGGGCCCTATCTCCAATATAGTCACAATGCAGTTTGGGGCTTCAAGTTAAGAATTTGTGGTGGTGGGGGGAAGGGAAGAAGACCCAATTCTGTCTGTAACAACTCTCTTTAATACCCACTGAGGAATGTGGAGAACATCTCTTTAAAATTACTATTACTACTGTATACTGCACTATTTTGTGGCACAGGCTTTCTGCATTTCAATGGCAAAATAAAAACTCTTATTATAGTAATGGAATCTTAAACATACATACGATTTGTAAAGATCCTTATATGACTAGAGACTTCTTTTTTTTCTTTTGTATTTTGAGGTTTGGCACAGTTTTGTAAAGTTTACTTTTTCAGAAAATCTGAAATTCTTGTGGTAGATGAATCCCTCTCCTTTTGGCACTCTGATAATTTTATGAAAATATCAAGAAGGAGCTAAAAAAATTACAAGGTTGTATATATTTTCTTTGAGAACCTGAAAGAAAAATTGATATTATTTCTTTCTTATTTCACTGCAAATGTTTATTAGCTAGATTTAACTGGTTTAATGACTAGATTTAAATGTCTCTTTTGTGCATTGTTTACTCTTAGGCTTCAGTTTTCTTATCTCATATAGAAAACGAAGATAAGGGGCACCTGGGTGGCTCAGTGGTTGAGCATCTGCCTTTGGCTCAGGGTGTGATCCCAGGGTCCTGAGATTGAGTTCTGCCTCGGGCTCCTTGCAGGGAGCCTGCTTCTCCCTCTGCCTATGCCTCTGCCTCTCTCTCTGTGTGTGTCTCTCTTGAATAAATAAATAAAACATTAAAAAAAAGAAAACAAAGATTAAATAATATTGTGAGGGTTTGCTGTGGGAATTAGATGGGTAATGCTTATAAAACTCTTGGCATGGTTTTAGCAACACAGCAAGGAGTCAAATGTTTTATATTCTATTAATGTCATCATTATCATTACACTGTCTAAAAACTATGGGGACATAAAGAGCTATCTTGAAAGAATGTATAATCTACTTGATAAGGCTTAAGCTTGTGGGGTTTTCCATAATATATGATGATATGATGTGGTCCAAATCTCTGGTTCTATGTGAACTCTTAATATTGGGCTGGGAAAGTGGGCATACCACAGAGCAGAAATTGAGAGAGTGAGGGCAGAGGTTGAGTACTTAGAAAGCAAATGGAGATATTCACAACCAGAGTAAGCAATTGTAAGACACAAAATTCAGGGAGCCATCCATGGGGAAAAAAAGAAAAAAATTAACAGCCAAGTTGGGAAGCAAGACACAGATATACCAGAAAATTTAAATTGGGCAGATTTTCTACTCCCTTTCTTGCTATCTTGCTCTTTTCATAGATCTAGAGATACTCTCTTGGTTTTTGTCTTAGTCTTCCCCTGTCTGGCTACTGACAGCGCATTGGTACAATTGGGAAAGGGTTTTTTTAAAGACTTTTATTTACTTATTATTTATTCATGAGAGGCACAGAGAGAGAGGCAGAGACACAGGCAGAGGGAGAAGCCGGCTCCCTCTGGGGAGGCCGATGTAGGACCTGATCCCAGGGCACTGGGATCATGCCTTGAGCTGAAGGCAGATATTCAACCACTGAGCTACCCAGGCATCCTGGGAAAAGTATTATGGAGGAAATGGGGGCTTAAACTTGACCTTGATAGGAAGAATTGAAGCAGCATGAAGAGGAAATGTAATTGTGTGTGCTAGGTGGAGAAGGTGATGACTAAATGCAGGCCAGGAGAACATATGCCTGGAGGCCCAATGACAAGGTCATGTAGGTGTATCAGCATTCCTATATGGGAGCTGTGGGATGGGTGGGCTGAAACCATGGTGTAGTTAACTTAAACCAGTCTGGATTTTATCATTTAGGAAGAGGAAAGTGCTGATAAGGGTGAAAGCAGGTTTTTTCTTAAGTTCACATATTTTATTAACACATAAACAATGACTTATTTTCTCATTTGTTGAAGCAATAAGCTAGACATTGGCCATAGTGAAATGGCTAACCATAAAAGCTCAAGCATCACATTGATCTGAAGAATATGTATGACAAAGGCAACTGATTTTGCCATTCTTCTCTATCTTATAGTGTTAGTATTTCGGGACTGCCAGCTTACCCTTTTTCTCTTACTTTTCTTTTCTTTTCTTTTCTTTTTTTTTTCTTTTTTCTTTTTTTTAGATTTTATTTATGTATTCATGGGAGACACAGGCAGGGGGAGAAGCAGGCTCCCTGCTGGGAGCCCGATGTGGAACTTGATCCCAGGACCCCGGGATCATGACCTGAGCCAAAGGCAGACACTCAACCACTGAGCCACCTAAGTGCTCCTTATACTTCTTTTCTTTGGGAGTAGAATAAGAGCTCTTATTAGAGCTCTTCTCTTGGCATAACTGTGAAGTCTTGACTCAAGATGAAGGATGGACTCCTTTTAAATGTGTAGTCATAGTACATCCACTTACAAGTTGCTTTCCAGCAAGCTTTCAGATACATAGTACTGTATTATTACCATTGTCATCTACTCTACATTACATTCCCATGACTCATTTATTTTATTACTAGGAGTTTATATCTTTTGACCCCTGGATCCATTTTGCCTACTCCCTACCCTGCCTTGGGCAACCATCAAGCTGTATCTATGAGATTTTAAAAAAATTATTTAAAAACTTTCTTTTAGATTCTACATACAAGTGAGATCATATGATATTTGCCTTTCTGTGTCTGACTTATTTCACTTAGCATATAATGCTTTTAAGGTCCATCCATGTTGTTCCAGAAGGCAAGATTTCATTCTTTTTTATGGCCAAGTAATATTTCATTGTACTTATATGCCACACTTTCTTTATCCATTCATCCATAGATGGACACTTAGGTTGGTTCCTTGACTATTGTCAATAATGCTGCAGTGAACATGAAAGTGCATATATCTTTTTGAGTTAGTGTTTTTGTTTTCTTCGTATAAATAACCAGAAGTGGACTTGCTGGATCATATAAAGATACTGTTTTTACTTTTTAAAAGAGCTTCTGAGGACACCTGGGTGGCTCAGTGGTTGAGCGTTTGTTTTGACTCAGGGCATGATCCTGGAGTGCTGGAATTGAGTCCCACATCGGGCTCCCTGCAGGGAGCCTGCTTCTCCATCGGCCTGTGTCTCTACCTCTGTGTGTGTGTCTCTCATGAATAAATAAATAAAATCTTTTAAAAAAAGAGCTTCTGTACTGTTTTCTTTAGTGGCTGCACCAATTTACATTTCTGCCAACAGTGTAGGAAGATTCTCTTTTCTTTACATCCTTGCCAATGCTTATTATTTCTTGTCTTTTTGATAATAGCCATTTTAACAGGTACAAAGTGGCATCTCACTGTAGTTTTGATTTGCATTTCCCAGATGATTAGGGATATTGATTATTTTTTCATATACCAGTCAGTCATCTGTATGCCTTTTTTTGAAAAATGGGTATTCAGATCCTCCGCCCATTTTTTCATCAGATTGTTTTTTTGCTGTTGAGTTCATTAAGTTCTTTTATCTATTTTGAATATTGACCCTTTATCAGATAAATGACTTTCAGATATTTTCTCCCATTCAGTAGGTTGCCTGTTAATTTTGTTAATGTTTTCCTTTGCCATGCACAAGCTTTTTAATTGGATATAGTCCTACTTGATAATTTTCACTTTTTGTGTCAGATCTAAATAATCATCGCCAAAATTGATGTCAAGGAGCTTATTGCATATGTTTTCTTATAGCAGTTTTATGGTTTCAGGTCTTAAATTCAAGCCTTTAATCCATTTTTGAGTTACTTTTTGTGTATAGTGTCTGATAGAGTACAGTTTCATTTGTTTGTAGATAATTGTGTAGTTTTCCCAACACAGTCTACTGAATAAACTATCATCTCCACATTGTATATTTTTGCCTCCTTTGCTGTAAATTGACCATATATGAGTGGGTTTACTTCATGCTTTCTCTTTTGTTTTGTTAATCAATATGTCACTTTTTTTTTTTAAAGAGATTTACTTATTTGAGAGAAAGTGTGCATGTGTGGGGTGGGGAGGGATAGAGACAGAGGGAGGGGGAGAGAGAGAATCTCAAGAAGACTCCACTGAGCATGAAGCCAGACACTGGGCTTGATCCCATGACCCCAAGATCATTACTTGAACTGAAATCAAGACTCAGACACTTAGCCGACTGAGCCACCCAGGTGCCTCTTGATGTGCCAATACCATACTCTTCTGATTGCTGTAGTTTTGTAATATAGTTTGAAATTAGGGAGTGTGATGCCTCCTGCTTTGTTCTTCATTGCTTTGGCTCTGTGGCGTCTCCTGTAAATTTTAGGGTTGTTCTATTTCTGTGAAAAATGCCATTGAAACATCAGCAGGGACGTCATTGAATCTATAGATGGCTTTGGATAGTATGGACATTTTGATAATATTCTTCCAATATATGAGCATGGAATATCTTAACATTTGTGTAGGCTTTAATTTCTTTAATTAATATTTTATAGCTTTCAGTAATACATGCATCTTCTCCATAATGTATATAAAAACCTTCTTGTGCTTATTAGGAACATTAAATAGCCCTTCAGCACTGGGCTGGGGGGGAATGTAGAACATTGAAATCACCAACAAAAAGCATAAAGTGAAAAACATGGTACTAAATAGATTGTGGAAAGGACTCTTATCTACAGTCTAAGAGCTGTAACAAAAAGTCTGAGCATGACCTCAGCTGAGAACAGGTGCTTTGACTCAAATTTTTCTCTGGTCTGCACATGTCTGAGAATGACTATGAAGGTGCCATGAGTATTGATTTTGAAGTTACAAAAATTTTTATTTAGTGAGAGAATTTGCAAATACCAAATCCACGGTAATGAAGACCAATTGTATAGCATTTATTGGCTCCTTGATTGTGATCCAAATACTGCATTAAGAAATTTGGTTTCAAATAAACCTCCTAATAAACTCCTTTTACAGACGAAGAAGCTGTAGAATAATTAATCTTGGGGATCCCTGGGTGGCGCAGCAGTTTGGCGTCTGCCTTTGGCCCAGGGCGCGATCCTGGAGACCCGGGATCGAGTCCCACGTCAGGCTCCCGGTGCATGGAGCCTGCTTCTCCCTCTGCCTGTGTCTCTGCCTCTCTCTCTCTCTCTCTCTCTCTCTCTCTCTGTGACTATCATAAATAAAAATAAAAAAAATAATTAATCTTGTTCAAAGACACACTGCTGATAGAGGGTAGGCCTGTGATTATGAACACCTATCTTTGACTCTAGAATCTGCTTAAAAGCAGTATGTTGTATGGGACATACATTGTATGGAACAAACAGAGGTGGAGAGGTTAAGTTATTCAAGCTTTCTCAACTAGAAAATGGTAGATCAAGGACTTAAAGTTCTGTTCTAACTTAAAAATGTGCTCCTGACAGGTCATCTCACAGAATAAGCTGATGAATAGAGAGAAGGGAAAGGTAACCATCAGGACAAAGGGCTAATGCCACTTGGGTTTTGTCCATGGAACTATGAGATGTGAAGTATGGGTTTTGAAATTTATCTTCTTGGCTTTGCTTTAGATAGGACTCTAACAAATAAAGGTAAACCCCTTTTGATTTTAAACAAACATGTTTAATTTGAGGCAATATGAGAAAATGAAGCAGGAAAGAAGTTGGGGATCACTTAAAAATTTTTTTTGAGAAAGGAGTTTTGCTGCTTTTTGACAGTTCTGTTGTGTGTATTACTTTTGACAGTTAAAGGTTTAGACACACTAGAGGGATTAAATAAATCCAGCATTCTAGAAGATTTTCTGGATTTGCCTCTTTAATTTGTGAGTAATGTAAGGGAAATAATCACTCCCTTTGGACATAGGGAAATAGACACATTTCTTGATGAAGATTACATTTTTCTAAACATTTTGGAGAGTGATTTTGCAATGGGTATCTGATGTATATATTAGGAAATGTAGCCCAAAAATAGAGTTATAAAAGTATATGTGTCAATCTTTAGCCCTAAAAATAGGATATGCACACACACACACACACACACACACACACACACACACGAGAGATTGGAAACAACCGAAATGTCCAGTAGATAGACTACTTAATATAACTGTACGATGAAACATTATACACATGACCGTAAATGTACAGGCTTTCTGCATCTATTTTATATATATTATGTTACTTAGTTTCATTGTAAAACTTTTGAGAAAGCTTTAACTATATGAAAATATATTCATGATGCTTTTAAGAGAAAAAAGTTACAAAATATGTAAAAATTACAATTTTTATAGAAAGATGTGTATTTGCCTATGTGACAAAAGCTAAAAGGATAAAAAAAATGTTGAGTGTGGTTTCTCTAAAAAGTGTAATCATAGATCAATTTTAGTTCTCCTTTCTTTTGATAATATAATGAGTAAGAAAATGTCTTTGTTGGGGTGCCTGACTCAGTTGGTAAGGCATCTGACTCTTGATCTCCAGGTTGTGAGTTCAAGGCCCACACTAGGCATGGAGCCTACTTAACAAAGGAATTTTAAAAAAATGTTTAAATCTTTTTGCTTTAGTAATATGGTCTGTATATTTCTTTTAATTGGATCATATAGTTCATTTATATTTATTGTAATTACTGATATATTTGAATTTATCATATTTTGTAGACTTTATATAATCTATTAGTCTGATATTTTGTTTTTAATTTTCTTTATTGAGGGGCACCTGGGTGGTTCAGTGGTTATGCACCTGCCTTTGGTTCAGGTCGTGATCCTGGTATCCTGGGATCGAGTTCCACATCAGGCTCCCTGCAAGGAGTCTGCTTCTCCCTTTGCTGATTTCTCTGCCTCTCTGTGTATCTCATGAATAAATAAATAAAATCTTAAAAAAATAATTTTCATTATTGACTTTTGAAAAAAGAGTTTATTTGGGGTGGTGAGGAGAGAGTGGGAGAGGAGCAGAAAGAGAGGGAGAAGCAGACTTCGTGCTTAGTTGAGCAGGTTGCCTGATGCTGCTGGAGCTCTGTCCCAGGACTCGGACATCAGAACCTGAGCTGAAGGCAGACATTTAACTGACTGAACCATCCAGGTTCCCTTCTTCATTGACTTTTTTGAATTCATATTTTCATTGAGTGTTTTACTTTTACTGGACTGTTTCTGTTTTTTTAGTGATTAGTTGTGAAATTAGTACCTGCATATCTTTTCTTTTTCTTAAAGGTTTCATTTATTTATGAGAGACACACAGAGGTGGAGACATAGGCAGAAGGAGAAGCAGGCTCCCCCTGGGGAGTCCGATGTGGGACTCGCCCAGGGGCCTGCGATTACAACCTAAGCCAAAGGCAGATGTTCAACCACTGAACCATCCAGGCATCCCAGTACCTGCATATCTCATTTGCTAAGGCAAATCAGTCTGTATCTTCTTTTCTAACAAAACAAGGCCTTTAGAATACATTAAGTCCATTACCCTATCCCTAAATTACATACTCTAGTTGTATATTTTATTTTTATCAAAAGATATTTTTATTTAATATGGTTCATGTTCATTTAATTTTACCGATGTATTTGTTACATTCTTTGTTCTTTATTTTTCCTGAATCTCTAATCTGCCATCTGGAATCACTTTTATTCTACCTAAACTATATCCTTTAGAATTTACTTATGCTGGTGGCAAACTCTCTTGTTTTTATTTGTCTGAAAGTGTTCACTTTCATCCCTGATGGATATTTTGTCAGGTATGGAATTTGAAGTTGGCAATTGTTTGCTTTTAGCTCATGGAAGATATGTTACTTTTATCTGGCTTCCATGGTAGCTTTCAGCCTAACAGCCCACCCCCTTAACTATTGTTAGTCTTTTCTCTCTGACTGCTTTTAAGATCTTCTTTTAGGCTTAGTTGTTTTGTACTATCTAAGAGTGGTTTCCTTTTTAATTATCCTGCTTGGGGTGTGTAAGGATGAACTAAAAATAAACCTTGTTCCCAATCCACTTCTCATCCCTCCTTTGAGAACTGAAAGGAAATTGCTTAGTTGTTCTGTAGAAAAAGAAAGATAAAAATTCCTGAAAAGTTGTAACCACAGTACCCCTCAATTGTATTTGCAGCCTGAATCAACACTACTTGCATGGTCTGACAAAAACCTAAGAATTTAGTTTAAAGTGGTACCAGGGTTGTAGGCCCTTTTACCTCCAAGCTCCAGACAGAAGCAAAGGTAAATCTCTTCCAGAGGAAACCATTTTCATTCCATTCAGGAAAATAACTTACTGTCATGATTCACTAAACATTTTAAGGAGAAAGTCATCATAAGTAGGAACGAACAGAAATAACATATAGCAGAAATGGAACCAGAAAAATGTCAGATACTGGAGTTTTTAGGCATAAAATATAATAGTGTTTATTGTAAAGAAATAAAAGGCCAATTTAAAAGCTTGTAGAGGGAATATTAAAGTACAAAAAATAATCAAGTTTGGATTGCATCTGGAAGATGAATCATTTGAAATATAAAAACTCTATTATTGTGTTTAATAGCAGACTTGACTAGTTTCTCCAAAGCACATCTATGTCTAGTCTGTCTTCTTGGATTCTCATTATATGGCATTGATGGTGGGTGGTATTTGAGCTTACTTCCTAAGAATGCCAGTTCAAGAAAACTCAACTAGTTGGATGTTACTAGGAAGAATGATACACCATTTCACACATTTTCTGGTATAATTTCAGAAATTTCTGAGGATCATATAGGGCCAAAACAATGTGCTAGTTACTTTAAAGGAATACAAAAATGAATATGCATGGTTTGTACTTCCCAGGACCGTCAAAATAACTGAAGAATAAGACACATATATAAAAAGCTCAGATACAAAATAGATTTTATTGTATAAGGAGCCGTGGCATACAAACATATAACATGGGAGTTTGGAAGGGATATTAATTCTGAAGGGAACACAACTGGTAAAAATGGTTTTCAGAGGAATTTTGTTCAGAGTACATGTTTTCATTTTCAAGAATGTTACTTTTTCAAGTTTCTTGACAAATAGTTGTGGGTGGAAGTGTCATGAATACTTAGGACAGAGCAAAACATGTATTGATTGTGGGACAGAGGAAGAGAGGAAGAAGGAGAGATGGAAGAGATGAGGGAGAGAATGAGGGAGGGAGGGAGAGAAAGCTTGACTTGGAGCCAGGAGGTAATCACATGCTTCTCAATGCGATTCCTCTCTAAGAACTGTTTAATCTTCAATAGTCCCTATAGAGATGGTTAAATGCATAATCAAAATACATTTACTGGACTGAGTTGTGTGTTCTGGCTCTAGTGAGGAAGAATGGACACACAATATGGGATGCAGTCAGGAGAGTGAAACAAGAAGATAGAAGTGATGGGAACTCATGGCTCTCAGGAGGAGAACCTCATGCTAGCCCAGGATGGGGAACTAGAGACCAAGTCATGTTTAACTACATCTCTGCAGAGAAGGAGAACCAGATGACATCTGTGTGATGCTGAGAAAGCTCTCAAGAGAGCATCAGGAGAGATCTGGGACCTAGAAATAAGGGTTGGATTTAAACAGCAGAAAGGAGCTTGAGCAAAGGCACAGAGGATAGAAGATGCAGGGAGCTGTTAGCAGGATCTTCAGGGACCATGCTTACTGTTTTCCACAGGGTCAGCTAAGGGAACAGAGACTGAAGCTGAAACAGCCTGGTTAGGACACAGTCTAGGATCTGAGTACCTTGTCGTTCTCATTCTATGCAGGAAGTTCTTTCTGTTGCACTTGGAACCTGGATCTTGGTGGCCTCCTTCATGTTAGGCCTGCTCCTGTGGGCTTCCTTTCTGCTTCCTGCAAACAACAGTGGTGGCAGCCTGGGTTTCCAGAATGGGGTGCACACGGTGGCCAGCCGCATAATGCTGCATCTCCTGGTTATGATTAAGTTGTCGTTTGGCACATTTTTGCCTGGAAATGGCTTTCTGGAGCACCTTGGGAGATGTCAAAGTCCATAAGGTAGCCCTGGGACAAAAGCATTCATGCACAAGTAAATGAAAGCAGACCTGTCACTGGGGCCTACCCCCTAAAATATGGCAGCCCACATCTTTGAAAGTTACAAACCCCGCTGTCTATCATCCCCCACAGACTTTGTATTGCTGATGCTTGTCAGCTCCTCTGCAACCTGAATCGCTTGACACTAGGGAAGAGGTGAAGTAAAAATGCAATAAAACCCACTGTCGACTGGCAGTGCACTTGAACGTGATACTCCAGTTCAAAGAACAATGTTTGAAACAGCCTAGAGTTTCTGACAAACATGTAATTAATGACCATCAAATGCTTTTGATTAAGAAGAGCATGAATCTAAAGTCACATGGAAGGTGATTTTCCTCTACTATTTTTTTCTTTTTCTTTCTTTCTTTCTTTCTTTCTTTCTTTCTTTCTTTCTTTAAGGCACAGAAGTTGCTTACATCTCTGAGGGTTATTTAATAACTAGAACTTCAGTTCTGGGAGTTGAAAATTGGTTCAATGCTACATTACAATCTACATTTGATTTGCAAACATAGTTCTTTACCAAGTGGCCACTCATTTGAAGTCAAAGTTATCTGATTACAGGAAAATAACTTGACTGTTCTGATTTACTGTCAATATTTTGGAAAGTTGTTCCAGTACTTTCAGAAAATGTCCATCTTTTCATCTTATTATATATATACAATTTGGGTAATAATTCCCTAGGTTTGGAAAGAGCTGCAATTTGAGGGACGCCTGGGTGGCACAGTTGGTTAAGCATCCTAATTATTGGCTTCAGCTCAGGTCATGATCTTGGGGTTGTGAGATTGAGCCCTGAGTTGGGCTCCATGCTTGGTGTGGAGTCGGCTTGAGATTCATTCTTCCTCTCTATCCTTCTTGTGCACATGCGCTCTCTCTTCCTCTCTCTCTCAAATAAATAAATCTTAAAAAAAAAAAAATAGCTGCAATTTGAGATGATGCCTGTGAAGACTTTCAAAATAGTTAGCAAATTTTTTTTTTTTTTTTTTTTTTTTTTTTAGTTATGAAGGAGTTGCAGGTCATCCCAATATGGCCCTAGTCTAATATGATAAATTAGTGATGCATGCTGTGTTTAGAGGTAAGATAAGGAAAAGTTTCTTCATGCTAATTTCCTGCCCATTTGTAATCATTAGGTCTTGAAATTCCCCATATATCTTTGTCATGTAGATAAAAGGCCCCGATTACTTAACTTTTACTCAGACATGTCACACACCTGGTTTTAGGTAACAGTTCTAGAGTAGGAAGAGAGGAAGGTCTAAAGAAACAAAACAAGGAGAATGCTTCCAGTTTGCAACATCAACTTTTGTTACATTGGGTCATAAACAACCCCAATTAGCAAAGCACGTTCACAGTTAAAGTTTCCTTTGGAAAAGCAGTTGTGTGCATATTTCCCTGGGAGCAGATGGCAATTGTGAAAGAATGGTTGTAATGTCCTTCCTTTTGGAGATTTATAAGGAGAGGTGGGGTGTGTTTACCAAGCCTTCTGCTTTCCTCACCAAATCAATTCCTTGTCAGGGTCCAGTCAGATCTCTGGAAGGGGTTAAGTAGGAGTCCAGGGGGACCACTTGACATCTGCTCCACTAACAACTTTTTGATCTTGTTGTTTTTGGCTTTTGAAAGGCAGGCCCACATTGAAGTGTGTGTGTGTGTGTGTGTGTGTGTGTGTATGTGTGTGTGTGTACACACATGCATGTGAATGCATGGAGGGGGGTGCTTTGGTGTGGGAGAGAGAAGGAGAACCACCCCATGATGACAGATCAAATAAAGGCAAAATAACTTTTTTTTTTTTTAAGTTGAGTGGGATTACAAACTATGAAATGCTGCTAATAGGAAGGAAAACAGCACGGGTTTCATGTGTGAAACCCTTTGTAATCATGTAGTGTTTTGCTGTCGGTAACTGACATTTAACATGGGTGTCAGTGAAAACCAAGTTACACACTTCCCTCTGAGCCATGGCCCTTCAGGTTTACCAAGCCTCTGGCATGGAGCTTTTCTTTCCCCACTCCGTTTTTTTTTTTTTTTTTTTTTTTGCAGGGGCTGGATGGTGAGTAAAAACAAAGAGAAATCTTGCTGAGAAGAGCATGGGGAAAGCTTGGTCAGAGGCAGCAGATAATAATGTTAGTGGCTCAGTTACCATGAAGTTTGCCTTTTGCCTTCTGTCTTTGTTCAGGCTGTTGTGCCAGAAATCTTATAGGCTAGGTGGCTTACAAACAACAGAAATTTCTTTCTTACACTTTGGGAGGATAAGTCCCAAGGTGAAGGTGCTGGCAGATTCAGTGTCTGGTGGAGCTGCAATTTAGGGTTCATAGACAACTGTCTTTTTATGGTGACCTCTCTGGGGTCTCTCTTCTAAGGGCACTAATCCCATTCATGAAGATTCCACCTTCGTGACCCAGTCCCTTCCCAAATGCCCAGCCCCATCTCCAAATCTATCACATTGGGGCTTAGGTTTCAACATACAAATTCAGGGGGGACACACACACTCTATCTGTAGTACATCCATCCCAGGCTCAGGTCCTCATCTTCCCTGGTGGGAAGAAGCAGTCCAGTGTCTGAAAAAGTAGGGCGGAAAGATGGTGGTGGAAGCTGTCACTACTGCTTTAGCATCAGGATTTGGGATGTCAGGGCAGCAATTCTCTTATTTGCCCCTTCTGATACTGCCACTCGTTGACTCCACAGCCCTCCTGACTCTGGAAGGATTATAAGAGGAAGGCCTGGATATGGTGAAGATGGTCTTCTTGTTCCGAGGTTTGTAGTATGAACATGTCTCTCTGTCTTGACCACTTGCAAATTGAGTTTTTGATTGTTTTGTCCTTGACTTATCTAAAAGATGACAGAGGAGGACGTGCAGAAGGCTCTCAGGAAGGCCTTGGACTCCCTCTCCATGTCCCTTTCCACCATTGGTTGAAGACTTAAGCTGTGATTTTGTGCATTGTTGAGATTGAGGTTTTCCCTTGGTCTACTGCAAACATCCTAGTCAGCTATTCTCAGCGACGTACAGAACTGGTTTATGTGAAACTTTCCCTGTAGAACCTAACCAAAGCTGTGAAACCGAGTTTGGGTGTGGGGAACAGGGAGAGTCGAGTCCAGGGTTTGGCAATAGGAAAGGCTGGGAGGTGGGAAGATGGGAAGGATAACCCCACAAGCTCCCACATGTCATTCAAGGTCATGCAAACCCAGCATTTGCTGGGATCTGCTTGGCACAAGGGAAATTTGTGAGCTTTGAGCTCCCACCTGGACTCCATCTTTATGACATATCTGCAGGAAGTAATCAACATTAGTGTACTGGTTTAGAGATTGTGAAAGGGGCTTGTCTTCACCCACAGACCTAGAAAGTGAGATTGGAATACAGGTTTCTCTAAAACTGTAATCCTCTTCCCTGATCTTAATGGAGTTGGTGGTCAAGGAATTTCTCAGATCCCACCAGAGGAGGAGGCCTGGCTCCTTGATGACAATCCCATCTCTACCTTGAGATGAAAGGTTTGGTCTTTCAGGTGAAGTGTTTTGTGGGGGGGCATGTTGCACGTGGTGCTGTTAGGTGGAACCTGCCCTGGCAACATCATTGCGGTCCAGCTGCCTTGAACATCCTTCTCCACACTCTGGGTTCTGAGTCCAGACATCTGGAAGAGGGTGAGGGGCTGGGCTCGACTCTCTGCCCCTCCTCTGCCTTTCATGTCACCTGGAGTCAGCTAAGCAAGGTCTACTGTGAGGGCTTAAAACTAATCTCCCATAGTTTATGAGCCCAAATCCATTTGCAATGAGGAAGACCCTGGCTGACCAGCAGCTTAAACACATGTCCGCCTCTCTAGCATTCCTATGGCAAGACTGGAGTTCCACAGGCGTGATGTCAGCGAGAGCCCGGGCAGGCCTTTCTCCCACACGTGGCTCAGAAATCATTTACAAAGCAAACAGAGAGAAGACAGCCTTGGACAGGCAACTGTTCCTTTGCTCTCAGCCAGGCCGGTGCTTGCAGGCCACTCCTAGAGGGCTCTTCTGATGTGAAGGTGCGATTGAAAACAGGTGTGTACCCAGTGCCTATAAAATATATACTGGCAATGGGGGAGATCCTTGGAGATTCTTTCAACTGGTAGAAATATGGAGATAATTCCCAGCTCTGACTCTTGCCTAGATCCAGGCCTCCAGCCTCATCTCTCTTAAAAAACATAATCCAAAAAACTTGCAGGGAAACTTGGAGCATATGGTTCCACCATCCTGTTCTGTAGAAAGAAATGTGAAAAAGATTAGAGACTCTGTCAAAACGTCAGACTGGGCATTACACAGCTGGAAATGTGGCTCTTGTCCCCTGCCTTGTGTCTCTTCCTTTCCCTCCCCCCTCCCAAACCTCGTATGCCCCCAGACGACCCAAGTGACCTTGGACCGTACGGGCAAAGTGAAGACTATGATTTGGATGCCAGATTTACCCAATTAATATTTAGCAAATAAACTGAATGTACTGCTGCTTGTGTTTAGGATAAATACCTGATTAGAGTCTCTTAAAATATGACTACTGCTGCCCATAAAGGAAAGGAATTTCAGCTGGGCAGTGTCTGTCCAGGGCGGGAGGATTGAGTTTCCTCTTTATTTGTTGTCAGCAAGTGCTCCTGATCTGTCCTACCTTGCAAGCTCATTAAGCAGATGCTTGGATGTGGGGATACTGACAACGCAGCTGTATTTCATTTGTAGATAATAGATGCAATAAATGTAATAACCAAACGAGATCTGTTGACTCCTGAGCTAATTTGGGCGTAGATGTTACAGCATTTGTGCAGCTGGAAATGTTTCCATCACACAAATGTGTTTCAGATAAACGTGCCCTGTTCCTGTCCTCGCTAAGACAGAGCCTCTGCCCCCCCCACCCCAAAGCACCCCCCAACCATCTTGTATATTTAAAAATATATTTTCATAAGTTATAGTCAGTTGAAACACTCTTTGAAAGAATATTAATATCATCAAGTTCATTACACAAACAGGTCACATTAAACCCTTACCACTGGGGGGCCAAACCAGACCTGCTTTCCTTAGACAGCTGGAGTCTACAGTCTGAAAAACCTTAGTTGGGAGGGTGTGGATCCACTGTTTTGCTTCTTTTTATCACAGGTGGAATTTCTTTTCCATGGTCTGTGTTTCTAGAGGCTCCTCACCTTTTATTGCCTCTGATATTTAGGTCAAGGCAGTCTGGGTAGTTGTGTGTGTGTGAGGCACAGTTTTGTGACTTTAAACCAGTGGCTCTTGGGCTGGACAGCCATAGCAGAAAGGAGTCCCATAGTACATGAGAGACCCACATGGCAAAGAAGACATTACGGTTACTACTGACAGCCTCGATAAAGGATCGTCCTTGCCTGCTTTTGCGTGCCTGGGAGCTAAGAATAGTTCTTACATTTTTAAATGGGTGAGAAGAACCAAAATAAGATGATTTTCTGACACATGAAAATTAGGTGAAACTCAGGTTTTGGCATCCACAAATAAAAGTCTTAGAACACAGCTACACTCTCCCCTTTATTATTTTCTATGGTCAGTTTGGTGGGTAGATGCAAAGTTACCCTTTAGTCCATACAGAAAAAGTTTGCCAACTCCTGACCTGGACTAAAGCCCCCACCAATTCATGCAAGTATTGCAGTGTTTTAAATTTTTTTTTATTTTTTATTTTTATTTCTTTTCTTAAATATTTTATTTTTTATTCATGAAACATAGGCAGAGGGAGAAGCAGGCTCCCTGTGGGGAGCCCAATGTGGGACCCGATCCCAAGACCCTGGGATCATGACCTGAGCCAAAAGCAGATGCTCAACCACTAAGCCACTCAGGTGCTCCTGCGGTGTTTTTTTAAAATCGACATTACCTTAATTTCTAATTACGTGCTTCAAGGGGAGAGTATGTTAATCTCTGGTTGTTGGTAGAGTTCCTTCTCGAAGGGAATAATACATGGTCATAAGCATGTATCATTGATAACCTAATCTCCGTTCCTTATACTCCCATGTCAGTGAGTCTCATTGTTAGTATGCAAGCATTGCTACTAATCTGCTTGAGAGTTTTGGGTAATTTTTTCATTGTATAATCTTTTGTATTAAAACTATTCAATTATTTTCTCAATAAATACTCTCAAAAGCCAGGTTTATTGAAGTATAATTTTCATATAGTATGTAGATTTATAGATCCAAGAGGTTTTTTTTTTTAAGATTTTATTTATTTATTCATGAGAGAGAGAGAGAGAGAGAAGCAGAGACACAGGCAGAGGGAGAAGCAGGCTCCATGCAGAGATCAAGTCCTGCATCAGTCCCCTAGGACTCCAGGATCACGATCTGAGCCAAAGGCAGATGCTCAACCACTGAGCCATCCAGGTGTCCCTAGATCCAAGAGTTTTGATAAAACTGTTTATTCACTTTACCATCACCACCAAGATATAGAACAGTTCCCACACCCCCTAAAATTTCCCTCATGCTCCTTTGTGCCCACTTGCCTTTTCCCCCTTCCTGACTCCTGGCTATGACTCATGTTCTTTCTGTTCCTATGGTTTTGCTTTTTCAAGAATGTCACAGAACTTCCTCTAAGTAGCCTGAGGTGACCTCTGGAAATAGTTCACTATTCACTGGGCCCAGAAAACCCCACAAAATCATGCAAATCAAGAGGTTCAAATCTTTGTGTTCGCTTTAAGAACAAATATGAAATTGCCCAGGCCATCAAGGGTATGCAGGTCCAAAAAGCCATCAAGTATCTGAAAGATGCCACTTTGCAGAAGCAGTGTGTGCTATTCCACCACTCCAAGCAGTGGGGCTGGACACAGGGTCGGCCCAAGGAGAGCGCTGAATTTGCACATGATTAGAACTGCAGAGAATCATGCTGAACTTAAGTGTTTAGATGTAGATTCTTTGGGCATTGAGCACATCTGGGTGAGCAAAGCCCCGAGGACTCAGCATAGAACTCACAGGGCTCGTGGTCGGATTAACCCATACGTGTGCTCTCCCTGCCACATTGAGATGATCCTTACTGAAAAAGAGCAGATTGTTCCTAAACCAGAAGAGGAAGTTGCACAGAAGAAAAAGATATCCCAGAAAAAAACCGAAGAAACAAAAACTTAAAGCCTGGGAATAAATTCTGCACAGAATAAATGCAAAAATAAATAAATAAATAAAAACGTCACAGAAATAGAATCATACAGGGTGTAATGTATATTTTAAAGTACATTTCAGTTTTCCCCCAACTGCAGGTTAGATACCAATAAACTCTTAATTGATAGGTTTTTACTATACATGCAATAAACATTATATAATTAAGACTAAATCTAATTTCCTTGATTATCTAGATGAGGAATGACAAGTTGGTTGTACTGTTGTTCATATGGATACATTAAACTTGTGATACTGGAATTCCAAAGGTAATATAAAATGTTCTTTTGAAGAAAGAAAATATTGGTGTCAATTATACTGCATCTCCTTGGATGGATTTTTTGGTTATACAATCTTAGCCCTTTAGTTTAATGGCCCCAAAATGATTTCTAACATAGGTTTGTCTGTGAGTGAAAATGGAAAGTAAAGCAACTTTGTTTATATGGCCATAACCTGTTCATCTAAACTTTTCTCTTCACTTTATATATTCTATCTTAGAACTAGATGGTATTAGGCTAAGTGAAATATGTCAGAGAAAGACAAATACCATATGATTTCACTCATATGTAGAATTTAAGAAACAACACATGAACCTAGGGAAAGGGAAGGGAAAATAAGATGAAATCAGAGAGGGAGGCAAATCATAAAAGACTCTTAACTCTAGGAAACAAACAGGGTTGCTGGAGGGGAGGTGGATGGAGGGATAGGGTAACTGGGTGAGGGCTTGTGATGGAATGGACACTGGGTGTTATATGCAACTCATGAATCACTAAATTCTACCCCTGAAACTAAAAATACAATCTATGTTAACTAATTACATGTGAATAATAAAAAATGAAAAACAAAACCCATTTATATAGGTTATGTAGGTTTATCCTCTAGCAATACGTTGTTGGAAGAAGTCTTACCACATGCATAAATATAAGGAGGCAGAAGAATGTGGGCTTGCACTAGGAAGAGAAAAAGACAAGTATGTATTTCCTGTGTTTATATATTGCACTGCTTTTCTGGTTGGTTGAATTTGCTCTAGAGAAGTAGCTGTTAGTACGTTCATTCTCTCTCTGGACAATCCCACAAGGAGAGTGATTCCTATGTGCTGACTGTGCTGTAGCAGTGCAGATAAACTTGGAGACGGAATTAAGATTCAAGATCATTGACCCTAATCCTGCTTGTCCCTTCCTTTTTCCATATTTAGTGTCCACTAGGGTCACCCATGTTTGCCCTTGGTGACCCTTTCTAAGTGTCCAGGGTGGAGAAAGTCCAGAAGACCCCTTAAGGGGAAACCAAGCATGAACTTAAGTAATGCAGTGGATACTTAAGTACATCAGAGGTCTTGCTAGGTCTGCTTTTCTACCTGAACATGTATATGCCTTTTGCTTATTTTTCCTCTAGCTACTGGAAGAGTATAAAACAAAGACTGAATGCCCCTTCAGCATCTTTCTCGGTGGTAGGTTTTTTGTTTTTTGTTTTTTTTTCCAGGAGGACTAGAATTTTGCCTTCTCTTTCTACACAAATGGGTTTTGGATTAAAACTTAGGGTAGTAAGTTCAAAAAACTGGTCTGAAGTTTTATTTCAAACTGAACTCATGTTACTCCTGTTGAAAATTGTACTGACAGGCCTCTATATATAATTTATGATATTTCCTATCAAGATGTTTAGCTGAATTAGAAACATTTGTGAACAAGTCTCTGCTGTGGGTTAAAAGGCATTTTTTTTTTCCTGCTGGGGAAGGGAGTATTGTGTGGTGCACAGAGGCACAAAGAGAGACCAGAATACCTTCCATTTCAATGACTCGTGATCAAGTAATCGACCGTAAACTGCTTATAACCGTGACCCTTGTTGCAATCACAGAGGAGGTGTTTATGGATAGACATTAAGATCTTTTTTTAATTTGTTCACAATGTACTGTTTACAGAGCAAACTTCCCCCCAAATATTTTCTTTTTCTCCCAAACATTACATACGGTAGGTAACAAGGCTGGTCAGACTTTGTGTTGAGAGGCAAAAGGAGATGAACGAGTGATACTTTGCCTGTGTTGTTGGGAGAACCTGACTTTTTCACCAGTTCCATTCTCACATTTTAGATCAGGGAAAAGGAAAACCTCAACATAAGAAGCATTTTATTTTTTTATTTTTTTTATTTTTTTTAATTAATTTTTATTGGTGTTCAATTTACCAACATACAGAAAAACACCCAGTGCTCATCCCGTCAAGTGTCCACCTCAGTGCCCGTCACCCATTCCCCTCCAACACCCGCCCTCCTCCCCTTCCACCACCCCTAGTTCGTTTCCCCGAGTTAGGAGTCTTTATGTTCTGTCTCCCTCATAAGAAGCATTTTAAAAAACAAACTGTAGCATTTTATACAGAGGCTGTTGCAGTGGCTCGTTATGTTCCTCAAAGAGAAAAGAGATGTTGCCCATGTTGGTTCTTACACAGGATCCATAAAACTTAACCAGTGAAGAGCAGGGATAGAACTGTGAGAGAGAGAAAGAGAGAATATATTTGGAACTACATTTGAAGGGGATTAAAATAGGACTGCCAGTTTAAAGCAGAAGAAAAAAATGAAGAGATTTTTTTTTCTTTTTGAAGTTCATGTGAATCATTTGTCAAGGAAAGGTACACTTATTTTTAAAAGAATGCATTTTTGGAAGACATGCTTGTGGCCTCGTGAACAAACTGCTGTGACAAATGTGATACAAACGGAAATCACTGCTTCCTGTATGTGCAGCTCCTCGCTTCAATGCACAGCTGACATCACAGACTGAATATACCAACCGATCAGGTATTTCTTGAGGCACCATAAGTGCCTGCACTAAATGCAGGTGAGATGTAAAAGACATGTTTCCTTTCCTCTGGCGAGGCCCAAAGACTTGAACATGGTGAAAAGATCGTTCTTGAATCAGGCATCATCAGGAGCAAAGAAGCTTTGGCAATGCTTTTAGTTGTGAGGTGAAGGGAACGAGTATTCTGGAAGTCGCAGAAAGAAATGAACAGAACGGGGAACTAGGAGATGTTTGAAAAGGGAAAATTGGCAGGCCCAGTGTCTGGGGTTGGGAGAAAACCCAGGTAACTCTGTTTGTAAGAAGAGGGACCAAGGGAAAAAGGACCCATCCGAGAAGAGGGTTTTGATGAAGAGGATTGCTAAGCTTTATTTCAGAGGCGATTTTCAGAAGGTTCCAGAACATCCAGGGGAAAGTACCCAGAGGTAGGAGGAATTACACCATTAATGACTCTTGGGTTCATCTCAATGGGAAATGCTGGTTTTGATGCTTATAATATTAATCAGACAGGATGTTGAATCAAAAGGCATTCATTTTGACAGTGTCCTGTACTGCTTAGGAGCCCAAGCTCAGAGTAAATCACAGGAGGAGGAAAAGCAGAAATGGAAACAAATATTTCCTGTGGCGTCTACCAACTCCTGGGCAATGGGCCATGTGTCATTACATGCTTTCTTATTTTAGTCTTCATGACATTCAGCCTCCTTTGAGCTAGGTAACACATGCTGGTTGCAAGTGCTCAGAGTTTTATCTTTACTTCACAGACGACAAAACAGGATCAGAGAGGTTCAGCAGTTTATTCGCAGGCTGAAACTTAAAGCCAGATCTTTCTGATGTCTGAAATCCACGTGCTTTTTTCTGTATTACAAAACTGGCCTCGCTTATATTTGTTTTCACATCTTTGTTTCCCTTTGCATGGCCTTTTCCCCATTCATAGTCCCCTTAATCATTACTCACTGGGTGTAAGACTTCCAGCCTCTACTTATGACAGTGCTTGACACTTAGGGCTGAATCTGAGAAAATGTGCATCAAAGACCTAATTGTGTCAATCAATAGAGGTCTACGATATCTTTAGACTATATATTCATTTCTCATATGACTGAGCAGAACTTTGAGTGGCTAGTTTAATATTACAGGATAAACATGGATTGAGCAAGTTGCTGGGCTCATGGCATCATGTTAGGAGTGAAAGACCTAAGTATGTCTTGTAAGGGGGTTGGGTACTTCTCCTTGGGTGTGGACACAAGTCATACCAATATCTCAGGAAACTATATTAAGAGCTGTATTTTAATCTTCCTCCTGTATATTTCCATCACCTGATCTGCAAAGGTAATTAAGCCCCTCTCAGGCTCCTACAGGTCTAAAGTGCAGAGGGTGACTTAAAGACATATCTGTTGCTTCCTTTACTCTGCCTAGATGCTGGGCTCATGGGAGAGTGGAGTGGATGGGAAAAAAAAAAAAACTTTCTGTTGCATTACTTTGAAGGAAACAGATTTTTGTGAGACTTTTGGCTCTCCTGCCCCACCCCCCCAACCAAAAAATGAGGTGAGTAAAAGACAGTGGGGCCCATCTCCTGCTCTGTGGCGGTGCAAGATGTTAGAGGAAGTAACTGCTTAGCACCTTTGGTGAGGCTGGCTCTGTGCTCTTACCTCCGTGAGAATTCCAGTAGCCACATGTGACTTGCATACAGAGCTCCCAAACCCAGTGTAATAGACTGGGCTTGGGCTATAGGGTTGTCAGCCAGAACTGTGACAGGCTGAATGACTCATAGAACATGAAGTCTTGTGTCTTTTGGGTGTGACCTAGGAGTGTCCTTCACTTCACATAATGACTGATACCCACAGTGATGAAGTCAAGAATCAGGTTGAATCTGAGTTAAAGAAAATGGAAAAAGATAATTTTGTCCATCAAGTTTAGAGGTTGAAGTTCATGCCTATTGTATATGTGTGTAGATAAATCTCTGTATCAGATTCATTTTCATGGATGAGCTCCAAGTGAGAGAGGAACAGATAGAATGCTGAGGGATTTTTGCAGTGGGGGCAGATCTTTGTGGAAAAAGGAGTACAAAAAGCTTTCATTGCAGATTTGCATATACTTGGAGCAGACACTGCTAATTGCCACCCCTATATCCTCTCTCCCTTACTTTGTTAATAGTTGATGCCAGCTAACAAATCAGTTCCCTTGCAGCTTGGATGGCAATGTTGCATATTTCTCTGACCATTAGATGGAAAAGAAATGTCTCCCAGGAAGCTTCCCCTCCACCTAGTTTTATTGAGATATAACTGACATACAATACTATATAAGTTTAAGTTGTACAATAGATCATTTTGACATGTATCTAGAGCACAATGATGACCATAGGAGGTTACTTACCATCCATTACCTCATATGGTTACAAATACGTTTTGTCCCTTGTGATGAAAATTTTTGGATCTACTCTTAGCAACCTTCAACATACTACATAGCAGCATTAACTACAGTCATCATGTTGTACATTATATCCTGAGGCTTAATTTTCTTATAACTGGAGTTTTGTACCTTTTGACCACCTTCACTCAATTCCACAACCCCTCACCCTTGCCTTTGGCAACCACAAATCTAACTTCTTTCTGTGAGTTTGTTTGTTTAGATTTCAAATGCAAGTGAAATTATTCAGTATTTGTCTTGCTCTGTCCAACTTCACTTAATGTAATGCCCTGAGGGTCTATCTACTTTGGTGTAAATGGGGGGATTTCCCTTTTTTAATGGCTGAATAATAATCCATTGAGCGTATATACCACATTTTCTTTATCCATTCATTTGCAGATGGGCACTTAGGTTGTGTCCATGTCTTGGCTATTGTAATTAATGCTGCAGTGAACACAGGAGTGCAGACATAGTGACTGTGTTTCCTTTGGATATGTCCCCAGAAGAGGATTTGCTGGATCATATCCTTTCTTCCCTCATTTTTAAGATAAAAAGAAACCTCCATACTGTTGCCCAGAGTTATATGCAACTGATGAATCACCTAAGTTCTACCCCTTAAATTAATAATACCCTATATGTTAAATAACATGAATATAAAGAAATCTAAAAATAAAATATTATCAATCTAATAAAAGAAAGATAAAAGAAAGATAAAAAGAGCCAGGTTTAGCTAGCATAAAAGACATTTGCCTGTATCTTTCATTTCCATTTTTTTTGTCTGAAATGCACAGGATCAATGAAAGCTACATGCTAAGAGGATGAAATCTGAAGAAACCCCACACCCCCGTCCCCGTGAGTGGGACCAGGCCTAACCCAGAGGCAGCCCATCCAGGCACCTCCCATGAATTCAAGCAACAAAAACATTCTGTTTTTCCAAGATAAGAAAACCATCCCCCCCCCCATGCCCTGACTGGAAAGTCCCTGAACATGTTCGTGTTGACCTTCAAAGAAATCAATCATGTCATAACCCGAATACTATGCCGCGGTTTTTTGCCTTTAAAAGATGCCTGTAATTGCTAATCGGGGCTCTGCCACCTGTGAGGCGGAGAGGCCGTTTGTGCAAACGTTCAATAAACCCTCTTGCTTGTTGCATCTGCCTGTCTGGGGTCTGAGTCTCTGGGGCGTCCACCGGGACACGTTGGCACCCGTGAGCCAGGGTCCAACAAATCCACATGCTAAGCAGGGTAGAGTAGGAGAAGGGAAGGGGTCTGCATCCTAAGTAATGTCCTTGAGTACCTGTATCAGCCCTGGGAGGTGTACTTCCAGACTTTTCCCTGGGTGAGAAAAGCCAGTGCCTCTTGGGTTAAGCCACTGTCATTGGGTTTCTGCTCCAGGTGGTCAAATCTGAATGGACAGGGCCTTGAAGGAGAGTATCCAGGAAAGCAGAGGAGAAGACAGCCATCCTTGGGAAGCACAGAGGTGGGAATGTATGTGCCATATCTAGGGAGCAAGGCATAGAAGAGCGTGGAGAGTCATTTATTCTGGCTGAAAATGTCCGCTGAAAAGATGAGGAAGACCAAGCAAGCATCGAAATGGTGAAATAGTAAAGTGCAATCCTTTGAGAATGCTGGAAAGAGGACTCCCAAATATGTTAAAGACTAATTGGGTTAGATCGAACTTTCACTGATGCTAGTCTTGTTCTGGGAAGCATGATTAACTATCAATTATTAGAACTTGTCTAATATGCTTTCATAATGAAGACTCCACTATATCATTCAACAACTAGCTGATGGATTTATGGGGGTTGGGATAGCAAATGTTATGTTACTGGCATATGGTGTAGATTATGTTGATGTAATAGAAAGCAAAGTGGGAACCTTGGTGATGGTTCTGATTGATTGAATTTTTCTTTTCCTTCTGAGTTAAGCTTTATATTTTAGTTGAAATCATTACAGCAGAGGCTTGGTGAATCCTCAAGGAGCTCGAAGTAGCCTCCTTCATCTTTCCAGTGGTTCTTGGATGTTAGCGGGCATCAAATTTACTGGGGGAATTTGTCTGGTGCAGGTTCCTGGGTTTGACCCTCAGAGACTCTGGTACAGTAGGTCCAAGATGGCTGTCAGGAGCCTTCATGTTTAACAAGTGCCCTGGTGATTCTATTGCAGATAGTTTTCTGAGTGTCATTTGAGAAGTGCTGACCTATAGTCTGTTCTCCTTATTTCTTCTTCTTCCCTATGCCAATGTTCTGGTGGTTTCCAGAAAGGAAGGTGTTTTGGAAGGTGAGGATCTCATTTGATTTCACCAAAGAGCACACAATTTCTCAGATTCTTCTCCTATCTTTAAAAAATTTTTCTTTTTTTCATATCCTAAACAAATACTGTTTGTTCCTTTATTAAAGATAATGCTGTTAACTGCAGAACTTGTAAAAATTAAGGAAGGGATAAAATAAGAAAACAGAAATGATCATCATTCCTCTACCTAGACAGAACCATTGCTAATGTTCTGGTATATATCCTTCTCCTTTCTCTTTTCATGAAACTTGGAATCAATCTGTTTAAAGACACATAGGCTGTTTTTCATATCCTTCATGTTTTATCTTGTCAGATTTAGTGAGGTGAGAGTTCTCATTGCCAAAGTGGAGCTGAAGGTACTCTGTTCTCTTCGTGAATCTGTTCATTATTATCTTATGAAACAGTTTTAGAATATTTGTGCACACATCTTTGTTTTATGAAGAAAAGCATTTCATAAATTAATAAAGTTCTTATTGGTTTAAAATAACACTGTGCTCTTTTCAGGAAAGACCCAGACAGAAGTTATTTATTGTTATTATTTTTATGTGATTTTAAGTTATAAGCAACTCTTTTTGGAGGTTAAAACCTTATCTCTTTGTGGAAAAGGACATCCAAGGCACCAGACCACTATATCTCTATGCATTTATGACAGTGAATGGTGTTGTAGTAAGAGCCTAGATATTTGGCTCCTTGAATCAACCAGGAGTCTTTGGCTGTAGGCAACAGAAACTGATCCTGGCTTGCATCAAATAAGAAACTTAGTGGCTATAGTCCAGTAGCTCATCGAACTGAAGGACACACAGAATTGAGCATCAGTGAAAATAGAAGGACAGCTCGGAGGATCTAGGTGGCAGTTGCTAAAGGGTAGCCTCTTCTGGGCACTTGTCCTGGAATAAATCACTAACTCGAATAGAGTTTCCTGGAAGAGGGGACAGTGTTGACTCATATTTGAAAGATCATTCTGGTTGCTCTGTTGAGAATACAGTGAAGGGGAGCAAAAGTTGAATCCAGGCCACCAATGAGAAAGCTTCTGTAATCATCCAGGTGGGAGATGATTGGACCTGGGCCAGAGTGATATCACTGGAGGTGATGGTGAGAAGTGATCAGGTTCTAGATCTCTTTTGAAGGGACACCTGTCAGGATTTGAAGGAAGTCAGGATATGGAGTGTGAAAGAGAAGAATCAACAGTGACACCAGGGTTCTTTTGACTGAACAGTTGTTAAGATGGGAAAAACTGCAGGAAAGAAAATGTTTGCAGGGATCTGGGGCTTGGTTTGGGTGTGTTAAGGGTGAGGCTGGGTGACCGTATCAGGAGTGGACAGTTGGACATGCAAGTGTGAGACATTGGGTTCAGGGGAGAGGGCTGTGATGGAGATAGTAATTTAGTATATGACAGTATATGAAATTTGAAGTCATGAGTTGGGAATGAGCATAGAATGAAAAGGGAAGCATGTGGTGTACAGGGAGATGGGAGGACTTGCAAAGGGGACCAAGAAGGAGTAATCTAATTGATTGGACCGACTTGTATCTGTGGACCTGCCATGATCTGGGAGTGGAAACAGTCTTAACAAGTTAACAGCCACACCAAGACTTCAAGCAATGGTGGAAATGGTTCTGCAAAGTCATTGTCAGAAGAAATGGACCCTGTGGTCACCATCTCCTCTTTCCAGAATTTATTAGATAGGCATTTAGCTCTTTTCACAAAAACAGGCAATAAAAACAGATTATACATTGGCACTCCAAGCTGGGTTATATAAATTTGCTAGATACTTATGCCAATCCATTCTATTTACTTCATAAAATTAAACTTGAGAATCCCCACTGCCATTTGAAGTCTTGAGACTGGATTTTGTTGCCAAGTTGGGTGCTAGCTTGTAAAATCTTTAAGGCAAGGATTGTGTCATGTCTCTGGGTCCCAAACATCAAACACAGAACTTGACATAGGTTAGGTGTTCAGTATATCCTTTTAGAATAAGTGAATGCTTGAATTATTCAGGATGAGTGATATCTTTTATTTCCTTCAAGTTACTGAGTTGTGCGTTGATAGAACTCTTGTTGTTCAAGAGAGAAACTCAGTTAAAACTATCTTAGAAAAGAAAGAAAGTCTATTGGCTCTCATGATGCAGGTGTGGCACTAACTTCAGGCAAGGCTGGATCTAGGTATCAATGCTGTTCTGTATGTTTCTCACTTATCAGTGCTGCTTCCTTCTTCAAGAGCACCGTTCTCACACGGGATCTCCTCTGTCCCACCCAATGGTGGCAGGATGTCTACTGGCGGGTCCAGACTTACATTTTATCAGCTTAGCAACCCCCGTGGAAAGGGAACATCTCTTTCCTGTTGGTTCCTGAAGAAGTTCTCACATATGGATCATGTGTCTGTCACTGATTGAATCCCTGATGGAGTCCTCTTACTGGCTAGGTCTGGTTAGATGTTCACCTTCAGTGCTAGGATTGTGAGGTGGCCCCCATGCAAATTATATCAACTAAGATGTGATTCTCCCAGAAGAAACCGAGGTGCCAATACCACAAGACAAAGGAATGGATATTAAACAGGCAGAAACAACAGACAGCTGCTACAAGTATAAAGTATATCTTAGGAGCACTGGGGAGAAGCAGTCAAATTCTGTGACTCTTCTGTGGTGTCTGTTTACACGGATATTGCTGCATCTGGTTGTGTAACCATGGTTTGGAATGAGTTGGCAAGTTGCAAGCAGTTGTGCTTGAACTCCGTGAATCACAGAACCACAAGGAAGATGCCGATAGTCTGTTTTTCATCTCTCTTTGCACCTTGGGCCTGGGAGAGCAGCTCCAGGCAATACTTGCTCTTCTGAAGACTCAGGATGTTGAGGCTGCCTGGAGCCCTGCCCAGAGGACACCCTGTTAAAAGGGGAGATGAAGTTATCATGGGCTTGGTGAATTCTCCTCTGGCTGTTCTATCATACCCTCAGCCAAGGAGGTGATCCAAGGTATGGTGCTTCAGAGCAGTGAAGCCCCATGGTCGAACACCACAGACCTTGGCAGAAAGAACTTTGATACCCCCTGGGGAAACTTGCTATAATTTTGAAGGTGTTTCACTCAGGAAAGGAGCCTGTGATTTGTGAAGCAAGACTAATCTTCTCGTGGGAAGCTGCAGCATGAAATGAGACAAGGTGTGATAACCTGTCAAGTTCCAAAAAGAGATGATTTAGGGGGAGATAGTGTCTTGAAAACGTGAGGATGGGTGTTACTAACTTAATCCATATGATGCCTTCAAAACAAAAAGTATATTAGGGGCGAAAGGCATGAAACAGACATTATTCATTGTCTCCAGGTGATATTTCTCCTGTGAGTTTACAAGCAAGTGTTGGCATGCTGTGTGCAGACATTTGTACAATAGATTAGAGCGCCAGATTGCCACAGATGAAAAGTAGGGGGAGGCACCTTTGACTCTTTCCCTTCCCCCTCTAATTTATCTATCTCATTTATTCCAGACAAGAGCTCCTTTGCTTTGTGAAAATTAGAGACATCTGTAGTTATACAACCTGAGTCGAGGATAATCAAGGCTCTCATTGCCAGGTGTGAACAGATTGCTTGTCGGGTCAGGAAGGTGACTCCCTCCTCCTCCTCTCTTGGGCACCATCCACAGTCATTAGGAGGTGTTTTCCAGGAGTGGATGGGGAGGGAGAAGAAGAATCCATATTCTGGTGGGAGAAGCAGATGCTTGCTGGACCAGGATGACTCATGCAACTGGCAATCTGCTTCCACTTCCATAAGACAGTTCTGCAGATTCTCCTGCTAATCTTTGGATGTGGGGTGATGCTGTGAAGGGGGAGCACGGACCTCTGAATGGTTCCATACTTGGGTGATGTTCTAACAGCAGCAGCTCACTTTTGCTAGGATGTTCACATGCAACCTCTGGACTCGGGAAATACTTTCCAAATCTAGGGAACAGATTCTCCACATGGGCTCTTGCTCCTGAGAAGATGGGACTGTAGGACATTTCTAATTACAAAAAACAAAAACAAAAACAAAAAACAAAACAAACAAAAAAACAAAAAAAAGGAGAGAGAGAGAGAGAGAGAGGTTCTTGATGACTCTCATATGACTTGTTTTGAATTTGAGATGTTATTTTTAATTAACTTGAATTTAAAAACTGACATATTAAGTCAGTCATGGAAAACTTTATGTTTGGAACAACGTGGGTATATGAACCTATTTTTTAAAACAAGACTTTAATTTTTAGATAAAACAAAATTGGAAGGTACTGAGATTTTCCTTATGTCTCCTGCCTGTGCCCATGCACACCTCCTCCACTGTCAGCAACCCCCACAAGAGTGATAGATTTGTTCCAATTGATGAGCCTACCCTGACACACTATTATCACTCGCAGTCTGTGGTTTACATAGGCTGCTTTCTTGGTGTGGTTCATCCTAGGTTTTTTAACAAACAGATGATGTTATGTATCCACCTTTATAGTATCATAAGGAATAGTTTCACTGCCCTGAAAATCCTCTGTGCTCTATTTATCTCTCCTTGCCCCAACCCCTGGCGACCACTGGTCTTTTCATTGCTTCCATAGTTTTGCCTTGTTTTAGAATGTCACGTAGTTGGAATCATACTGTATGCAGCCATTTCACATGGGCTTCTTCTACTTAGTAACATGCATCTCAGATTCCTGTGTGTCTTTTCCTGGCCCAATAGCTCATATCTTTTTAGTGCTGAATCATATTCCACTGTTTGGATGTGCGGCTCTGATGTGAATATGTAGTGGTGGGTTTATTCCTCGGGGACAAGGGATGTCACACACAACAGGGCAGACCTGGAGAACAGCATGTCTGGTTGCTGATACCGGAATGTCACTTGCTGCAGTGGTTTAGCGGGCCTGGAAAGCCTTTGCTGTTTTTTTTTCACTTTTAATTTTTGACTGGCCTTCATTCCTACCAGCTATGTGAGCAGAAGTATTAAGTGTTAGGAAGAAAAGAGCATGGAATTTGGATCCAAGAGGATGTGTTTTTAGGTCCCAGTTCTGCCATTTATGAGCTGTAGGATCTTGGGAAAACTGTTTTACCTCTGCCTCTGAGCTGCAGTTTTGCTATCTGTAGAATGGAGACAGGGATCCTAACTCACAGGAAACTTGGGACAGTTAAATAGTGCATGTGATACTGCTTCATAAGCTGCATAGCACCTTTTAAAATGTTCATTGAATAATTGTTCCACATGAAGTGGCTGAGTCCTGAGTGTTCTCATTCTGGGCTTGTCTCCACTCTGCATAGTCTTCCCAGGGATGGGGGCTACAAGACCCTTCATTGTATCTTCACACACTGAAGGGCAGTCGTTCTTGAGTGGGCTTACTTTCAGGGGCTAGATCTGCTCTCTAAGTCATGTATGAACTTTATACAGATGTATAAATCTGTATAATCCCCTCCGACCCCCAAAGTCACACACGTAACCCCGGAAGTCTCAAAGGCTGACTGTGACAGGAAATGCCCCAAACTCAATCTGGACCACCCCAAACTCTATTCAAACTGCTCCAAACTAAACATGTCCAGTTAATTCCGCAGTTGATTTCCAGACCACGTCATCAGACTGTTTTCTCCTAAGCCTCTGGATGCAAAGCAAGTTTTGGGTAAATGTGAGGAAGCTGTTATTTATAGAGACCTACAGGAATGCAAGACCTTTCACGTTTCTTAGTAGGCCATGGACAAAACAGGTTTAACCATATCATTGATGCTTGGAGGTCTGATGTGCCCTTTAGTCACCCCTGAGAGAGGTCATTGTTTTCTTATTTATGCTATTAATCTTTTCTCAAATCTTTCCATTGAAAATGAAGTATAGAAAGTCCATCTCAAGATGAAGGGAGGTCTCTTAGATCACTTGTTATAGAAGTGGGTTGTGAATTTTGAGCCTCTCTGATTATCACATGAGATTAGCTCTGAATCTTCCAGTCTAAGGTAAACTCCATTAGGCCAAGGCCCATGTGTATTATACTATCTCTGTGTCTTTTATAACTTGTAGGACAGTAGTTGGAGTAATTAGGCCCTGGAGAGGTATGAAAATGGCCTGGGAATTTAGAAAAGGGGAGAACTATTCCCTAGATATTCAGTAGTGCAGAAGAAGTGATAATTTAGACAGAGAATGTATAGACTATAACACTATTGAGCCAGGATGAATAGATGGATATCAAAAGAAGACCATAAATGGCCAACAGGTACATGAAAAGATATTCAACATCACTAATCATCAGGTACAAATCAAAACTTCCATGAGGTATCAGCTCACACCTATTAGAATGGCTATCCTCAACAAGGAGACAGAAAAAGCATTGGTAGGATTTGGATAGATAGGGAACCCTTGTATACTGTTGGTGGGAATGTGATTTTGCTGCAGCCATTATAGAAAACAGTAAGGAGATTCCTCCCATATGATCCAGCAATCTCACTTCTATGTATATATCCAAGGGAAATAAAAACAGGATCTTGAAGAGGTTTTGCATTTCCATATCCTTTGCAGTATTATTCACAATAGCCAAGATACCTAAGTATCTATGGGTGGATGAATAGATAAAGAAAAGGTGGCATATATATAAACAATGGAATATTATTCAGCCATAAGAAAAATGAAATGCTACACTTCGCAACAACATGGCCCTTGAAGGCATTATGCTAAGTGAAATAAGTCAGAGATAGACAAATACCACTTGATCTCACCTGTATGTAGAATATTAAAAAAGCTGAACTCATAAACAGGAGAATGGTGGTTGTCAGAGGCTATGGGAGGTGTGGTGGGAAAAGTAGGAGGAAGATGATCAAGAGGGTACAAGCTTCCAGTTATAAGATGAATAAGTTCTGGAGATATAATGTACAACATGGTGGTTATAGTTAACAATCCTGTATTATGAAAATTGCCAAGAGATCTTCAGTTTTCTAATCACAAGTGATGGTGATTATGTGACAGGATGGAAGTGTTAACTAATGCAGTGGTGGTAATCCTTCTATAGTATGAAGTGTATCAGATCAACACCTTAACACAATATTGCATGTCTGTTGGTTCTCAATAGGACTGGGGAAAAAAAGAAATGGATACCAATGGTGGCTTTGAAGTTTTAGAGTGGGTTTGGGGAAGGGAAGAAGTTTAGTGAAGAAAGAAGATTGGGAAAGTTGAGGTTTCTAGAGAAATGAGTTTCTTTGACTCCATTAGAATTTGGTTCAAAACATTTTCAGAAATAGAAATGGGTGTAAATGGTGAAAGAATAAGTATTTTAAGGATGAAAATTGGAAACTTACAATAAGGCATTTCTTTTTTTTTTTTTAAGATTTATTTATTTATTGATTCACGACAGACACAGAGAGAAAGAGAGAGGCAGAGACACAGGCAATGGGAGAAGCAGGCTCCATGCAGGGAGCCCGACCTGGGACTCCATCCCAGGTCTCCAGGATCACACCCTGGGCTGAAGGTGGCGCTAAACTGCTGGTCCACCGGGGCTGCCCACAATAAGGCATTTCTAAGATGTGTTCATAAAAAGACTGGATCTTTGGATATTAGATGCGTGTGTCAAAGAAATAAAGTTTATGGTCATCAAGTTAAACCAAATTAATATATTGTTGGTAAAGTTAGTAAGCTAATGTATATTGTAAATTTTCAGAGGATTTCAGTACTACCATTTCTCAAAATTCATTAGTCGTGGGACCCTCTTTGTTAAGAACATTTGTTAAGTCTTTCAAGGACTGTGGTTTAGGAAATGGTGCCCTCAGGTAAGCTGTACCACTTGGAGATTTCTACAAAGGGCACATTTAGAATATCCTCTAATTATAGCTTCATTTTTGGGCACTCACTAAGTGCTAGGTAGTGCTCTAAGTATATAATGTACATTAGTTCATTTTTTTCTCAAAGCAACCAGTTAGGTAAATATTCTTATCCTTATTTAAAAGATAAGGAAATTAAGGTTCAGAGAAGTGAAATACCTAGAAATGACTGAGCTGTTATTTAAACCCAGCCATTCTAACTCATAGTCCATGCTTATAATCACTACACTCTGTGGCCACAGCAAAAATGACATAAATCAAAATCCTTCCATATCTTTTTCTGTAATGTGATTATTTCAGGGGTTGTAAACTGGTTGTTCCATTGTATCTGGCACAGTATTTTAAAATAACTGGAGTTTGAATACCTTTGAGCAGTGTATGGACTTCTGGTTCTATACTGGACTCTCTCTTTTGTTATTTTACTTTCAATCTGATGGAAACAATTAGTAACCTGCCTATAGGCATTTGACTTTTCTGTTGTTCTAGCTCACTGTGGCTGGTTCAGAAAAGAAGAAGTGTGGCTTGTGAATGTTAGAATTAACTGACTCTCCTATCCATAGGGGACACAAGAAATCTCGGACCTCCTCAATTTCAGAAAATGAAGTAGAAAGGAAATACTAGAGCCTTCACTGGACCACCTTATAGTAGCTTCTCCTCAAAGTATAAATCCTTTTAAAAGCATTCTGGACATAGAAATTTAATGTATGCTCTAGCACTTTCAATGACTGGGAAAGAACTTTTTGTATATATACTTAATACTTGTACAACTGGGATCATTTGCTTCCCTTACCTAAAAATTCTACCTGGTGGTTCTGCTCCATGGAGGAGCATGGAACAAATAATTGTCCTTGTTAGAATATCCATTCTATTAGATAGTCCTTTGAACATACGGATTCCTTCAGTGATATTCCATTGCATTTCCATATACCTCCTTGGTTTTATCCCACTGTAGGGGATGATCAGTAGCTTGATCATGTGGTACACAGAATTTGAACAGGGCATTCAGAGTTGCACACACCACTCAGGTTGTGACTTGGTTAGTGCAGACTGTTTTAAGGTAATCTGGGCACCATGCTTCTGATGACACCGGCCCAGATTACCTTGGATTGGCGTTTTCAGTGGCTCTGTCCTTTAACTGATTCACTTAAATTCATGGTTAACCAGAGGCCAAGATCTGTTCCACACCAAGTCAAGCCAAGCTTCACGATTCAGGAAAATTGTCTTGACTTTATCATAGTTAATTTAGAAATGATTGTTTTGACTGAGCTCTGTGTGTGGGATTCTGTGTGAAATGGAATAATGTGGGGACCCCTGGGTGGCTCAGTGGTTTGGCTCCTGCCTTTGGCCCAGGGCCTGATCCTGGAGACCTGGGATCGAGTCCCACATCGGGCTCCCTGCATGGAGCCTGCTTCTCCCTCTGCCTGTGTCTTTGCCTCTCTCTCTCTCACTCTCTCTCTCTCTTTCACTCTCTCCCCCCCTCCGTGCCTCTCATGAATAAATAAATAAAATCTAAAAAAAAAAAGAAATGGAATAATATGAAAAACAAGAAAACAAAGTTACTGATCACTTCATTAGTAAGTTCTGAGAAATTAAGGATGTAGTTCTGCTTGTCAAGAACTATCCAGCTGGGAAGAAAAGGTCAAGAATTAGGAAGCAGTTAGTGAAGGTTGTGAGAAAATATGTCAGTGGTGTATTGTGCTGAGTATACCAGGGTCCCTATCAGAGAAAAGTTGGGGGAATGAGGGTGGGAAAAATAAAAGGTTTCATGGAGGAAATAAGATCCACCCTAGTGCTTGAACAATGGTGTGGATTGGGCTGGTATAGATTGGCAGGGTGGGTCTTGCTGTTGAGGAGAGAGAATGCCCACTTCCGTGAGCATGGGTAAAAGTGTGGCAAAGGGTGACGACTGAAGGATAGTGAATGGTTGGATGGGGCCAGGTACAGAGGGGGTCTTGATATCCAGGCAAAAGAATTTAGTCTTGAGATTATGGGTCTATGGGAAGGTATAACATGGCACAAATGCTGCTGAAGAAAGCTGATTCTGGAGGTGGTATTCAGGATAGATTAGAGGACTAGAATCTGGAGGCAAGGAGCATAGGTCTGAGGCTATGAATAAGGAAGTAATGACCACCATCCTTGAAGAACCATTTAAAGGAGAAAAAATAGGATTTATTTGACTGTATGGAGGTGGGGAAGAAGGGTTTGTTAAAATGATTTTATAGTTTCACACCTGGTTGATGTGGATAACAGTGATTCTGTGGTCAAAGCCAAAGAAAGAAAGGGTCTGGATGAAGGAGAATGATTTTTAAGAAATATTTTATTTATTTATTCATGAGAGACCCACAGAGAGAGGCAGAGACACAGGCAGAGGGAGAAGCAGGCTCCCCGTAGGGAGCCCAATGTGGGACTCGATCCCAGACCCTGGGATCATGCCCTGAGCCGAAGGCAGATGCTCAGACACTGAGCCACCCAGGTGCTCTGAAGGAGAATGATTTTGTTTGGGCCAGACTGGGTGGTCGTGTAGATTTGGGGGAGCATTCAAATGACAGGGTCCAGTAAACCACTGGGGATACGGCCTAGGTGAACTATCAGCAGACAAGATGGTTAACTTGAAGTAACAAGAATTGTTAACAGTGACTGTCCTGGTCTTCATTTATTAGTATGCACCACTGGTACCATGGAGTTTAGTCTAAATGAGCAGGCAAGTGTGTGCCTGCTAGAGGTTAAAAGCAGGTGCTTCAGAGTCAGATCTGGATTCAAACCCAGCTCTGCCGCTTACCAGCTGTGTGACCTGGGCAGTCACTGTATCATCTCTGAGCCTTAGGATAATCACCTGTAAAAGATGGAATGACAGTGCTGGCTTCATGAAGGCATTGGGAGATGACATAACTTTGGGTGCACTTGTATTTACAAAGACATATGTATGGTGTGTAGTGCTCTGTATCACTGGTGCTGTCACTGTGGATGTTGTGATTATTGCTGTTTGGCTGCTGGTAGCAAATACTAGCTACTCATCTGTGGGTTCAGGACTCTCAGGAAATGGTGCTTATGGACTCCTGAGACTGATCCGAGTATGGGGATCTCTCTGATAAACTTCTCATCGCTCTGGAGCTGCTCAGTTGGGAGCATTCTCCTCTTTTGGAGAGACTGGTTGGAGAAAGATGCCCACTTGGCAGGGATATAGAGTATTTCTTTAAGCAGCCTCCAAAGTCCCTAGACCTGCTTTCCTTTCCAACTGCCACAAAATGGCTAGCTTAGTACAGCTGCCACAACACAGCTATGATCCTTGCTTATTCCTTACCAGCAACTCCTCTCCTGACAACCGCTTCTAAGATCTGAGGGCTATAATAAATTCAGAATGACCACAAGCAGTGGCCACAGCACACAGCATTTAGGGACCTTCTTCAAATACTCCAGGTCCTGGACAGACATGGACTTTAAATAGCCCTCTTATGTCAGATCTCAGGATGCATTTCAGGTGCTTGTGGGTCACTTGGCATCGGCCACACAATCACAATGGAAATAACAGCAGAGCTGTTTCATGTGCTGCCTTGTCAGTGAGTGCTGCATGCAGATGAGCCAGGAGCAGGCAAGACTGTGTGTGGTGATGTAAGTGACGGTAGCTAAGCCTGTCAGGCTGCAGAGAACTCTGGGAAACTTGAATGGGGACTCTTGGCAGCTTTTGGAGGAGCTAGACTCCTTAGCTGGGAAGCTGTTTGTACTTAGATTATTCTTTTCCTAGTACAGAGGTGTCAAATGTGATGATGGAACACCCGAGGACTGAGAGGCTACTTGCACATGTCAACTTCTATGCTGACTTCTTAGGGAAATGACCCTTGTCTGATCCACCTGCTACCCTGTCTCTGTTCATACAGCTCATTAATTGAAGGGCAAAGCAACTGCATTCCCCTCCTCTGCTCAGATGACTCAGGCAAGAAAGGTGCTGGGCTCTAGTCAGCACTCACCAAATTCCCACAGCCTTGGTCATTCTGACGTTCCCATTAGGCATCCAGTAAGTGCAGTCTTTGTGTGTTTAAGTTTGATTATGGGTATGGTTTTGAAGCACAGATTTGCACAGGTAAGCATCTTGTAAAGTATTTTTTTTTTCTGAAAGCATTTGTCAAAGAGAAATATGTAGGCCCAAAGGTGGAAGGAAGCTGGGGGAGGGTACAGGGGAAGAGGTGAGAGGGGAGGACCAGAACATATGCTTTTCAGCTGCCCTGGCTGGCTTTGGAGCAGCGCCTCTCCTGTGGGAGGGAGGCTCTGCAGGTTGCAGCACGGAGCTGAGAGATTTATGCCCTGCACACCAAACACATATCGACGATTCTCTACGGCACAATTTTGAAAAGGTGGTTATGGGTCTGACATGAAGGAATATTTTATACGAAATTGCTGAAAGATCTCTGGGTACTAAGCAATAATCACCTTAATGCTTTAGAAAGTGTTCCAATTTGTTTTCCATTGGCTTCATGGCAGTTGGGATTTGCATGCTGCTTAACATCCAATCATGGGCATCCTGCGTGCCCCCATGCTAGCACGGGGTCTCCCTTAAAGAAGAATGCATTACAGTTTGGGGATAAGTCTCAGTAGCTTTCAAAACGTGCATAGACTTGGCATCTCTAAGTCTACCTCTTGGAATATTTTAAAGAAAAAAGTCAGAAAAAGGATATTCATTGAATAGATGGATGTTCAAAGATATTTATCATAGTGGGGTTTTTTTTTTTGTATATACCCTTCCAGAATTAATGCCATGCAAATGTATGTGTCTATCCATTGTAACTGAGAAAAGTTGGAAATACTAAGTGTGCCAAAATAGGAGATCTGATGTTTTAAAAAGTACCGTGGAATATTATGTATTTCTGAGTTCAAAAAATGAATTGCAGGACAGCATATTTATGCTGTGATTCTGTTTTTTATAAAATGCATGTATACATACACACTCGGGAATGAGTTCTAAAAGGGCATATATATAAGCATGCAAAGATGCTTTTCTCTGGATGGTAAGACTAGGAGTGGCTTTGCTTTTTAAAACATTTTTCTATTTTCTATTTCTATGTTCTGTAGTAAACATAGATGATGTTGAAAAAAGCAGGGGGTGCTACCTAAGTGATAGACTCCCTTGTCTTCTTTGGTCCATTGTCTTCTGTGCGTCCCCCTGAGCAGTTTATGCTCCTGTGACCTTCACGGAGTATTGAGCAGAACCAGTCTGTTGTCCCCTGGTGCCTGTGTGTAGCCTCTTGAAACTGAATGGACCTGTGGTAAGTCAGCCTGGGCTGCAAAGAAGGTGACTGACAACTCCTCTTCTATTCTGGTCTATGCCAACAGAAGGAGGCTTAGATTTTATCAGCTGAGATTGGACTACTTTATCAGCCTTGAGAGCACAGCATGGGCCTCTTCACTATTGCTATAAGTGGTTTTGTCTGGCCAGGACTACAAGTCAGTGTACTGGGAGGCTGCTTTCTTTTCTATTGGTCTTTTGCATTTCTTATTAAAATTATATTATTTAGATACTGGTTTCATCAGCATCATGAATCATTGCTTCTGAATCTTAGTCAAGGGATGAGAGAAACCTGTTGGATTCTGGCTTTTTGTGCTTTGTAATTTGTTATCCTAGTGAACTGGTTGATCTGAAATTTTTGCTGTACGGATTCTTTTTTTTTTTTTTTTTAAGGATTCTGATACTGAATTATCTCATTATTGCAATGTGGAAGTGATCAGAAGATCACTGATTTCTACTCTGTGAGTTCTTCTCTCTTAAAGTGGGGGCAAAAAGGACTCAGTTTTTAATATACTTGGGCTTCAAAAAAGTGGCCCCCATTTTTAGTAGTCTTTTCACATTTCAACTACTACCCTTCCTACTAGGGAAATTAAGTTTGAACATAAATGCTTTAAGACTACCCCAAGACAAAAAGAAACTCCCCTTACTTAAGTTGTTTTTCTTTTAATCATGCATGCCATCCTGGAGACAATCAATTTAGCTTAGCAAAGATCTCAGTGCTCATCTTTTGCAAAGGAAAAATGATGCCCTAAGTATCAGATCGCAGTTGCTGTGCCAATGGCAAAGCAGCAATGACTGTCTGCAACATCTGCATTAAAATTGGGATTTCTTTTGTTATTGCTGGCACTGCATGGATGAGATGTGTTTCTGGAAGCAGATATTTAGGCAGGCTTAACATTTTCAGTTTCAGGGATACACTGAAGATTCTGGGAAAGACCGTGTAAGGGGAAATAACATTTGCTTGGATTTGCCCATGTGTCGGGTGCTTTAAATGTGTGTTTGATTGCAAGGTTAGGATTACATTCAGTGTCCTGATTCTGAAGTCCATCATGGGCTATGTAGGATGAAACAAATCAGCATTACTCTTCAAAGCTGACAGGTTTTTTTCAATCTTTTTTTTTTTTTCTGGGGGGTAAATACCAAGACAGCTCTCATCAATAATCAAAATGTTTTAGTTTTGCCTAATGACCCCAAAATTATTAGAGTCTTGGACTTAGAAAGAAACCATTTTGTTGACTCCTGTAATTCAGATGAGGCCACTGAAATCAGAAGCATTCAGGGACTTTTGTCAAGGACAAACAGGGAGTTGCAGATCAGATTCTGGAATTCCAGGGTGCTGATCTTCTACAATGAGAAGATACTATCTAAAAATAGTTTTCCATCCAGTTGGTTATCAGCACACTTCTTTTCTTCATCCTTTTCCCAGTTTCCATCCTTTTCCTATTGATGAGAAATGATTTTGAGAGCAAATTCTTTCCACCTGGATCCAACAGAAAGAACAGGAAGAGCTGCGCTTTCTGATGACTGTCTGTGTGCTGGTTTCCTCCATTAGGTTCCTACCAGTGTTGAATCCTGAATGGGTGATGACAACATGATAATACACCACAAGGGACCCAAGAAGGCATTCATAGAACCCCAAATCCTTTAGAGGTTCCCAGGAGAGAAGAGACAAGGGTTACTGAAAAGTGTCTTATCTTCCTCTTCCCACCCCAAGAGCTAGCAGGTGAATCAACAAACACTTGAGATCAGTAACACCAGAGTTTGTCGATGGACACGAACCATCTTCAGGTAAAGAGAATGAAACTCCACTAGAGTTTTGGATTCTGTTTCTTGGAGTAAATTGCAAGTTTAACTCTGTAAATGACAGTGTGATGTTAGTGTATACATACAAATGTATAAAAACGTTAATGAATAGAAAAGTACAGTTTTTTTTCCTGCCATGAATTACAGTTCTTTCTCAGTCATGAATTAATGTGTACATTCTATTCCTTGCTGGCGTATTGTCCAAAGTTCTAACATCTCCTCTCCCTTGGTAGGATCTTACAAGGCAAATAATGGCAGATGTCATGCTCTCGCCTTGGCCAAGTGGCCTGCAGACCAAATATCTTTTTAGCCCCCCCACTGATCTCAGGGCAGCTTAGCTGTTTGTTTTCTGGAAAAGCTGTGTTGGTAAATAAAAATACTTCTGCATTTATGTAAAAGGTGGTTTTGCAGACACTGTTGAGCTCAATCCTCAACTTTTTATACTAGTTTTATTTTAACATTCGAAAGTTGAGGAGAGTCAGGATTGGAGAAGTGCTTGGACGTCACCACAGGTACAGAGCTTGTAGGTGGAGCTGGGTGGGACTCAAGCCTAGGAGTCAGGCTCTGCTGCATGCATATGTGTCATTACAGATGGGGAAGCCACACGGGCCTGAAATGCAAGAGGTAATCATGCACCCTGAGGTAGACATGTTGTCCTGAACTGGGGAGGAGAGGGGTAGAGTCTTGGGACGTCAAAAGAAAGGAGTACAATTCATGGGAAGAGTGAGTATTCGGTAAACAAATGTTTGCCGTGCCATTGGAAATAATGGGGCCCAGAGAGGAATTTTAACAGACTTGGTCAAATGCCTCCATGTTTCCACCCCTCATTTATATTACAATGTAATTATCTATGGCAATTACTCTTTTCCTAGAATAGGTCCTCTGTCTAAATTCTTTGAGGTGGTTGGTGAGGGCAGGTCACAGTTTCTTCTGGAGTCTTTAGGGCCTTGGTGGTTTTCCAGGCTCCGTTGAAGATGGCTTTTCTATCTTGTCCTAGTTGATGTTTGATCTCATGACAGAAGAATGCTGACGCAGCACTGTTGCATTAGATAAATGTAGACACTGCTGTTCACTTTCTAGATTGTTCATAGATTAAAAAAAACAAACAAAAACCTCAGGCACTTTTCAGCCAAAACAACTGTGGTGCCAGTGTTCAGTACTTCCCATGTAATGCGAAGGACTAGGATGATTCTCGTGGCCTTATTGTTAGCCCAACTCTTCATCCTTCCGCCGTGTTCTACCATTGCCTAGAGATGAGAGCATGAGTTGAAAATTACCAGTTGTGCCATTTGTTGTGTCACACCAGGCAAGTGGGAGCCTCAGTGTTGTGAAAAAAGAGGAAGATACTGTTTTTGAAAAACCAACCTCTGTGTGTTGGAGCTAAAATACAAAATTAAGGCAGAGTTTGGGACAAAGAAGATAGCTTCAGAGTTACTTGGCAAAGGAGACTGCAGCAGGCTAAGGCCTTCAAAAAACCCACAAGCCTGCTCAGAGGGAGGGGCTGGGGGCTTACAGGGAAATGTAGGGTCTAGCTGGTTTTGACAGGAATTGTGGACTTGCTGCCAGCCTCCTTCATCACGTCTTTAGAATCTTTAGAATGGCACTGGGGGTTCCTGAAACAAAAGGCTGAGAAGGGAGGAGGGGAGGTTTGTGGAAGAGAGAAGAAAGGTTCTTTTAAAATGGAGCTTTGCTGAAGCATTAGTGCAGCCATTTTGATTTTTGCTCAACTTTACGCTTTTGAGCGGTTTTAGTTTCTACTTGAAAATGTTGTTGTGAAACAAAATGAAATACTGCATGTACAGCACCCGGCCTAGCACTTAGCTAAATAGATAGTAGCTGTTTCTATTAATGGTACTGAAGTTCCAAGGATGAGACAATGAAAAATATTTTGTGAAGGGCTGTCAAATAATTTAAAAATGCTGTTATTCATTCATCTACATCATTGAGTGAGTTTGTTTATTTGAGACCTGATCCGTAGAACCCAGTAGAGTAGTTTATTGAGAAAAGGAAGAGCTGTCAGACACTAAATAGTGAGTTTTATTAAAGGAGGCAGAGTGTTTCATTAGATTTTCCTAAGGACCCTACCGAGTGGGTATTATTGTGCAGAGTTGACAGATGAGGAAACCAAGACTTTGAGAGGTGAAGTAACTGACATATAATAGGCAATCTGGCAAAGAAGAGATTTTAATGTATATTGATTTGAATTTGACAGATTTTGATACTGATTTTCAGTCTGATCTCTCATGCAACCTGTGTAAGTATCTCTGGGAGGCTAATAAACAAATAAAAGCCACCACAACTTCCCCTTGATATTTAGAAGATTTACCATAGTAGGTAGGTATCAGCAAATCATGGAGTAGATTCATCTGTTTAATGGAGTGATATTTGGACTAGTTATTAAAAGATGGACTTTTTCTTTTTTGCCAGCATTAGACATCCTCCTGTAAATTGAATTGACAGTGTTGAAGATTTAGATGTCTTTGTTTATGTATTTATATAACTTTTACAAGTAAGATGGAAAGTAAATGCAAACAAATGTGAGATACAGGGGTGTTTCTACTTAAGTCCCTCATTTCTGGCTGTGATGCTTTATGATGAAGGCACTAGAATATGGGAGAGATGATTGAAACTAAGGAAATTTATTCTGAATTAAATTTTGGGCTACATCATTGATGAATTAGCTTTGAAATGACTGTTTTGAATCCAACTTCCTCATTTGGTGGTGACTGCTCTGTGCAACCCTCAATTTACAATGGTTTTCCTACCTTACTCCTAAAGGCATAGAAGGACTAGGATGATTCTCTGGATGATATGTTTTCTCTACCTTAGCATTGTACACAAGCCCTGGTGAGTTTTAAATGTGAGATACTCTCCTTGGGGAGATGAACTTTAAAAAACATTTTTTTTTCTTGTACTGCATCCTGGCATTCTGGTTACATTGTGAGAAACCACTGTATTCTCTGTTGGTATGACATGAAGATTTCTTTGCAAAGGACCAGAGATGGTGAGAAGGAACAGAAAGGAGAGAAAGCCAACAGCAGGAAGAGGAAGGATGAGACCACATGGGGGAGAATTAGTTAGAGGGATGGAAAGAGAGAAAGGTAGTGGAGAAAAAAGAGTTATGTAAGACAGAGATGATTGATGGAAAGAGAAGAAGACAGTTGGGGACAGTGGAGAAATGAGAAAGGAGGAGCGAGAGATGGGGATCCAAGGTGGAGAGGGAGAGAAACCAAGAAGGCAGGACCCTAACTCCTCCTGGGCCCAGCAGGGAGCTGGCAAGAAAGAATTTGAAGCCAGAGGGACATATTATCCAGAACCAGGAGTTGAATCTAATTGTAAGCAGACCCTGCCCGCCCCCTTCAGATGAGTGATGGACTCCTGGCATGTGACCTGGCTTGGCAATCTCCACCCCCTGTCCGGGCTGCCATTAGGAGATACGTAATGTCTAGAGTGATGGGAAAGTCATGCCTGCAGATGGTACAGATGGAGCTGCCTCATAAAATGACTCACTGTGAATCCTCACTGAAATCTCCGCTATAAAAATGATAATGGAAAAAGCACAAGGAAGGCTAAACAGGCTTGAAAGAAATTTGTTCCAGCTTGTGGAGCTCCCTTCAAATTTTGAAAGGAGGAGAAAAAAAGACCCTATTAGTAAAATGCCAGGAAGGTAATGTATCTTCTTCCCTCCTGGCTACGGCCCTCCCTCACCCCCGCCTCCTTTTGACATCAGTATGTAAATGAAAGCAGCAAGGGAAAAAGAGGAAGAGTTTTGGAGGAAGATGTAAGAATTATTTATTAAGCATGAGGGCTGATGTTCTGGAGAAGGGAGGGCTGGGAGGTTCAGAAGAAAGGGAGTGGCATTTTGGAGAGCAAAGAGGCAGGCTCTCAGGGAGCAGGAGAAGTCGTATTTTGCTGAGATAGATGCTGCCAGAGTGGAGTGGGCCTCCCAGAGAGTGAGGTCAGGCACTGGACAATGGAGGGATTTAGCAGTTAGTCACGAAGACCTCTGTGGCTGGAAGAGGAAAATTTTAAGTCCAAAAACCATAGCGTTCTCAGAGTAACTATTATTGGCAATTGCGAAGTCACTCAAGACCATGAGGCTTCTACATATCCCCAGTATAGCTCAGGTTTATGAATATGGAAGTAGCCAGAATTCAAGGGTCCTCCAATGGCGGCACCATTATTTAATGGAAGAAGGGCTTGACAGCTTTAATAACAGCAGGAAGATGAAGCATGAGGCCAAGTGGGAAACAGAAGGAGGAGAGATGGAAGGACAAGAAAGAATCCCCCCCCCCCCCCGCCACCCTGCTCCAGCAAAGCTGGACCCATTGTAGATTATAAGGAGGAATGTCAGCTGGACTAGAGTGATAGGATGGAGAGTGACATTGGGAGCAGCCCACTCTGAGTAGCAGCTGGAAGCTAGCAGTCAGATTAGAGCTGGGGAAGAAGCCAGAGTGAGGCATATCCACTGTACTGATGGAGAGGTTGGATCACAACCAGAGTGCGCATGCACAGTATACATTGGGACAGTCACAGCTCAGCACCAGTCCAGACAGTGAAGTTACGGGTGTCTTGTTTATGTAGTTGAGATATGCAGAGACCCCAGTGTAGTGTCCTGAAGAGAGCGGAGCCTAATTCTTAAGGTGTCTAGCATGACTGGAACCCTTGGTGGAATACAGAAGCCAGGAGTCCCCTTGTCCACTGGGCAGGGTTGTTGTCCAAGGAGGTGGATGAGGAACATAGCAGGTGGAAGGGGGGCAGGAACTGACATGGTGGTAGGTATGAGTTAGGAACTTTGTAAGAAACAGAATCAAGTTCGTATGGTTCAAGAGATGATGATGAAGGGAGAATTTAGGAGTGGACAGGGTTTAGGGCCAGCAAAGGATGAAGTACTCAGAGACTAGCCATAGCTGGGAGCTTCTTCCGTTCTATGTCAGAAGAGACAAATGGGGGGATATGTTTCTGCAGCCCAGTGAGAGTGGAAGCTTGTCGGGAAGGGGCTTCCTGGCCAGTAGTAGGATGATAGGGCCCAAACCAAGAGGGCATCTTAGTCTGTTCAAGTTGCTATGATGAAATGTCACAGACTGAGCGGGGTTATAAACAATAGAAATTTGTCACAATGTGGGAGGTTAGAAGTCCACGATCGGGGTGCCAGTGTGGTCAGGAGAGGGTACCTTTCAGGGTTGCAGACTTCTTATGTCTGCATATGGTGGAAGGGCTAAGGAGCTCCCTTCTAGGGCCCTTTGATAAGAACGCTGATCCCATGCATGAGGGCTCCAGGGTTGTGACCTAAGGCCCCCACTTTGTAATACCATCACATTGGACATGTGAATTTTGGGGGAGCACAGATATTCAGACTCTAGCAGAGAGTGGAGATGAAATACTCTGACCCCTATCCTTCCCTCCCATGTCCTCCTGCTGCCTCTTATTGGTCAGGCCCAGTGTGAAGACAGCAGTGAGGGGACTGGTGAGGTCAGGCTCCTGAGGCACAGAGCAAGGCACAGAGGGTGGATTGGGCTGACAGGAAACAGATACCCACCGGCATATAGCCAAACCTAGCCAGTGGCAGTTCAGTGGCAATTAATTTGTCTCTTTGTATCATTGATCCAGCTCACTGTGAGCAGGCCACTCAAAACTACATAGACTCTCAGGCCCAGGCTATGATGGGAATGGCTCTGGTACAGATGAGCAATGAGAGTGCTAAATAGGGAAACTGAGGCATAAACCGTAACCTGTAGAGAGCTCCAGGACGAGGAGACAAGAGGGAGCTTATGGTTCATAAAGAGCCTTAGTAGGCACTTGGGCTGTATACAACTGATTTAGTTCTTGATTCTGTCAGATGGGGATGGGAGCAAGGCTGCGAATGTCCTTGTCTCCATCCTGGTGGACTCCGGAGTTGGGCTTGGCCCTGGAAATCTCAGAGTTCTGGTTGTTGGAGTTCTGTAGGCTGGAGGGGGAAAGCCTGGATTGGCACTGGTGGTTTGAACGCTAGGGAACTCCTGTAACACTGGAAATTCAGAAGCTTTGGAGGAAAGGCTGAGAGAGGCCAGGAACCTAGAGAATTAGTTTCGAAAAGCTAGAAGAGCTACATGACATAGGAAACAGGGCAAAGCAGCATCCATACCAAGAAGGGCCTTGAAGACAAGGGGATCTTCTTCACAGCAGAGATTTTACTTTGTTTTGGTTGCAATATGAGGGCCGGGCTCCTTGTCATCAGCCTGGGGTCTGTGAAGGGTGTGGGAACGGGGGAGAACTTGCTGAGGAGTATGGGACAGTGGGAAGGGGAAGTGTTCCTTGTTAGGAGAGAGGTCTCCATAGTCTGGTTTTCAGCCCTGCATTTTTTCACAACACGCCTCTTAAATCTTCCTTGACTGAGGACTGTTCTTAGGGGAGGAGCCTTTCTCCTTCATGTTAGATTCAAGGCCTGATCTGAGCTGATTTCTGCATTAGCTGATGAAATAATGAACCAGCTCCCCTATGTGTACATGGAATAGGTTTTTATTTCAAAGGTTCACAAATAATACTAAAATGGGGTTTTAAAGATAAATGGAATATATATTTTTTCTTTCTTCCTTTCTTATTAAATATTTTTTTTATTTATTTATTTATTTATTTATTTATTTATTTATTTATTTATTTTTCTTATTAAATATTTTATTTAAATTCAATTTGCTGACCTACAGTATAGCACTCAGGGCTCATCCCATTGGAATGTATCTACAACTCAACCCTGTAGTCCTTTCCTGGGATAGTCACAAAGAATATGATGATTTTTCCCAGTTATACCATTGGCGACCTTCTGGCATTTTGAATCATTCTTGGTCTCTCTCTTGACAGACTCCTGTATTATTATTTTTTGTCCCTCTCTGACCCAGGTCAGGAGCGGGTCATCTGAGTGCTGCTGCTTTTTCTTGGAAGTGGCAGGTCCCTCTCAGATTCTTGCTCGGATTTCTCATCACTTGTGCTTGTCACTGTGGGCATGGTGAGTTCCATTGAAAGTCAATAATTAAATATCAATTATGTTTCTAGTTTTAGATAGATTCAGAATTGGAAAACTTAGAATTGCCAGAAATGAATAAACCAAAACCCTTTCAAATCTGTCTTTGTCTTCAGAGGATATTAAAGAGGTTACTGATACTTCAGTACGTAAGGGTATGGTTAGACTAATACTGCACATCCACTTTCAGACCACAGGGTCTGCTGCTGTGCGTGCTCACCTCCTAGCCTCACCCATGTCCCACTTGTGTTATTTGCATCTTTGAACCATTTGATCCTAGCCTTCTCTGTCTCATGCTGGTATTCTATGGCATCTGGAAAATGACCCAGATGTCTCAGTCCTTGTAGAAATGGGACGATGGTTAAAAATATATGTGAGAGAATTACATGTGGGGAAAAGAATGAGTAATTTACTGAAGGTCTGTGGAGAATTAGCCAATATCTAGTTTCTGAAATAAGTAACTTCCAGATTTAAGTGGTTGTGTCATCACTATTAATGAAAACTCACATGAATGGCCATTATTCACTCTACATTTTGGATTCAGTGTATCCAGAACTAGCTTGTTTTTGCTTCCAAACCTTCTGTTTATATTAAATTTTGGATCTTACTCTGTAGCTAATTATATCTGTGACTAAACTAAGAGGCTCAACTCCATGAGTATCTGAGCAGTATAAAACATCCTGGCGGGGCCTGGAACAGGCCCACTTTGCGTGCCATTGCATACAAATCGAGAGGGTTTCAGGGCCACACCATGACCACATGATGGGGTATTCTAGAATAGTTCTAGGGTTAAAAGATCGGTCTTGCAGTCTCTATAAGTACAGCAGGAACTGCTAGATTATGTGTCCTCAATTCTAATTTCGAAAATAGTCTCCACTTCTTCTTTGATCTTCCTGGTCCCCTGGTTGAGCTAGCTCTTGTGTCCCTCGATGACTACCGGTCTGATGTGGCACTGGCTTTATGCTGACACTCCCGTGGTCCTTCCAATCCTTGAGTTCCAACTGGCTTCCTGGTCTTCTCTGCCATTAGCTTCCAGGGCGGCGTTGTGGTCTTGGCTTTAGATGAGGATAAAGACCTGTGGGGTTATTATTATGTTCTAGGCTATTATTAGCCCAGAAAAGATAGAAACTTTTTCCTCAGTAATTTAATTTCCCTATGGTATTTCTGGGCAGTGTGGGTTAAACACCCATCATAGTCCAGAACTAGAGGAGATCCTCAGAGGACTTGAAAACCTTCCCAACTTTTTCCCTGCATGTGTCTGGGTTACAGGGGGCACATCAGCCCAGAGCTATGCTTTCCTTCCCTCCTGCTTCCAGAGACACTGTGGTTACCTCTACTGATTTTTCTCTTGATGTGCCTTGCTTTTTTTTTTTTTTTTTTTTAAAGATTTTATTTGTTTATTTATGAGAGATGCAGAGAGAGATAGAGACATAGGCAGAGGGAGAAGCAGGTTCCCTGTGGGGAGCCTAATGCAGGACTTGATCCCAGGACCCCAGGATCATGACCTAAGCCAAAGGCAGGTGCTCAACAACTGAACCACCCAGGTGTCCCTGTGCCTTGCTTTTATAAGCTTCGGATTTGGAGACTAAAGAGGCCCTTCTTTCATTGATTCATATGCAATTCTCAGTGTGGGGTGGTGTGGGGAGGCAGTATTATATTGAAGAAGTCTTGCTGGAAGAGTTCCTTGTAGCTTTTTTTCTAATATTAGTACCTTTGTAGTACCTTTGTTTTTCTGCTTATAAAAGTCATATAGAAAATAAAAATAATTTAGACAGATTCCTGGAAGTAAAAGTGCTAGCTTCATGTAGAGCATAAATATCTTACTTCCTTAATATGCATGTTGTGAAATTGTATTCCAAAAGTTTGCACCAATTCGCTTTCCTGCCATTTGAGTAAATGAATACATTTTTATTGGAATTGAATATTATTACTATAAAACCTCACCAACTTAGTAGGTAAAAATACCTTACATCATTGCATTTTTTTTACATTATCAGTGAGCTTAAAAAAAAAAAACTACCACATACACAAGCAAACAAACATATATGTATCAGGTTTCTATACTTCCCAGCCCTGGCAGTGTAGGAATATAACATTTTAAGTGCTAAAATATATTTCTTTTCCTTGTTCTCTTTTCTGCTTTTTCTGACTTTTCAGAGTCTTGTTCCATCCGGAGTTCATCTATGCATTTTTTTTTCTAGATTTAAAAAAATGGTCTGATTTAAAACAAACTTATTCCTTGATGTACATGAGGTTTGCTGATGTGCTATAGAGGTGAGGATTTACATAGCTTTTTCTTGGAATTAGTAACTAATTTTTATCAGCACCTTTGTTGTAAACAATAGAATCCCCTTGGGCTAGCGGAAGCAGACACATAATATTCTGAGGATTTTAGGTGGTGCGCAGAGTCTCTGGGTTGGGGGCTAACTTCCGGCAGTAATGCCCAGAGCTGTGCCACAAGAACTGGCAGGGTGAGGCATCTGCCACCTGCCTGTGGTGACACCCTGACCAGCAAAATTGAGGCCAGGCTATGTTTAGAGCTGGTTTTCCTGCTTAACTTTTGAGGAAAAGTGTTAGGTGGCTGCATCTGTATAGGGAAGAAAGTTTCTGGAAATTATTTTGAGAGGCAGTCACAATATAGGAAAATTTAAAAAAAATATATATATATATAGGGAAGTCGTGCACAATGTTGAATGACCACAAGTGACTGAAAGTGACTTAAACCCATTGTCCCAGCACCTTTCATCATTGATTGGTATGCTACCTTCCTCATACGTTAAATTTGCATTTAAAAAAATGTATAGCTGGGAGGATCTGTTTCACTATATGTGTTCATTTCTGATGACTTTTTACCTTTTTGTGCTAATGCCATAATTATTTTTTGTTCTGTTTCATTTTAATTCCTACTGATGTACATTGTACTTCTTTGTCAGTTTTTAGTTATTCTCGCTTATTTTTTCTTCCAATGAACTTTAAGATCACTTCATCAATTCACAAAAAATAAATTGGTGTTTTGATGAGAATGCATCAAATCTTCACATTCATTTGGCAACAATTGACCTTGTTAGAATACTTGTTCTTTCCGTCCAGTAATGTGGTATATATATATATATATATATATATATATATATATATATATATTTATACACACACATACATACATACATGTTTATCTAGTCAAACATTTTTAATGTTCCTGAATAAAGTTTTAACGTTTTCTTCATAAGGATATTCATATTTATCACTAAAGTTATTCTGAAGTATGTATTGTTAATATAAATAGACTTAGTTTTCCTTTTATTTTCCTTGGGTGGTAGGAAAGCTATTAAATCTTGCATATACATTTTTTGTTAAACCCTTAAATTTATTAATTCTAAGAAAAGTGTTGTGCTTTCTAAAACTACATTGATAGATGCAAATAAAATAATTTTAGAATATGGTAAGTCAAACAACCCAGAGACATGAAAATTACTTCTATATAATTAATTCAATGAACTAGGTGTAAAATACCCTAGAAGGGGAGATGGTTCTAATATTGTAATAATGCTTGCATTCCCTCTGTGCAGATATTCTAAGTAACATGTGTAAACCTGGTGATTTATAGCGCCCAGATATGCTCTGTAAAGTCAACCACATGCCTGCCTTGGTTTCCCTGTCAATCTACACTGCATACCCAGACACACATGGCATTTTCCCCCCAAATGAGGCTTCTTAAGCTCCACATTCGGATTCTGGGTAGTAACACATTAATTCAAGCAGATTGATGCCTCAAGAAGTCTCTGTAGCCTTGCCTCTCCATCAGCTCACTGGTGGAAGGGATTTCATAAATGAAAACAGGCCAGGGCTCACTCAGTTCAATCTTCCTGCCCCAAGCCACTCTCTTCCTTTCGACAACTAAGCCAGGTGTTTAGAGAAGAGTGTCGATGGTGGGGTTTGTGGAATGTTACACTTAGAAGATTTTTTTTTTAAACAGTAAATAAGCTCAAACAAGTGGAAAGAATTTGGTAAATGCCTCTTTCTAAGACTTCAGAGACTCCAAATTATCCTGTCTTCCAGGCAAGTGAACAACTAACAAAAGGGCATTAGTTAAAGAGAGATTCACTAAAAAGCCTAGGGTTTGTAAGCATCATTGGATAATAGCCTCTAGTTCCATAGGTTATAAAACACACAGAGAGGCAGACATGTCCTGTGTAAGGAAAGGATCCTGCTGGACAAATATTCCATAGAACTTTAAATATTAATAAGGATGCAGTTTTATTTGTAGGTTTAAAGGCAGTTCCTATGCAGCCTCATCCTTAGCTGTTCATTGACCATCTAGCCGTACTACATATTATTGGCACTCTGCCTGTTAAGAGTACAAATAAAGAAGATGAGCAGACGACTCAGTCCAGAGGAAAAGGTGAGTTCAGGTGCTTTTGCTGGATGGTTCTACCTATATCTCAAGGGTTTTGATCTATGGGACTATATTGTGATTGGTCATTTTTTTTTAAAGATTTTATTTATTCATGAGAGACACAGAGAGAGGCAGAGACATAGGCAGAAGGAGAAGCAGGCTCCTTGTGGGGAGCCTGAGCAGGACTCTATCCCAGGACCCCTGAGCCCAAGGCTGACGGTCAACCACTGAGCCACCCAGGTGCCCCTAGGTTGGTTCTTAATGAATTTAGGAATTTGGTTCTGAGCCTAACTCAAGTGTAGCTCAGATTCTGCTCTTCCAAGTCAGAGCTGGAGGAGTGTGATGGGATTTGGGAAGGCTTTGTGGTGAAGGGAGGAGGTGGGTTAAGTCAACTGTATTAAAAGGCCAGAGTAGGAGCTTTCTTAATACTTGAAGGATTACAGGATATTTGAGGTTGGAGGAGGTTGCATTTTCAGCAGGAAATGCAAGGAATCCTGTCACTCTTGTGGGGGATCCAGGCTTTAACATTCTCCTGCTGGGCTTATATATTAGAATCCTTCCCAGCTGGTCCATGCTTCCTTCAGAGTCTGCAGGGTCTGACTTTATTATTGCCACAAAACAGTGTTTCTCGGTGGCTAGCAGAGACTAAGAGTGTACAATTGCTGAAAAGTTAAAAATTTGATGTATGTGTGGATAATATATTCTGTGATACTGTATTAGAAAATCTATAATTAACCATTTTTGCTATTTTAAAAATGTTGCATTCTGAAAAAAAAATGACACCGTTTCCTTAGGGTTCGAAGTTCATTATGGAATGGAACTTGAAATCTGCTGGAGCAATGATTAATTATTCAGTAATTTATTAATTATTCTGGTAATCAACTTCACAATGAAATTCTGCCTTTTTGAGAAGGGAAAGCAACTTTCTTTAGGTTGAAAAGGACTTAGGGGTTTTGACATCAAAGAGAGGTAGAATCAAGCTTTTGGAGACATGAACTTAAGGTTTTTTCTTTTTTTAAAATTTTAATTTTATTTATTCATGAGAGACACAAAGAGAGGGAGAGACAGAGACATAGGCAGACTCCCTGCCAGGACTGTGATGTGGGACTCAATCCCAAGACCCTAGGATCACGACCTGAGCTGAAGGCAGATGCTCAACCACTGAGCCATCAAGGTGCCCCAATTTTTTGCTTTTAAAATTGTTTTGTAAATGACAATTAGAAATTAAGTGATAGCAGATTATTATTTTAAACTAATAGAATAGAAAATTATATTTTTTATAATTCTTCTTTTCAGTAGAAAATGTTTAATCCAGGTGTCAGGTCTGTATCTCACTCTCTTTTTTAAAAAAATTATTTGTCAGAAAGCATGAGTATGGAGAGGGATAGAGGGAGAAGCAGACACCTCGCTGAGCAGGGAGCCAGACGTGGGGCTCCATCCCAGGACCCTGATGTCATGACCTGAGCTGAAGGCAGACACTTAACTGACTGAGCCACCCAGGTGTCCCCATATGTCTATATCTCTCAATAAGCCTTTATGATTGGATCACAGGGTTCAGGTCCACACTGCCTACATGGGACAGTCCAGTGTGGCAGAGTAAAAGCTATGCTGTCTGTGCAAACTCAAGTGGAGGTGCTCAGGGCAGTCACAGTCCACATGGTGGGTTTTGACTTTCGAATTAACTGATTTTGACTGTGCAACTAGATGTATTTTGAGATATTAATTTGGGTTAATTTGTTTACCCTTTCCCATGTACATGCAGTCACTTCCTGTCCCCATGGACATTAACAGCAGGGTTAAAAGTGAAAAAGTTAGTTGTCAGTTCCTCCTGGCTTTTGTTTTAAAGGGTAAAACCTGTAGGAGGGCTTGAAAAAAGACCAGAAAAGGAGAGAGTGGTTCTCAGGGAAGATGCAGAGTGACCTGACAGGGGTAGGGATTTTTGCTGCAGACTAGAAGAATATTCTTCTGTAGGAAGAATGGAGGAAATGAGAGAGGCCCTTGAGAAGTGGAGGATCCTTGCTGATTTCTGCAGACGGAGCAAGACCCTAGAAGGTACATACCCAGAACGTACGTCTGGGTATTTGAACCAGAGACATTCTCATAGAAACTTGGGCTATAGGACCATGGAAACAGCAGAGAGAGATTGGGCCCCAGGGAGCCATGGGACAAGACAGTGGCCATCTCCTTGGCAAATTGTCTTGACAGATGACCAGTTACCCATAAGCTCTTCCTGCTCTCTACCTTGAGATTCTGTGTAAGGAAGGAGGGGTGATCATGGAACCCCTGTGGTAGTTTCCTATCAGTTTGACAACAGCCTAACTTCAAAGTTGACTTCTAGAAAAGAAAGATGAGCTGTCTCCTTTAGATTCAGTTTCATGGTCTGAGATTCATGTTCACTACAGTTGCTTAAACTGATCAGTTATCACCACCATAGTAAAAACCATAAAGCTATTTGGAAGACTAGATCTTCATGTGATTCAATTCCTGAGTCAAGGTTACTGTAACTGTTGGAAGCCACAGTGAGAAAAGATTTGCATACGTTGGAAAAGAGCAATGACTTGGGGCATCTAGATATATAATTAAGATGAATTCCGTACATGAAAATTAAGCTATACCCTGTATAGATGTTGTTTTCTAAAACATATAGCATACAGATATCTATATATCTGTATATTTTTGTGAGATCACTTGAGTTCTACTCTCTTAGAAAATTACAGTTCATCAGTTGCCATCATTGTGTTATATACATCAGATCCTCAGACTAGATTCTACTGACTTTCTTTAAATGTGTTCAGTGAGAGTTCCAGCAAGAAATGGGTGGAACACTCAGATTGCAGAACTTGGGAAGAGACCAATAAAAAGGGCCTATTTAGACAAGGACAGGCGAAATTGAGGGAAAGCCAGAAAAGCTGGTGAGATACCTTGAGGCTAGTAACAGTGGGAAGTCATTTTCATCTCTGGACACAAGGAGGGAAGAGGGGCCTTTGGTTGCTGGAGCCCAGAGGGGAGAGAAGGAACAAGGGAAGGGAGGAAGAGGATGGACTGGGGAAGCTTGATGAAGAGGGCCACTTTTCAGGAATTGTGGTCTTCAGCAGAGGGATAGAGTCAACTCACTGTGGTTGCCAGGGAGGGGGATGGGGAAATAAATGCAGCATCACATTCTCCTCTCATTCTCCCCCTTCCTATCTGGTTGTCAGTTTTCTTTCTTTCTTTCTTTCTTTCTTTCTTTCTTTCTTTCTTTCTTTCTTTCTTTTCTTTCTTTCTTCTTTCTTTCTTTCTTTCTTTCTTTCTTTCTTTCTTCTCTTTCTTCTCTTTCTTTTTCCTTCCTTCCTTCCTTCCTTCCTTCCTTCCTTCCTTCCTTCCTTCCTTCCTTCTTATTCTTTCTTCTTCTTCCAAACTTAAGCAAAAGCTAGAGGGCAAGGAGTCCAACATGAAGTCTCATACTGGTCTGCTTCCCTCCTGGGCCCAGAGCGAGGAGAAACAGGACGTAGTGAGGATAGCAGAGTAGCAGTAATAATAAGCGCCACACCATCATGCTGGCAAGTAGTCAGAATCAGCTGCCATTGCTGCATGGTTATAGTGTAACTTTTTTTTTTCCTGCTGTGGCAAACTGCACAGAGTAGAAGTCGCTGGGTTAAAATGAATTAGGGATAAGAAAAGAAAAAGAATAGGCAAGACATATAAAATTCTGAAAAACCAATGATCTCAGATACTCATTTTTGACTGAGTCCTTGGTTAAATTATTTTATCATATTAACTAGTTTGCTTTGTTTTTTTTGCCCAAGTTATATGGAGCCATCTGCCATAGTATAGCCAGGTTCAGACATGTGCCTGTGGTTCTCTGAAGGAAATTTAGCAGAATAAACAGTGAGCAGGACTGATTCAGGTAAGGCTTGCCATGCTTGTGGTCTGATGAAGGACACAGGGCAATGTAAACACCAGCTGCAGGATGCCATCACATTGCACATGAGTGGAGAGCCTTGGCAGGTGTGGTAACTGGGACTGGGTGCTCTTTGGGAACTTGTATTTACCTAGCTTATGTTTAACTTTTTCAAAAATTTATAAAGTGGGATTACATATTACTAAATTTAATTCTAAACACATGGCTTGAAAAGTAAACAGCAGATACTATTTGTTGAACACCTTGTGTCAGCTATTGTACTCAGGGCTTATCTATATGAGAGTCAGTCTTCTGTACATCAGAATAGTGTATCTCTTATCCTCATTTCAATGGATGGGGAGAGGAAGGCTCAGAGAGGTTAAATAATTTACCCATGTTTACTCAACCGATAAGTGGCAAACCTGGAATTTGAACCCAGGACTTCTCTTCTCCACAGCCGGCACTCTCGCTATAAGCTTCTTGTTCTTGATGTGAAGGAGAAAGTGTCACCTTTATGCATTCTGATGAATTCTGAGAGTAAAAATCCTACCTCATTAATTGGTGGTGTGATCCCTTGTGATAAAATAAAAATATTAGGTACCATTCACATGTGGACCAGTGTCACCCATTAGCAGTTACTCACTTAGGAGAACTCAGGATTTCAGCTGTAAAGGTAGGGGTTGTCAGGTGTTCTGAGTTTCCATTTGTTTAGTCTGTAAATGAATTGGGTATTACTGGAATGTGAAAGAATGTATTTAGAATGTATTTGCTGCCGCTAGTCTTCTCACAGAGGGGATGATGTATCTGAATTGCAGTTCATACATTGTTCCATGAAATATGGCCATAATTTCTGCTTTCCTGACCTTTTCCATATTCTCCTTTGGTTGGTCATTTGTCTTTTCTACACTGGGCAGGGAAGCCGGTAACAAGGGAGAATTTAAATGGTCAACTAACCAAATTAAAGTGTAATGTGAAGGTGAAGACAGTAGCATACTTCTCTAACTTAAGGAATGTGTGAAGAATTGAACAACGGGTCCTTCATTGACAAGGGAAGAATGTAATCGACTAAGTCAGTACATCTATTGGAATCATTGCTTCCTCCAACTGGTGATTATACATGATATGTGAAGTATCTTTAATGTGGCGAGAGTTATTCTATAGAGATGGTGACCAACATATAAGAGAGCTGCTATGAGTCAGTGGAGTATCTCATACTTTTTTCCCTCTCTGATGTCTTGCTGCCTGTCTTAGGTTTGTCCTCCCAGAAGCAGAGCCTGAGATGGGGGAATCTTGTGCGGGTGATTTATTGAGGGTTTCAGGAGAAGTCACTAAGCAAGCTGGGGAGGCAGGATGGCACAGGCAAGAAGCTAACTTTACTCTGGCTTCAGCTTGACTTCTAGAGGCTGTGGAGGAGAGATGCACCATAGAGTTGTCCCATCTTGAGGCAATTGGGCTGAGATTTTGACCCCACATCAATCAGTCATTGGTCACTGGCTATGCCTGGAGTAGGGTATAATGTCTGGAGTATTTCTCATCGTGATGGCTTTAGTTGGCCAAGGGCAGTTACCCAGACAAGGGTGCAACCACCACTCACCAGGGCTGGTGGATGGATGCACATGCCCACTAAGTGACCAGCCAGGTGGACCACCTATAGCATCTGTTGTGATTTTGTGCTTCCACATTGTTCTCTTCCTGATAGCCTACAGACAGGTCAGGATTAGTGAAACAAAGCTCTGAAGTACTTCAATGCTTTCCACGAAACAAGGGTTTAAGATTTGTGAAACCCTTTCCAGTTTTACATGTATTTATATATATGGCTCATGCAAGTCCATCTTTTTAAAAACATTTCCTATTGTGGACCATAGTCAAGAAAGTTTGAAAGTGAACTCCTTCACAGAGGACAAGTTAGATATTTTTGCTTTAGTCATTTATAGAGTGTACACAGACAGATTGGTTCAAACTCTTGTTAGGGGAGGACCTGGCCTCAATGTTCTTAACCTCTATGCTGATGGTTGGAAGTAGGAATGACTGCATTTCTTTATTCTTTTCATATTTGTTGACTAAGTAAGACAAGGGCAGATTTCTCCCTCAGTCCCCTCATTGCCTCTTCCTGTTCCATGGACTTTCTACAAATCAGGTTTTTCAGTATGTGCTAATGCTTCATTGTTGAAATGGGCTGTACTTGGGGAGAATGCTTTTCTCTCACTGAGGTTTTTTTTTTTTTTTTTTTAACATCTTGAGGAGAGAACGTTATCAGCCCCTTTACTTGCTCTACCCTAGGGGATATGAATCGACTCATCCCGTTAGTAAATTTTGGACAAAGAATTGGTCATGCTTGTCTTGGCTTTGTCCTCATCTCTTAGGAACATGCCTTTCTGCAGAGGACCTGTGTTCTCTGCTTCCATGCCAAATACACTGTGGTGGGGTCTACCTGCGGGGTGGGCTTGCCGCTCAGATCAGCTCATGTTCTGTGTGTCTCCTTGAACGGGAGAGGAAAGGGTGCTGGTATTTCACTTAGAGGTACTGTGAAGAGTTAGGATTGGAAATTATTCCTTGATTTCTCTGCCAGATACTCCAGAGCAGGGAGAGGTTCTGGCGATCAGACTTTTCCCAGGGGCAGAAGTCTTTGGTCTCTAGTGTCATTGTTCAGAAAGTGTTGAGAACTGCTGGGCTGGAGTACTATGGGAGGAAAGTCACTTGTTTGCTTGGAAAAATACCTGAGAACTTAAATAGCTCCTCAGAGGTGGTATCAACACATGGAACGAAATCTGACTAAGCTACTGAAAACCTACTGAAGGCCCTCTGGAGGAGGTGACCACCATTGTGTAGCTCAGTTGTGTAAGTCATGGCTGTTAATGAAACTCAGAGGCTGACCTATCAGGAGGCCAGTTTTTTCCTTAGCTCCTTGCTGTCCAGTTTCTCTCTAGGGTATCTTGAAAAGTGTGGTGCTCAGGGAGTAACGTACATGGATGCTTGGTGTTTGAGTCCTTCCCCTCAGAGGCTGGGGAGGCAGATAGCCCCTGGCACCTGCAGGCAAGGCTGTCCCGACAGATGCTTCCTCGCTCACCGAGAACGAGGGCAAGAGGAGTCCCATCTCCCAGGAAGTACTAGTAGTTTGCAAACCCTGTCGGATATTACGGATGGATGGGCAAAGTGTAGAAGCCATATGTCAACAGTTGGCACATGAGAAATACTTACTAAGGGAAGACGGCAGACCCAGATCGTTTTTTGACATTTTTCATGAGTTCGATAGTGGACCAATGAGGAAGTCAAAAGTTGGTGTATTTGCTTTTCTGGGATCCAGGCCAGGCTTGTGGAAGACTGATCATAGAAGGCTGGAAATTCTCAGGAGTGAGGAAGCGACACTGTGTCTGGTCTCATTTCCTCACCTCAGGGGCTCAAGTATTTCATGCTACTCAGGAGTTTGCAGGACGCTAATGTCTGTCACTCTCGCTTTCCTCAACTCTTGTCAAAACCATTGCCTAACAATTTTCTACTGAAGTAACGTCAATGCTCATTAATGACTCCTAGTTTTTTTTTAAAAAAGATTTTATTTATTTATTCATGAGAGACAGAGAGAATGAGGCAGAGACACAGGCAGAGGGAGAAGCAGGCTCCATGTGGGGAGCCCAGTGTGGGACTCAATCCCAGGACCCCAGGATCACGCCTGAGTCAAAGGCAGATTTTCAACTGCTGAGCCACCCAGGCATTCCCCAACTCCTAGGTTTTGAATGTAAGAAGGAAAGCAAGACAATAAATTAAGATATAAGTTTCTTAGTCTTTTTATGTTACATACCTTTTTTGGCTCAGAAAGTCCATTTATTGATAGATTATCATGCTGTACCATATCTGCTTTTATTTCTAAATAAGTTGTTTTTTTTAAAATTATACAGTTTTGACTAGGAAAGATAAAAATTAACTCATAAAATTATTATCCTAGCAGATAGTTTTCTTAAAAACTTGCTTATGTTGCAGTCCATATGTACATAGAACTGAATATACGTTCTTTAGATAACACTGCAATATAACATTCCATGTTGCTACATGGTCTTTGTAGCCATCACTTAAAACTGAAGATTTAAAAATATGTATTCCTTAAGGAAAATATTGACCACAGCAGTTTAAAAAATTATTAATTGCTTGAACATATCTGCATATTTTGTCTTAGTGTTTATTATCCAAACTCTGAAAATACCATGCAATTCAGTATCCTGCTTTTGGCACTTAAAATAAGAATTTTTCATCAGACATATATAATTTGCATACACATAATTTTAATAGTTGCATTATATTCCATTTAGTAGATTTACCAGTAATGTGTTTAAGCAGCTTTTGTTGACATTTTGTTTTTTCCCCCACAAATTTACTATTATAAAAATACTACTATAAATATCTTTCTGTATGTAGCTTTTTCTTTAATGGGATTGTTCCTCTAGGACATTACTGGATCAGATGGTAATCATTTTTCCAGCTCCTGATGATAGTTGCCAAATGGCTTTCTAAAAGTATTGCATTAATTTATATAGCTAGAAACACTGTAGAATACAGCCACTTTCACACAATTCTTAATGTAATCATTACTAATTTTATAGCTGTGTTTTGATTTTTGTTTATTAAATTAATGGAATTATTTTTTTTCTTTAAGATTTTATTTGCAAGAGAGAGAATGAGAGGCAGAGGGAGAGAGCGTAAGAGAGAGAGAGAGAGAGAGAGGCAGAGGGAGAAGCAGACTCCTCAATGAGCAGGGAGCCTGATGCGGAGCTCGATCCCAAGACTCTGGGATTAAGACTGGAGCCAAAGGCAGATGCTTAACTGAACGAGCCATCCAGGCACTCCTGGAATTAATTTCTTAATGTGTTTCTTACTGGCTTTTCCATTTTGTGAATTGTCTATTACATAGTTCATGTTATTTTCCTTTTTTTTTTTTTTTAAAGATTTACTTATTTTAGAGAAAGAGAGCGAGCGAGCATGAGTAGAAGGGGCAGAAGGAGAGGGAGAAGGAATGTTCAGCAGACTCCGCATTGAGCACAGAGCCCCCACATGGGGCTCGATCTCACGACCTGAGATTATGTCCTGAGCTGAAAATCAAGAGTCAGTCACTTAACTGACTGAGCCACCCAGGTGCCCCTCCTATTAACTTTTAAAATAGTATTTTTCTGATTGCACTATATGAAATTTGGTGTTAAGCATTACTACAAATATTTTTCTTCAGACTTGTTATTTTTATTTTTTTTATTTGATATACCCAAACTTATTTTTGGTAAATAATAACCAGTCATTTTCTTCTGTGATTTCTGTTTCTTAGAAAGTCATTTTTTCTGCAAGGAATTGGTTCAGTCCCATATTCTCTGAGATTTTTTTATGACTTAAAAACAACTTCTCAAGTAATGTGAAATCTTTGAGGAAAGCAAAAAGAGAGAGAGAGGGAAGCAATAAAATATTCAGAAATTCCATTCCTTAGAGAAAATCATAGGAACATTTTTGGTATATATGTCCTCTCAGACTATTTATGCTGTAAATATAGAAAAATAAATGTATACTTACACAAATTTTACAAAACTGGTATTAGATACAGAGCATGTATTCTGGAAGTTGCATGTTTTTCCTAAATTGAAACGTAACCTACTTTTTTATATCACATCTTCAGGATTTCAAATGGCTTGCATTGCATTCCATTATATATCTCTAAACATGCCTTTAGTATTAGACGTTTGGGGTTTATTTTATTATAAGCAAATATGAGATGAACAATCCCATACGAACATTTTTCACATGTGTCCGTTTCCCAGAAGGGAGGATTCCTGGGTTCAAGGCATTTTTAAAAAGATTTTCGATGGTTTTCCCAAGTTGGCTCTTCCCAAAGCAGGTTGTACTAGCTTCAACCTCAGCCAGTTAAGTTTGACGGTGCCTCATTTCCTCTATCTACATAATTCTCCTTAATCTTTATCAGTCAGACAGAAGATAAAGATGTCTCATTATTGTCATAATTTGTATCCTTAGGTGATTAATGAAGTTGAATATTTCTTCATAGGTTTATTGCCTATTTGTATTTCTACTTTTGTTGACATCCTTAGCTCGTTTCCCATTAAGGTTTCATAGCTTTGTGTAATTTAGTTTATAATTAAAAAATCTGTTGCATAGTATCCACCCCTGCCCCCTTCTTGGTGGAGTATAGTGCCTGGAAATCACTTCTTAATCTTAGAATTAAGGAGAAAAAAGTATTCTCCATGCACAGAGCAACCTTACCATTGCTGGCCATCTCCGTGCATAAGAAACCACCGTCCCGTTACTCTGAGCGTGGATTTCTATTAAATTGTGGTAACTGTTTGCAAGTTAGGGTGAGGTTACATTAAAGTAGACGTGAGGAGCCATTTACCCCTAAAAGTGATGTTGTATCTTTACGTCAATCATATGAGGAAGAGAAATGTCTTAACGACTCAGAAACCATAATTGAGAGATGGGATCCTAAGCGGGAGACAGAGGGAGGTAGATGGATCATGGGCACAAATATGTCAAGACTGTAAGTTGAAAGTATAAAAAGGCCCCCAATAAGTGAAGATAAAAGTAGTCATGTGTCAAGCTGGCGGTTCCCAGAGCCATTGCCAGGTCAGTGGGAATGATGCCCAGAATAGCTGGAAGTCCCAGGCAAGTGCAAATGCCTTGCTATTGGGGAGGAGCAGCAAAGGTCAAATTGGCAGCTTGGAATACAGATCAGTTATCTCCCAATGTTTTAAATAAGTGAACCATCAATTTATGGCTGGGTGTATAGCCATCCATAATAAAGACTGTATCCTGCAATTTCCCTGTAGGTGTTCGTAGCCATGTGATGAACTTATGATAAAAGGGAATGTGTATAGGAGTAGTATATACTCCCTCTGGGAAATGCTTTTAAAGAGAATGAGGACCTCTTTCTCCTTTTTTGGTGCCCAGAATGTGGATTTGATGGGTGAACAATGTGGTAAACACTGGTACTGCCCTACTCAGTTCTTTGCTGGGCTGGGACACCCCTCCCCCAGCCTTTGAGAGAGAGTTGGCAGCTAATAGCTCACAGCTGTCCCCTTCTCAGGGGGACTAGTCCTCCATCAATTTTCCTTTTTGGAAGTGACATAGCAATTTCAAGGTCTCTGTTTTGGATTGTGAGGTAGAAGCCATGTATTGAGGATGGCAGAACAAAGTTTCTAGAAGGAAGCTCTTTCTCTGTGGACTGTGACTGTCTGCCTTTGGAATTTTTATGTGTGAAGTACTTGGGAAGTTAAGAATAATGATCACACTTGGTTTTGTGAGAAGGGCAAAAAAATCATTTCATGCTTATGCCAGTGACTGCAGGTTCTATTTAGCACAGGATTTTCCTGAGGGTGGCACCTAATAGATGATTTTAGCAGGCAGAAATCTCATCATCTGATGAGGCATTCAATGTAGTGATTGAGCATGGGCTGAGTCTCAGAGCTGGAATACTGACCCCATTGACCCCTACTCTGATTGTGACATTTCTTGCTTATAAAATAGGCCTACTATTACCTCCATTGTAAGATTGTTACTAAGATTTAATAAGTAAAACACATAATGCCTCCTATAGGTTGGTATGAGTAGAGCCATTCTTCATAAGCACAAATTCCTTCTCAACACTAAGACAGGAAAATAATGAGATATATATTTTCAAAGATTTTATTTATTTATTCATGAGAGACACATAGAGAGAGACAGAGAGAGAGAGGCAGAGACACAGGCAGAGCGAGAAACAGGCAGAGGGAGAAGCAGGCTCCACGCAGGGAGCCTGATGCGGGACTCGATCCCAGGACTCCAGGATCACGCCCTGGGCCAAAGGCAGGTGTAAAACCGCTGAGCCACCCAGGGGTCTCCAATAATGAGATATTTGGAAATCTTTCAGAAACTTTTTCCACACTAGTTCTTTTAGATCATTCTTCTTCTCGTTAAGGGCATTTCCCAGAAGGGGTGCATTGGATTTGCTGACAGCTTTTCCCATAGATGCTTTTTCATGGAAGAAGGGAGACTGGAGCTGAAATCTGTTATCTTTGTGTCTTACTAAACCCTGATGAGCTGCTGGGAGAGTGTCTGAAGTAGCCAAGCCTTTCTCTTATTCCCTGAATAGTTGCCCAGCCTTTGTAGGAAGCCACCACTCTGAAAATCTACACTGAAATTAAGAGCTGTTGAAGTTTCCAATCTTGACTGGACAAACTGAGTTGAAAGAAGAGAAGCCAGTGCCAGATTCAAATCTGGCAGCATTATAGGTCACCAGATAGAGCCAACACTCAAAGTACCTGGCCCAAATATCCCTGGTAACGTCTATACACCAAAAATGGTTTACTGTGAATGCCAATGACTCTCAATGAGGCATTTCAACATCTTGGGGGAGTATTCATAGTCCATGCACAGCAATACCCAAAACTGCCAGAGAATTAATGCCCTGAAGGCATTGCTCACATGATTGCAGATAGCTTCACCACTTAAGTGGGATAATCCCAAGGTGGGTTATGTATGGTCTCCTAGAATTCCTTAGTATGATTGAGCCTCAGGTCAGCAAACTGGATTAGATCCGGGATAGGGAGGGACTTTTATTTTCCATTGAGATGGTTGATGTCAGTCTTCTGCTCTCTGTATCACTATAGTCAGCAACCTCTCTCAATACACCTTAATTGTTCTAGTCACTCGTATTTGGGTTTGCTGTCAAACGCAAATTTTGAACATCAGAGTCCTATTCAAACTTGGCACAGAGCATTGCTTTTATACTTATAGATGTATAATCCACAATGCAAGTATAACAGTTGTGATCTTTGTGTATGGAATAATGTTGGCTAAAATTAGTTGAAGAAAAAATTGGAACCCTGAGGAGAAACTGGTATGATCATGGTTGATCCTTTAACACATCTTTATCTGACAGATTTAATAGCAACTAATAAGTTTAGAGACTATTTTAATGTAATGAAATAATGAATAGGACTATATCGAACATTCATCTCTACAAAGATAAAATGCATTTACTTTTTAAGCATCTATTAAGCATACTAGTCCAGTGAGGACCTTTCTTAATGTCAGAAATATCTATATAGCCCTTGATTATGAAGAAATTCATAACACCAACAATCTTCCAGGAGTCCAAGTGTAGGGGTGGATGTGGTTGTAAAAAGAAGCCAGGAGGATACATAACCAGTGGGCAAAGACGATCACAGATGGATTTCTTTTCTTTTCTTTCTTTTCTTTTCTTTTCTTTTCTTTTCTTTTCTTTTCTTTTCTTTTCTTTTCTTTTTTCCTTTTCTTTTCTTTCTTTTCTTTTCTTTTCTTTTCTTTTCTTTTCTTTTCTTTTCTTTCTTTTCTTTTCTCTTTTCTTTCTTTTCTTTCTTTTCTTTCTTTCTTCCAAGAAGGCTGATTGGCTTGAGTCTGAAAAATGAGAGCATCTTTTGTTTTTTCTCCTCAGATTTCCCATGCCATCTGCAAAATGTTCTCTGATGAGTGGAGGATTACTAAAAAGGTGTTTTTCACTAGAAAAATACAATATGGTTCTAGTAATGGTCTTTTCCTATGGTTTAGTCTTCAAATTGGAAGCTGGTTCTCTGAGCTGGTGACATTAACCAACCCCCGCCTCCCCCAGATGTGGCACAACTGTGAGCAGATGGATTATATCTTGTTAGATTAAATTAATTGGGAAACAAAAAGCAATTAGAAATGGGCCAGACACACAGTAACTGCCCAATAAAAGGTAATACTACCCAGTCGTCACTCATCAGTGTCCTGCCTGCATGTCTCCCACAGCCCTCCCACTTCTCTGGATGGTCCAACCCAATCACACTACAGTATCTGCCATGCGTTTCATCCTTGTCTTCTCCTTGTTTCCTGGTGTTGACATTATCCCTTTTGCTCTACACACAAGTACTACAAGTACTTAAACATTCAGTGCCAAGTGTTATAAACTCCGTAGCTTGGAGTGGGTAGTATAGCATTGCAACTCAGCGTATGGTTCTAATGGAGCCTGCTTGGGTTCAAAGCTCAGTTCTTCTACCTAGTTGTATGATCTGGGGCATGTATTTTAATAAATCAAAGCCATTAATCTATTGTATATATAGTTTTTTCATCCTTTTGAATTACTTTTTTCCCCAGCAATAGGATTGCTGGGTTAAAGGATAATGTGTTTAGCTGTGTGGCTTAGCAGGTGAGCTACATCTCGGTGCCTCAGTTTGCTCACATGTAAAACGGGGATAATCAATTCTCTCACTGTGGCTCTGACAGTTAAAAGATAAAACCTAGGGCCTTTGGCAAATAGGAAACAGTGTTGATGCTAACAATTGTTTTAATTGAAATACTTCTGCCAACACTGACTTTTGAATAGATGCTCTGCTAGTCAAAAGATAGCAAGTTTGAAAAAGGAAAGCAATGAAATTATTCACTTAAAGGAGGCCTTTGTATTGTCTAAGGACTGTGATTTTGCATGCTTTCCTGACCCTTCTTATTTATGATTAGTTAAAAGAGCACTGAATTTGGTATGGTGGCAGCTTTTCACAAGATCTACTTAAAACATGAGCTGTAAAAGTTGTTTTGGTAATCTGCGGGATTGGCGGGGAGGGGAAATGAGTGAAAAACTAACAGATAGAAAAATCCTAAATCTTTCTTTGCTGCATAATAAGACTCAACTTTTTTCTTGCCTGTATAAACAATTTACTTTTAGAGCAGAACTTATGGAATGTAGATCTGGGATGGGAAGGCAAGATTCAATTTGTGGGGTCATGCTTGGTGAGAAAAGTGTTCCCAGAAATAATATTTGAAGAAGGATTACGTTCTGAACCCTGGTCAGTTTCTTAACTCCTGGCAAAATAAATTATGATGTTGGGCAAGTTTCAAGCCCACCCCCCAAATGCCAGAGTTGATATTCGATGAAGTTCTATTAGGGGCTTTTTATACACATTTTAAATGGTTGCCAAGACATTTGCCTTTTTCACTACATCTCTGTTTTCACAACATCACTGGAGCTCATGGCTTGATGTGCCTCACAAGCTGCAGAAGGGAGTGGATTTTGGCAACTTGGTGGGTCCACTGATTCAACAGAGGCTGAGATCAGCTGGCAAATGAAAGGGAGGGAGACACAGCCTCATGGTGAGATCCTGAGAAATAACTTTAATTTTCCTTATGGGGATAAGAAAAAACTCTGTCCATGCTCAAAAAAGGGTAAAAGAATATGGGTAGCTTTGGCTGAGGATTTGAAATAAGCTTCTATGTGTATACATGTATTAATAATTATAAATGTGTAACTATGTAATATGTGTCTGTGTTTGTATATATAGCTTCTGAGTACGCACTCAGATACATATTAGACATACACATTCACTTGCATAACTTTTTTCCCCTCTGTGCTTTGACCATATTGAAAAAAGAAGAAGACTGAGTTTAGATTAAAAAAAATTTCTTTAATTTTTATTCATTTATTCATGAGAGTCACAGAGAGAGAGAGGCAGAGACACAGGCAGAGGAACAAGCAGGTCCCTGCAGGGAGCCCGATGTGGGACTTGATCCCAGGACCCCGGGATCATGACCTGAGCCAAAGGCAGATGCTCAACAACCGAACCACCCAGGTGCCCCTAGATTAAAAATTATTTGGTAGCATTTATTGCTCGATATTGAACTCTAAATCTGTAGATACCAAATAGGATTATAAACCTGATTAATTCACATCACCAGTCTGAAAGTACTGAATGTTGCATGTCCACTTGTGTGATAAACACTGATCTGATTTGTTGTCAGTATTCTGTACAAGAGGATTGGAGTCAAATCAGGATGGAAAGACTAGATGACATTGGAAAACAATGCATAGATCATTGAGATCATTAGAGGAGTAGGAAGTATTTTTTTTAAATAGGTGAGTGAAAGAAATGCCTACAGCATACCCAGTGACGACAAAAAAAATCACCAAAATGATGTGACTTCACTTGATGGATTTGGTCTTAGTAGAGAAGGCAGATTTATAGTTAGTAATTTGTGTCCTTCAGAATTTAGAGGCAGGAGGCAGATGAAAATATAGCACGTTCAGCAAAACCTCTCTATAGCTGACTGTTGGACAGAAACTCAAGTTTCCTGAAAACTCATGGAAAAGCCATTCTGAGCCCTAACTCCTGGACCCTTATTATGATTGTGGAGAAAATAACTTTTAAAACTTGATATGTTCACTTATGCACAAAGGTATATTTTTACAGTATTGCAAAAAAAGGTAAATTAGGAATATTCTTATATTCCAAATGACCTGGTATTATTTTATTTTGCCATAAATTGCATGTATCCCAATGTGATTGAAACCCTACCAGGGTTTGAAGTTATAACCGCAGCTAATGTATTTGAAAAAATAAAAAGCTTTTTGTCAGTATGGTTTCTGCTTCAAACTGTGCAAGACACACTTATTCTCCAAGATAGAAGGACCTCCCCCTCCCCCACTTTTTTTTTTTTAAACAAAAACCTTAAAAGACTAAGCAGGAAATAACACACACTCACAGAGACATTTTAGTCAAAAAGGAATAATTGAATGCAAGCAAGAAAAAGGATTTATTTTAAATTAAAGAATTTTGACAGGCCAGCCAAAGAACAAAGGGCTGTATTCTATGTTACCTATTTTCCCAGGGGTTCCAGGCTCTCATAGACTTCAATGAGAGGGTTACTCACAGGAGGGAGGCCAGGCACTGAAGAAATGATGATCAAAGCAATCAACTTAAAGCATCTCAGTCTGCCTTCGAGAGGCCAGCTGTTGAGAAAGTTCGATGGCCTTCTGCAGGCATGCCTGGCCTTTCTGAAGTGGCAGTTGCTGGACAATTACAGTCCCAGCCTGAATGGTTGAGTTTGGTTTAAAATACTTCCATTAGGTTTCTTCCATATTCATGCTACAGTTCAGTGGGATCTGAATGGGTTGAGTAGTGATCATGGACTTTCAATTGATGGAGGATGGGGAAGCAACATAAAAGTGATGATTTCTTGGCTGACTCATGTAAAGAAAGTGCTTCTTACTTAGGACAAGGTTTGATCTCGGCTCCTCCATGCTCACAGAGTGAGCCAGAGAATAGGTGTGATGCTGAAGAAAGCAAGCAAGCTTTGGGGCCCATCAGGTCTGGGTTCGAATCCAGCTGTGACCATTCACAGCAAGATGATCTTAGACAAACCACTTACTCTCTTTGGGGTTCGTTTTTCTCACTAAAATGGGGCTGATGGCTACTTTAGGAAGTTGCATAAGGATTAAGTGATAGAAAGGACTGGGAAGGGAAAAGCAAAGGAGTGATGCGTGTGCCTTAGTAATCATGAAATTAAATGCATGACAGTTTTTCTGAAGAGTTTAGTCTCTGTGGCTTCAGAATTAGCTTCACGTTCGAGCGTACATTCTTTGTTTAGCATGTATGGTGTTGGCAAGGCTCTTTGATCTCTCTGCACCTCATTTGGCTCATCAGTAAGGTGCAGTTGGTGATAGGTCTTACCTCAACGGTTGTTAAAAAACAATAAAACAAGGCATTTAATACAGATCTTGGAACATATACATCCTCAAAATAAGTTACATTGTTGTGTAACGTTGTGTTGCCAGTTAGTCCCCTTCCCTAGTTTTCTGAACCAGTTTCTAAATTTTCCTCTAGAACCTAAATCTTATTCCTTTTTCAGCTCATCCCTTTCTCGAAGCCTAAGAGAGAGGCTGAGGGGTGTGCATCGTCCAGCAGCCCCTGGACCACCTGCAGCATCTACTGTGAAATTGGGTGCAGCCTCACAGTGCCCCTGATCCCAGCACCCAGTCCTCTCCCACTGGGCCATTTGGGGTTTGTTCCATCTGAGATAAGATAAATGATGGTTTTGAAATTAAATCAACTGGGTAATAGTTCATAATTTTGCTGTGATTGTATATGAAATCATATATAGAATGATTATATTCTGTATATTCCAAATTTTATGGAGTGACCACGTATGGCTTATGAGTAAATTCATAAGGCCATTTCATTATGGAAATGGACAGTGAAAATATAAACATAAATTCAGAATAGGCGTTTCTTGAGTCTTCCATTTCCTCTCCACCAAACACCTCAGAATCTATGCATTCTATAAGCTGAAGGATTTGTTGTATGACTCCACAAAAACAATAAGCATGCAGATCCTCTGCACAGAATGAAGATGGATACCAAGACTATGGGACGTGTGCCAACCCTCCACATCTGGCTAAACTCCTCTCGGGAAGGGTTGGCGTATGTGTGTGTGTGTGTGTGTGTGTGTGTGTGTGTGTGTTGTGTATATATATGTGTTTGTGTATGTGTGTGTACATATATTTTTTTTCTAAGAGAGATAGGGATGACATGATGACTCTGGGAGAGTCCCTCATTTTTCCATTTCTCATACTATCTGTAAATCCCAGAGCTTCGTGAGAATGGCTTGGGGGCTGAGCAGATGGAACTCCTTCTGTGCCCCTAATGTGATGGTGTGGAATTTATGCTGGACTTGGAGAAGCACAGCTTGGTTTTTGTTACATTGTTATTTAATAATCATAAAAGCTTACCTGAATCACTGAATGCCTTTGAGATGTGGTTTCCTCACCTGTAATTTGGGTATAATTATTAACATCTCTCTTTCTGGACATACAGACTGGTTGTGAGATTCAGATGGGAGAAGCATTTGGGGGGAGCCGTGCTCCACCATTGTGAGACATTACTAGGTTACATGGACAGTGTGTATGATCTGCGCCAGTGCCTCTTTATTGCGTGGGGATCACACATAAATAACTCGTGTGTGCTTAAGGCATATGAGCATAATGAATCGATGATTTGTAATTCTTAGATATACCTGCATCGACTTTTATGTACTGTTTGGGATCTAGCAGCATTAAATGGCCTACACAAATGAAAGTTATCTTATTTTTATCGCTGGGAAAGTTTCCAGGACATTATCAACACATGGTAAAGTTTCCTACATAGAATGTAATACCAAAACCTCTGCTACCTTACACTTCGACTCACAACTTCCATATGATTTGCCTCTCACTTATAAAAAAGCCACAGGCCTTGTCAGCCAAATTCCAAAGTGACATTCAGCAGTGGATATTTGGATTCAGTTTTGGTTTTGCTTTCAGACTGTAACACACACACACACACACACACACATGCACATAGCCTACAAAGAGGCTGGACACATGTATCCCCCCCCCACATTCACCACTCCCCCCCCCTTTCTCTAGAGTTTGACTAACATGTTTATTTCAAAACCACTAACATACACATTCGCATCCACACCTTCAGCAGGGTTCTTAAGCTGTTGCTTCCCACATGTTGATCATAGATCAATTTAACTGTACAGCCTTGCCCTTGGTTATCGTCCCCCCTGAAACCATGTGGAATACTCATCTTCCCTAATCCTGGTCTCTAGTATTTCTAAAGTACTTTACAAGCCCAGAGTAATGGCTTATAATGCTTTGCAGCAGCTGAGCTAGTAGCACATATGATATCTTAAATGTAACAATCAAAGCAGTGCGCAGGATCCTGGTATTTCCGCTGGCTTGCAGATGTGCTGTGTCCAGGTCCAAAATCTGTAATGTCAATTTTAGACAAAAGAAGCTTAAAACAAAATAAAGTCTCCCTGCTTTGTGTCAACAACTGAGCTAGGGTGAGGGAACGCTTCCTGATTGGGAGACTACATGTATTGTATATCAGTTATCTGACCCCTACAGTAATTTTTTTGGGGGTGTGCGTCTGTGAGCAACCTTGCTCAAGATTTATGTAATGGAGGGCATTGTTTTATTAATCTACACCATGTGGAACTCTCCAGGTGCTAAGCTTTGATCTTCCTGCCCTCTGGTGCATTAAGTTTTCTAGTACTCATTGACAATGATGTTTGTGATTTAAAGCACTCTTTTCCTTACTGCAGAGGGAAAACAAAAAGGGTTCAGATAACTCTATGCTGAACCAGAGACCCTCGACTCCTTTTTCTGATTTGGTCTTAGTTTGGTATAAAATGCACTGGGATTCTGTTGGGGAGAATTTGATCAGCACTCCAAGGAGTAAAAGAATATCTTTCTGAAACATTTTATAGCTCGTTAGATTACTGCTGGAAATGCCAGACTTGGCTGACTGGGGAAGTTTGGCCTTCATCAAAGTGGTATGGGAAGATGGAAAGTAAAAGGCCATTTTCCATTTCTCCCAATAAGAACGAAAGGAAAAAGAGGTGGTGGTGGTGGATGAAAAGAGATATAGAGCTTCAGAAATCCAGATCTGTCATGACTCTAATAGCATTAAGAACAAAGTGATAAAATTTGTCCAATAAAAAAGTACAACGAAGCAGTTTGATTTGTTGTTAAATTTCAGGAAATAGAGTATGATGTTGGAGGAACATGTAAAGAAGTATCAGGAAAGTAAAGGCAGTGTGATAAATATACTCCTTAGGGATATAGAGCATGGCATCAGACTGCCTGTTCCAAACCCCATTTATGGATTATGAGTGGGTTATGAGTTATGGGTGTCAGTTACTTATGAGTGTCAGTTTCCCCACCTGGAAAATGGGGAAAATAATAATATCTACCTCACAGGTAACTGAAAAGATGAAATGAGTACTTTGGAATAGGGTTTGTGCAGCCTACGTGCTGTGGGTTTGCTAACACCCCACCCAAGCCCTTTGACTACGATAGCTGTGACTTACACCATGAATTATTATCTTATCCTCACTTATGTTATTAAATAGTGCAACAACATTGAACTTTGTAGGCTGGAGAGATTAAGGCTAGGTGCCTACAAAGTATGTAGACAGCAACCCTTTATTGGGGAAGAGCATAGAGTCCAACTACATTTACGTTCGAGAGCACCATTATCAGAGGAAGGAATTTGGGAAGAGACACAGTGACATTCTGAGGTCAAGGGATCCTTATGGCTCTGCCAGGCTATTCCTACCTTCTGTCTTAGAGGATAGAGGGACACCCTCTTCCTCAAATCTCTCTATCCATGAGAATACAAGGGTGCTCTTGGCTGTATTACCCCAGATTCATTTTGCCTCTTCTTAAACTTCATGTAAATGGGATCATACTCTACTGTGTCTGGCGTTTCATTCAGTAACAAATTTAAGATTCATGCATGTTTTTGCACGTATCATAGTTGATTCTTTTTCCTTGTTGGGTATTATTTCACTGTGTGAATATAACACAGTTTATTTGCATGTTCTACCGTTGATCAGTTGTTTTCAGTTTTTGGATACTAGAAATAAAACTTGACCATTACTTTTAAAAAGACATTTTAATAGTATCCTCTATCAACAATTTAATTTTGCACTGATGTCTATGCTAACTTTTCTTCTTGTCACAGCTGAGTTGAAAGAAGGTTGAGTTGAGAAAGCCTTTATGTAGTCTAACCTTCCTTCCTTCCTTCCTTCCTTCCTTCCTTCCTTCCTTCCTTCCTTCCTTCCTTCCTTCCTTCCTCCCCCCCCTTCCAACTGCCTGAATCATACTGTGTTTTAAAGAAGACAGTATGCCCTTGGGGGCGGGCAGCCGCGGTGGCTCAGCGTTTTAGTGCTGCTTTCAGCCCAGGGTGTGATCCTGGAGACCCGGGATTGAATCCCATGTCGGGCTCCCTGCATGGAGCCTACTTCTCCCTCTGCCTGTGTCTCTGCCTCTCTCTCTGTGTCTCTCCCATGAATAAATAAATAAAATCTTTTTAAAAAAGAAGAGTTTAATTATTATGACTTGGGTTCATGCTCACCATCTTCATTAATATTGATAGCTAGCTGAACAGTAACGAATGATGGTCAAGTGAGATTCATCATGTTTGCAAAAGCACTGAGTGGTTCTGTGACTCATTTGGTCTAGCACCAAAGAAAGATGAAAAATGCCAAGAGAGTGAAAGATTCAGGTTTCCAAACTAGTGTATGTAGGACAGTAAATGTTGTTCTAACTAATGAAGGCTTCTAAGTCCATACTCATTTTGAGGAGATGAGTGTGGGATACTTCAGAGCCAGCTCAGTTGCTCAGGTGTTCTAAGATCCCGTATCTTGCTCATGTAACATGAGGCAGAAGTTAAGAGGCTCTTTACCCTGGAAGTATGTAAGAGAGGGCATACCTTGTTCTCCAACAGCTTGAGCCTGTCCTGTGCTGTTCATCACAGTCAGTGCTAGAAATACAAGTTGTGGGGGTAATGCACTTGGAAATGAATGGAATAGCTGGGGAGACTAAAGATTGGGAACTAGCAGCCCTCCTTTCCAGGATGCACAGATGTGGAGAAATAGCCTTACGAGACTTTATAGCACTTGACAGTAGCCAGAGAGAGGAAAAGAAGGCAGAGGAGAGTGCCAGATAATCTTGATACTTTTTCCTTAGAAAAACAAACATGGTGGGGTTGTGTGATGTTAAGCTTCCTTGTTAGGCTGTGGAGGAGGGTTTTTCCATCGGCTTGCACTTTTGGGGCTAAAACTGGGACAGTCCAGGCAAACCAGGGATTTGGGATAATGAAACAGATTTGTGAGATTGCTCAGGCTTCTAGATTGTATTTGATGTAAGGGATCATCTAATCCAGTGTCTTTTAAAGTTTGTTTTGATAAAGACCAGTAGAAGAAGTTTCTCTTCTTCTGAATGCAGAATCTTGGGTATCATTTTAGAAACTTAGACTAAGGAAGGAGGGATTCCCTGTTCAAAGCGAGGTGGGGTGTGGATGTTCAAGGAAGTCCCTATCTAGCCTAACCAACCTATTTTGTAGATAGAGAACCTGAGGCTGGGAGAAATCAGGGGCTTGAGGCACCTGGTTTATGACAGGTCTGGGACTGCATCTCTAGCTTTGAGTTTTGAGTTGTTTGTAGCCCATACTTTGGTCCCTCGAAGTGTGAGCAGAGCACCTCTGCCCAGACCCATCTGGAAAATGTACTGGAGAAGGCCTAGGAATGTGAATTATAACAAGTTCCTTAGTGATCCTCATGAATGAACTTGTGGCTCTTAAGTTCTCCTTTCCCGCCCCTTCCCTCAGGAGAAGTGCTGAAGATACTTGCTCCTATAATCGTTGAATCCTATCATGTGTAATTTGGTGTTGGAGCTTACTGCAGGGTATTGAACAGGATAATGAGAAGGGCCCCTGGATCTTGGAGAATAGGCAGGCCATATAAAAATCAGCTCCCTCTCTGCTTATACCTGTGCCTGCCACAGCCAGACTGGAGCTGGATTCTTACCTGCCAAGCCCTCATCTGTCACCTGAGAGGTTTCTAACCCGTGCTGGCCTGGGCTGGCTGCGGGATTCACTCTCTTAAATCATAAAGAATTTCCCTTGTTACTGTGGGAGAAATACTCTTTTCCTGGACAGAGACAGATGAGTCTTCCTGAGATCCTATTGAGAAGCTCTCCCCTTCCGACCTGGGGGTTTCTATTCCTCTCCTGTAGGCTCCAGTAAGTCCAGTGAGGATTTCAGGGGCATGAACCCGTCTGGTGAGGCTTATATGACTTTCTCATTTTTTCCTTTGTCTCCATCTCTTTCAGAAACATCCTCTTTTGTATCATGTAATTGGCTTTGGCTTTGAGAAAGGTGGGAATAGGAGATCCAAATGCTGTCTTGCCAACTCTTCATATTTTCCTAGAGAAGGTCCTACTATTAGGATTCTGGGGAGGGGGGGCTCACGTAAATGTTGATAAATAGCAACCCCAGTGGTGAATTCTTCTTTACTTTGTTCTTTTGAGTTTAAAAATCTTTAAAAAGTTTGTTTTACAATGAAAATTTACAGCTTTATTCTGTATATTGGGTTTGCTTTAGTTTGTTTCTAGGTGACCCACCCAAGTAATAGTTTCTTTCACCCTCATCCCAGAACTCTTCCTCACACCTCTAGCCCGCTCCAGGAAATGAAACCAAGCCAGCTGTGGCCTTTCAGAGCACCAGAAGTTGGCTGAGAATCAGGTATGTTGAGAGGAGAGATGTTCTGCTCCTTTCATGGAGGTGTCTGGATCTCAGTGCTGGTTCCTCAGCTGAGCAGGGCTCTGTTCTCATTGTTTTTTCTTTTTTAACCACAATTCTATTCTTGAAGCACTTGTCCTGGTCTACTGTTCACACCAGTCCAGTAGTGGCCATTTGCATCTGGCATGGCTTTCAGTGGCCTGCAAGGGACAGGACTGGTCCTTCTCTGAAGTGCTTGATGACATTCAGAATTGGTGGTGGCAGATTGGGCCACCAAGATTTTTTAGCCATATCCTGCTGAACTGAATGTCTCACAGTGGAGCTACAAGACTTCTGAAATTCCACGTTTCTAGATTCTTTACCTTTTCCAGTAGAATGGAAGAAAACATCTTTCGGTCCCTCCTTGGTTAGGAACCTGGTATTGTTCTGAAGTCCATGTGGTGCAGCTTCTAGTTCTTATTGCTGCAGCAGGTATAAGATTGCTCCAAGCAGGGAGGTGGTAGGGCATGGCAGGGGGATGGCGGGAAGAGCCAGGACAAGTTTCATACTGATGAAGCCTTAGGGGCATTCTACTAGGTCGCTGACCATTCATGGATCTTGTCAACACATGATGTGCAGCAGTCACAGAGATCCTGCCTCCCTAAAAAAAAGGGGGAGCAGCATAATCCTGGAAGGCAGAGAGGGGTGGTCTGTGGACACTGGCAAGCCTACTGTTCTCCTTCTTCCTAATAGGATTCTTCTTGGCCTTTTGACCAAGCTTAGCCCCACCTTACTATCTGTGAATTTCTCTCTAGAGAGAACCCCCACCTCTGACTAGACCATCCCACTCCCTTGGTAACTGCTTGCCAATTTGCACCCCAGCTTTGTTTGACTTGTGACCTGGCCAATCAGTGAAATTTCACCGCTTTCCAAACAACCCCCCTAACATGCAGTGTCATGCAACTCTAAGCGTTTGTTTTCATGAAGTTCACTGAAGGGTAGCTAGGGTGGCTCTGTTCCATATATTCCTTCTGGCATTCAGCTTGAAGGGGTGCAGCCAATAGGAATTGTGGAAACACATGGAGGCTCCTGGGGCCTAGGCTCAGACCTGGCACATCTTCATTTCTACCCATACTCTGTCATTGAGAGCAAGCCATAGACAAAACCCAACATCAGTGGAGCTGGGAAATACTTGCCCATGGAGGTAGAGGATGGAATTGTTATTTGCTGGGTAATCATCCAACTTATCCCTCATCATGGTTTGCTAGAGCTATTTTCCTTTTGGTCTCTGTATTAACAGAGTACAGATCCTGACATTGACTCCCCTGGAGATTCTAAATGTTTTGGTGGGGTGTTGCCCCCAGAAGAATCCTCTGCCTGGATTTAGATATGTCCCCATATCTTTGAATGACTGTGGAATGGGCCTGCCAGAAATATATGTATAATAAATTTATGAAAGATGTTAGTACCCTTTGAAATTTGACTTTAAATAAAATTAGAGGCTTGCATAAGAAACTGTAGCACTGAATCATTTACAGTTGAAGTTCAACATCAGGATGGCACCACTATTTATCTTGGCTCCACAGCAGACATAACTCATTGATCATGGATTTCTTTCCTGCTGACAGAGGATGTGGTCTCAGATAAAATTTCAAAACAGTACAAATTACCAGTACTAATAAATCGGATGCTCAGATGGTTTTTTTGGTGCCATTCTTAATCTAGGAATTTGAGTATATGTGGACAGCATTGAAAGTGTGACATGGCATTACACTTCTGGGAAGGATGCTTGGGAGTACCAGACTTAAAGGTCCTGGGAACAGGTCCTAGTGGTTTTTGCATTCATGCTCCCAGTGCAAGGAAGATGGGTAGTCCGAGTAGGTCATCTTTGTTTGGCAAGGAAACCACTTTCTAGCATTGAGGAAACCAAGTTTACAATGGGCTAGATTTGGAAACCTAACAGGGCTGTAACAGTGAGTAGAGTTAGGGATCCATCTCTTTAAAATAGCACCCAGGCAATGACCTGTCACCTGCAAATCAGAAGACATTGAGAAAGGAATCCTTCTAGAGCAAAGCCCTGAGACTCTGGAAATCAGAAATAATTTTGTTAATATCATTGCAGATAGTCACTTTTTGGTGGAGCAAAACCAAAGAGATGCCATTTCCAGTGGTTCAAAAGTTAGAGCATGCCTTTGAGATGTTAGGAGATGACCTTGAATGCAAAGGTTTGGGTAAAAGAAATTGGAATACAGAAGTACAGAAGAAGTCATAAAAAATCTAGGGAAGCTATCTGTGAGAGGAGTGTGTGAACAAAGCTTGGTAAATACCTATACTGTATGGCAACCTGGAGAAGGTGTTCCTTGGAGGATTTTTCTATATGTATTTGAGGGTATTGCTCTGACCGTCATAGGTATGACTAGAAGGAACATTCTGAAAATGGCAGATAGATACTCTTTCTAGCCATCTGGGAGTTGGGAGTCCAGAGAGGGGGGCCTAAATAGGAGAATGAAAAGGATGGCATTGGGATATAGAGTGAAGACTTACTTACAAATTAGGTCAGGTGTAAAATGATGTTGTTGATCAGGGACCCACATTCTAGTCTAAAGAAGGCATAAAAGACTTTTCTCCATTAAGGAAAGCCCCATCTGGGGCAGCCTCTGCCATGGCTCTGTAACTAAATCTGGGAGTTCAGGGACTGTTGGGTTTTTACCACTCCTATATTGCCAGTGCCCAGCTCATAGCTTGACATGTAGTAGGTGCTCAAATATTTACTGAATGAAGGAGAGTCTGAAGGAACTGGTGAAGGTATTTCATATTGGAGGTAGAAGTGAAATAAGCTGTTCTGAGTAAAATGAGGAAATATGGCCTATGTCCAGGCTACTATGGTTTGTCTGGAGTATTGGAATGGTAGGGGAGGATATTCCACATCTTGCTCTGAATTTCTAGCACATAAGAGCACATAAGAGTAAGCATCCCCTGTGAATGTTTTTCTAGTTCCTTAGTAGAATCTCTAGAGATCTGAGGAACCCAGTGAGGAATCTTTGGTTAAGGTCCACTCTATCACAAAGCCTCAGTCATCAAAGCAGACAAGGAACTCTAGATCTAGCATCATATTTGATATGTCGATTTGTGAACTGCCCAATCTACCGTACACTTGTATCTGAATTTTATTGAAGTGGCATAGGGCAAAGAAACACTAACAATCATTTGATATCAAAGGTTTTATGACACTACAGTTTTATAAACAGCATTACTTTAGTTTCTGTACAAGTTATTTATCACCACCATAATGCTGCATAACCAGTCACCCCAAAACTCAGTGCCTCATTCACCAATAGTTTACTCTGATGATCATGGTTCTGCAGGTTTGTGGTGGTGACACCACTATAGGCTGTAGGTCTGTAAGTCATGAGGTGGCTCTTCTTTTTTCATGCTGGGGACCTGGCTACCTAAAGTAGGTTTTCATGGTGATGGCAGAAGCCCAAGAGCCAGACCAAAGATGCAAGCACACTTAAAACGCCTGTTCATGTCTTAACTACTTATATCTCATTGGCCAAAGCAAGTTATATGGTCAGGGCAAAAGTCAAAGGGCTGGAAGTACACTCCACACTTCATGAGGTTACGGTAAGGATATGGGATATTTGCTGCTATCACAGAGGAGTGCAGACCAATCAGTCAGTCTGCCATGGTGCTCGTGTAGCACAATGTGATCACCAGTTGGGAGGCTGACATTCTTCTCTCCTCTGTGTGGACTGCAGTACAACTTCTACACATTGAGAGGCCCAGAGAATCCAGACCTACTTTGTCACCGGAAGGCTCCCATGCACCATGGGCAGCACCTGATGGAGGTTATGGCAGTGACTGGCAAGGTTCATGGTACTTGGTAAAGGCAAATGGACAGTGTATTCTGAAAACTGTAGCAGGTGCCTATACAAGCAGTTTAGTGTCACAGAGATTCAGCAGGAGGCTATACTTAGTAGCTGGAGGTGGTTAACTGATAATGTGGCAACATATATCTCAGTAGGCTAACATGGCCCTGGGGGACATGGATTTCAGTAATTAGACGTAGAATATCAGAGTCAAAAAGAACCTTCGGCTGGTGTAACACAACACCCTACTTTGTGTTATCACAGATATGTCATTCAACACCTGTGTGAGCACCTCCAAAGATGACCCTTCTCCCACAAGGCAGTCTATCCCACCTTAGACACACAGCATTGACAACACATGAGATTTGAAAAGGATGAAACAAGGCATCAGGGAGGCAACCGTCCAACACGAGAAGGTTCTTTTTGTTGTGTTTAGAGAGAACAAGAGAGAAGCGAATGAGAACTCTGTTTCTCTTATGCATTCATGTTTTTTGTCAAGATGAAAATTAATGTAGCGAGGAGAGAATAAAGTCTGGGAAGTGGACAGTGGAAGAGTACACTTGGCTGACCTTGGGTGGAGGTCCTTCCCTTGGGGGTAAGAGCTGCAAATGATTCTACTACAAATAGGCAGATTACATCCAGAGTTTAGCTAAAGTTTGACCCTGGATCACACATTGTGTTTCCTATCTCATGAATTCCTCTCATAGAGAAGAGAGCATATAGACAAGGGTAAGTCTGCTGCCGAGTAATGTTCACTGAGGAATAGGAATCTTACCATGTAGTTCTATTCTAGTAGGTCTATCTTGAGAGCTGGTAAAAGCTGGATGTATCCAAGGGATAAACCTGAAGGTGGCTTGTATGCTGAACTTTGTCCTCATTGTTTAACTTTTAGGGAGTTGGGAGCCCAAGAAGCTCTCGGGTCCTTTCAACAAAAAAGCCAAAATCAGCTGTCAAATCAGTCAGGGGGAAAACCAGTCAGACTGGTTATTTGACTTATGTATATATAACCAACCAAAGGAGTAACAGCCACCAACAACAAAGTTTAAAGATGGATATTTTAAACTTTTCAACAAGCTGTGTTGACATGTAGCCACAACCTTAACGTGCAAACCACTTCAAGCAGAGAGAGTTTTAAAAGCTGTAAATTAAAATCACATTTCCTTTGCAAGCCTTTGAAACAACCTTTGAGAAACAAATCAGTCAGATGGTCCCCTGTTGAGAATTCCGACTTTCTTCAGCAAATGTAGAACTCAAAAAGGAATTAGTGCAGAAGCTGAGACTGATTTTAGACTAATGATTTACTGCCTGTCAAGGGCATGACCCCACATTGTTGTTTATTTATTTGATCTCATGATATCTCCGTTCCCTTTGAGACCTGGGTTCAAATCCAATCACCATGCTGGTCACTTGTGATTGGACTTCCCTGGTATGTTCTATCCCTCTAGGTGGAGAGCCAGAGTAGATCCAAACCCCAGTATGGTCTGAGCAGCATGCAGTGGAGTGATGGCAAGCGGCTGGCTCTCCCGAGGGTTACAGTGGTCCATAGCTGAGGTCTTTCTAAAAATCAAAATTAATAACAGCAATTTCAATAAGAAATATTTTACCTCCTCCCCCCAAAAAAAGAAAAAAAAATTACCACGAAATACCCATTGTAGAAAGTAGAGACATTGGGATTTCTCAAAACCAAGATTAAGACATAATCTGTGGTGATAGGATTAGGAATGATTATTATTATATTAAAACATGAAGCTCTTGGTCAACAATGCACTTGGTCAACCTAAGTAACTGAGGCATCTAACTACCCCAGGGGAGTCCTGAGGCTGTTCAGGAGAGCCGGTTTGTGTATGTGACTTTCCGCTCTGTGTAGAAGGGCTTGGGGATGGTGGCTACGTTGTGAACTTGAGCAATGCTCTGATACTCTCCATTGTGCATGCATCCTGAGAACAGGCGGACACACTCCTATGGTCAGGAAAGAGGCAGAGAACCTTCATCCTGCCTCGGTGCTCAGTTAGGGATACGATTTTGTGGGCCTCATGAAGTTTTTTTTTTTTTATGATAGAGAGAGAGAGAGAGAGAGAGAGAGAGAGAGAGAGAGAGAGGCAGAGACACAGGCAGAGGGAGAAGCAGGCTCCATGCACCGGGAGCCCGATGTGGGATTCAATCCCGGGTCTCCAGGATCGCGCCCTGGGCCAAAGGCAGGCGCCAAACCGCTGCGCCACTCAGGGATCCCCCTCATGAAGTTTTTGAGAGGATTTTCTTAAAAGAACTAAAAAAAAAAAAAAACCCCTGGTAGCTGCCTCTAAAGATTTAGCAGAGATACTCCCCCATAGAGAATGGGCCAAGGAATAACCATTGCTGTGAAGTTTCCCATCATCCATCAGGAATGGTTTAAGCTGTACTCCTGTGGCTGGGAATCAACAGAACAGTGGCTGACATGGCCAGTGAGGTGGCAGGAGTGCCCCCGAGAACCCAGAAATCTCCAGCCTATTCCTCTCTTCCAGCTGAAGTCGGATTTTGAGAGCAAGGAAGAGTGAATATTTTGTGGGTTTTGGGCTGGTGGGGTGAGACAGGCAGTGGTTTATCAAACCACTGGGAATAAGTTTATCAAATAACTGCAGTTAGGAAATCTTAAAGGTTGAGGGCATGACTCTGACAACTTAGAAATAACCAGAGATGCCTAATAATCCTGCGTTTCTACAAACACCTTAGATTCTCCAATGGGAAGGTGGGGCAATGGGAGTAGATAGAGAGCTTTTAGTTATATATGTTTGTGAATTATTTTGTTGTAGCATGGATTTTTTTCTTATGTGAGACATCCATACTTCACCTATGTGCATTAATTCATTTATTGATTTGATATCCGTTTGAGTATCTATTTTGTGCCAGGCTCTGGAGTAGATGATGAAGATAAAAAGATTGATCTGAATCAGGTCTTAGTGCCTGACTTGAAGTGGCCCACAGCCTGGGGAAAGATGAAGGCAGGCTTGCAAACCAGTGATCACCATAAAGTATGATCAGGGCTGTAAGGACGGGGCTGTGCCAGCAGAAGACTGGGGCACCTGACCCTATCATGTGCTGTGGTTGGGGCTGGGGAGTACTAGCCCTCTCAGTTGATACTGATGGTGAGGCCACTTAGGGAGTGGATACTGTAGTGCAAATTCACTATAATATTGCACAAGGGGAACAATAATGGGGTCAGTGTGGTGAGAGTATATGGAGCATGGCAAGGGAGTAGTGGGAGGTAAGGCTGGAAGGGGGGGTGAGTAGGGGCTGGATCACGAAGGGCTCTGACTGCCACCTAGGAAAGCATGCTGATCCCCTGAACCTGGTGAGGAAACTCTGTGAGGACACAATCTGAATGATTTCCACAGTTATCACTGAATGTTGGCTGTGGTGGATCTGTGTCACTGGGGTTCTTTTTGAGGGCCTAGAGTGACTATGTTTCGTTTGTATTGCATCTACCATGGAGGCCCATGGTGGAACTTCAAAGTGAAGTTTGTGATTATCTTGAGAAATTAGTTCAGGACTAGAGCATTAAGGCAGTAGTTGGAGGCAGGATACCCTCATAGTTTGAGCCCTGAGTGCTTTTAAGAGCCAGCTCCTCTTCAAAAAAAAAAAAAAAAGAGCCAGCTCCTCTTCTTACCTCATCACAGGCATGGAAGAGAGAGTGCAGGAGGAGGGAGTGGTGACATATTTGACACCTGGGAGCACCTGTCTGACTGTTTAGAGTGGACAAGTCTGCTGGGCTGAAGGGTCTAAAAGAAAGCAAGCTCTGCACTGGCCTAGGTTGCAGTATAGGCCATATGGCTGGGTACATCCCCTGGTATTAAGACAATCTGTTGGTAGGTAAATAAGCTATGTGAAGGTGTTGGCCAGCCCCACGTGGAGAGTCAGAGCATAGCTCCTGGATCCTTGAGCAAGGCCATATCATCGGAAGCAGGGAACTATTCACTATTTTTAAACCAGCTGTTGGCAAGTGATGGGACCTCAAAGGAGACTAGAGAGTGTATTTATAGAACAGCCAGTGACTATGTGGTCAGAACTGTCCATTATGAGCTTGACATGTCAGACCCACTGGGACAGCGACTCACAGTAAGAAGGAAATATTCCATCTAGTGTTGACTTGAGTGAACTCAGAGGTAGCTAATCAAACAGATGGCCCAGATCCCAGGTCACCTTCTGCTGTTGCACCAGTGTCTCTCCTCAGCTCAGCCTATGGTTTCATGGGGTTTCCCCATGACCAACTGATAGAAAAGGAAAGACCCTATGCTTGGTTGACAGATGGGTTGGTGCAAACCAAAATAGACAGCCATTATGGTATAACCCCACCCAGGAGTGAATGAACAGTGCTGAGGGGAAAACCTCTGGAGGGCAGAACTTCAGGCAGAAAATCTGGTTGTTCCTTTTGTTTGAAGGGATAAGTGGTTCAAGGTAAGTATAAACACAGACTGGTGGGCATTGGTGAATGATTTAGCGGGTAGTCAAGGTCCTGGAAGGAGCATAGTTGAAAGACTGAGGGTAAGTGATCTGGGGAGATAGCATGTGGATAGTCCTCTGGGAGCAGGAACAAACTGTGGGGATATCTGTACTGCCTAGTGATGCCCACCAGAGACTATCCACTGCAGAAGTGTCACTGAATAACCAAGTGGACAGGATGTTAGCCACTTCTGTCCTTGGCCAGCTCACTGGCAGGTAGGTTACAGTGGAACTTTTCCATCTGGAAAAATAAAAAAAAAATCCTACACAAGATTAACAGATATTCTAGGTATGGGTTTTCCTTTCCTGTCCACAGTGACTTCATTGGCATGGCTATCTGAGGGCTCACAGGGTATCCAAAAAACTGGCAGGAAGTCCTGCAAAATGTCACCCTGAACCAAAGGATGCACCCTTTGGCAAAGGAGCCATGCCAGTGACCACAGCATCCTGGAATCCACTGGTCTACCTCATGCCATACCATCTAGAAATTGCAGGTCTGATGTGATGATGAAATGATGACTTCTTAAAGGTAACTTGTGGATGATGTCCTGTGGAGCTCGGTGTTACCTTTTCAGGTCTTGAAGATACACATCTTGACCCATGCATGGTCTTTGGGTAGAATCCAGCAGTGTGCAACCTGAGGATGGCAACAGGAATGGCCCTGTTGCCCGTCACTTCCGGTGATCTACTTGGGGAGATTTATGTTTCCCATCTCCGTAATTTTAGATTCTGTGCAACTGCAGGATCTCCAGAGGGGAATTTTTCCGTGAAGGCCGCAGGAGCCATACTAAATTTAAACTTCTGGCTATGATTAGTCGTTTGAGATTCCTTATGCCAAGAGACAAGTGGGCAAGAACAGAAATTAGGGGTAATTGATCCTGATGATCATGAGGAATTAGGGCCACTGCTATGTCATGGTGGCCAGGAGGAAAACGTTTTGTGTTCAGATGATTTGCTGTGGCAGCCCTTCCATGGTCAGTTCTGACTGTAAAAGGGCAATTACAGCAGCTCTGAATCTGATAAAGACATGATGAGCAGGGGCACAGATTCTTTGGGGGTGAGGTCAGAACCTTCCATCTGTCGAATCACCTAGATCCGCAGAAGTGCCAGCAGCAGGGAAGAGATCTAGAACCCTGGCAAGAAAGAGGGATGAATCACTGAGTATCATTTCTGGCTCAGGACTGAGCAGCCAAGACGGTAATTTCTCAAACGAATCTGCCTCTTAGGAGTTTCCCTGGAAATGTCGAGTAACCAGACTCCTGGGGAAGCGGTGCCTGGAAGGATGAACTTGCTGTGGGAAATGCTGGGCTCTGAGCACTGCAAGAGGCAGCCCACACGAGGAGCTGGTGGCACGCTGCCTACGTCCTCTTTGCTGGGCAGTGCACCTGTCTCCAGCTGCTTAAGGGGTGGCTGCTAAGGGCTCACAGCAGCGTTCATGTCCAGAGAAATGCCTCATGAGATGGGAGCTCGTGCATCTCTCCTCTCCTGCAGGACTGACCTACAACCAGTGACTGCGTATACGGTAGTAGTGATTTTTGGTGTCCAGCCCAGCTTCATTCTGAATTACAATTCATGCTCCAGGGCTACCAGTGGCATTAGGCAGACACCTGACATCGGCTGAAACCACATCTTTGTTTAGCTTCTTTCCCTGTCCTTTCCTGCTTTTCTACCTCCCTTATAGATTTCTCCTAGGACTCCACCACACTCCCTCTTTTCCTTCTGCTTTTAGGGAACCCAACCTAAGAGGAGCCAATAGAAGAGATTGGGGGGAGGCAGATGACCTGGTCCTGTGCAGGCCCCCAGGAGCCTTCCCACTGACGCAAGTGTGTGCATTTGTGCCTGCAGAACGCATAGTCAGGCTTTAAGCCAGGCAACTCCCTCTTAATATTGACCATGGGTTACAGCTCTGCTCTCACCAAATAGCTATCTTCTTAAAATTAAACCCAGCAAGGTGGGGAACTGGAGCCTTGCTTCCTCCACCTGGCATCTTCTGGAATAATGTGACAGCTCCCCGTGGATTCCCCTCATCGGGCGCCTCAGGCTACTCTTGTCAGCTTGAGAACAGGAGGGCAGTGGGTGGACAACACCTGGTGAATAAATTTACACACCGAAATAATGGTTTCCATGTTGATTTTTCATAATTAACTAAACAGGCTGGAGTTAAGTTTCATGTGTAAAAAACTTGTAAGGAACTCTTGACAAGAGGTGAAGGTTGATGAGGGCGGTTAAGGTTTATAAAAACTTTTTTCCTGCTTGAGCTTTGTTCTCTCTGTCTCTCAGCCTCTGTTTCTCTCTCTCTCTCTCCCCCTCCCTTCCCCCAACTCCTTTCCTCCTTCATCTTTTCCCCTCTTCCTTTTCCTTTCTCTCCTCATAAAACGCTGTTTGAGTTTTCGTGTGTCCCTATAATTTCCCAGCGTGTGTGTGAAACGAAAAATAGTAACATCAACAGATTACCCTGGTGCTTCTGTAATTTAAAGATTACATCTGCAGATGTGTCTCTGATCTTGAAGGAAAAAAAAAAAACTCTCAAGATTTGGCTAAGTTTCTAGCAAAAGAGACTTGGAAAATATATGTGATGGCAGGTGGTGGGAGCTGAGACAGGAAAGCCTAGAGGAGGATGCCACGTCCTTACCTGGAGGGAGCACTCCGCCTTCTTGTAGCTCAGCAGCTTATCTGGGGTGGGAGAGAAGCATACTGGAAACAATCTCTTGTTTGTGAAAACAGACCTTGTGCTGCTTGGTTAACAGTCTACCATATTTGCTGAAAGAATGGAAGGCTTTATTCCAGTCTGGGTCAGATTTTGATATTTTGAAATTGCACAGCTCATGTTGTGGCTGGCGGCATGCTGCTCCTTCATGTGTTTATATGAAGACCTAGTGAAAATGGCGTTAGAATGGCTAGATTCTACCTTTAGGAGATTCTGGTTTGAGATTCTATGGCTGGTCAGCCAAAAGTGCTAGGAGGATTGAATTCTTTTATCTTTTGTTATTAAGTTTTGCTTGGACGATGTTGGCATTGGCAGTGATCACTTCTATTTTCTCATTTAACTGTCCCCTCAGGATAAGAGGTTTTAAAAAATTAAGATCCACCTTTGCAGATGCCAGTGAGGTCTTTGAGACTCTCCCTTCTGTGTTAAGGTCTTTCAGAGATTGGGCCTCCTTAACTGAGTGAGTTAAGTAATAACGTCCTCCTTGCATAAACTCTATGCCTGCTGGTTTTTGTTTTTGTCTTTTTTTTTTTTTTCTGGAGTGGGCTTTTATGAGTAATACAATGTGGGGTACTGTAAGCTTTGCTTATATGTTAGGCCCAATTTGCTCTGACATAGGAGACCTCTTTCTAGAGCTTTTGTCTGAGTCTGGACATATACCGAGACTTCTATAGGTTGTCGTTGGGTGGATTTGGGTACGGAGTGGACATGTTTGGTATAGTTGGCCATCTCAAGTGTTCCATTTGTCATCAGACACTGGTGTATTGAGATACTGTATAAATATGTGGGTATGGAAGTCCTACTTACTGATAAAACAGATTTATTAATAATAAGTAGCACATTGCTTCAGAGATCCACATTCCTGAAAACAGCACTTTTTAGTGCTGAAGAATTTTAGGACAACAAAATCTCTTTACCTTCTTCCCTATTAACTTTATTACATTTCCTTTTATTAGAGAAATTCTCAGTTTTGTTCTCTAATTGTGATGGATTTAGGAAGATGATTACTCAGCAACAGATCAAACAGAAAACCTTCCTCTAGCCTCTCCTTGAGAAACCAGATGAACTGCTTCTAACATGGTCCCACCTACCACAGACCCTTTCTCTGCTTTCCTTCATGTACACGCTCTGCCTCATTCCGATAGCCAACATCTGTTGTAAGGTGTATTGGCCTATGCTTCCACCCTTATTCTCTCCCAAACTTGCCTACCCTTCAGGATTGAGTTCTCTCTCTTGCCTTGGCCATCAAGACTTAACTGATTTTTCTAGTCCATCTGGTTTATTCTTACTCTGGACTCCTATTGCACTTGTAGTCAGTTCTATAGGTTAGTGTTTGTCTTGAGTATTCTCTAATTGTTTTATATTACTTTTTTCAAACCTTTGTATCTAGTAACAGTAGTGACAATTTATTGAGTATCAGTTAGGTATTACCTATTATTACCTATGAGTTGTTAAGTGCATTAATCATGAACATTGCCCCTAAGTTTGACAATAACCCTGCAGAGTATGTTATTGTCCCATTTTAGAGTTGAGAAAGTAGAGGCTCAGAGTACTTCATAACTTACCCAAACAGCAGAGCCTAGCTTGGAACCCAGGACTGTCTGATTCTAGTCTTTGTGCTTCCTCCTACACTGGGTTCAGTCTCTCAAGGACAGACACTCCATTGGTTCTTTCTTTTTTTGTTTCACATTATTCAGCATACAGCTGAGTACAGAAGAGGTGACATGTAAATTCCTGAGTGAACGTGTGACAGGCTTTGTTTAGCATTTGGTGTTTTTTGGTAATGTTTTAACATGGATTTTAAAAAATCCATCTTCTGTTTATTTCAACATTTATTGAACATCATTTCCATACCAAGCCCAATGCCCGGTGCTATGGATAGAGGGATGAGTGAAATGGAGGCCTCATCTTCGAGGTTACAAACCAATTGTGTACTCCGGTATGTGGTAGACATACAGCTGGTCTACCATAGGGAAGGATTGCCCATAGGCCTTATTTCCAGGACTGGTATTAGATTAATGTACATCCTATCATTCTCTCTTGACTTCATGGTAAACAAGAATTTTTGTGATGCTTTGGTAGATTGAGTCTATGACAAATGGTCAAGAGGTAGAAAATCTACATGGATAGAAGGATACATAGGGACTTCTAACCAACTAAGCAGCCACGCATGATTGATCGTTTGCATTTTTGAGATGCTTCTCTGTGATGGTATATATAATGGGAGTTTGGGTGAGTTGCCAGGGAGTTGTTTCCAGTTTTCTTTAAACAAAATAGAAGTATTAACTGGGCAGCCCTGGTGGCGCAGCGGTTTAGCGCCGCCTGCGGCCAGGGGCGTGATCTGGAGACCCTGGATTGAGTCCCACATCGGGCTCTCTGCATGGAGCCTGCTTCTCCCTCTGCCTGTGTCTCTGCCTCTCTCTCTCTCTCTCTGCATCTCTATGAATAATAATAATAAAAAAGTATTAACTACTTTGCAAGGGTAGTATTTTAAAGAATTTCATGTTCATTGAAATCTTTATTGATATTTCAGAATTCTCAGGGAATTTTCTGAATGATGTTTAGAAAGTCTTTATTGCTATATCTCTTCTGGGAATAAAATGCTGAAGACTTGCGAAAGATATTTGTTTTTCTTTAAAACTCAAGACCTTTAAAATTTCTAGGTACATTCCTAGATATATTTTGTATGGTTTGGGATATCCAAAATAGAGAAGCGGAAAGTTACACTCCAATACAATTGTTGGAAAGTTTAGAGTATGAAATGAATTTTTCCACAAACTATTCTTTAGAATAGGCACTCTTTTAAGGAAATTACAAAACTCAGAATATCTAAGTGATACCAATTAAAGGCTACATATTTGATTTATGGAAAAAATTATCCTATGAAATGATTAACTTTTAAGTGTTTAAAACATTCTTCATTTTAGAAAAAGACTGAATAAATTCCAGCCTTTTAGGAGAATACAAACATGGGCATATTTATTTGTCTGTCCATCTATCTATCCCCTCTCTTTGAATACATTTTATTTGATGATAACTTTCTCATAACCTATTTATTCATTTTATTTACTAATAAATTTATTTCAAGCTTCATTGAGATTATTGACATGTAAAATTGTTTAAGTTTAGGGAGTACAGTGTATTGATTTGATATGCTTACAGATTGCAAAATGATGACTGTCATAACATTAGCTAATAATTCCTCCATCATGTCACATCATCATTACTCTTTTTCTGTTGAGAGAACATTTAAGATCTACTCTCTTAGCAACTTTCAAGTATATGATATGGTATTATGAAATATAACCACTATGCTGTACCTTATATTCCTGAAACTTACCTTAAAACTGGAAGTTTGTACCCTTTGACCAACATCCCCCCATTTCTCCAACCCATCAGTTCCTGGGAACTCCTACTCTTTACTCTTTCTATGAGCCTGGCTTTTTTGGATTCTATATATGAGAGATATCATACAGTATTTGTCTTTCTTTGCCTGACTTTATTTGAGTTAGTATATTGCCTCAAGCTTCATTTATGTTGTTGTAAATGTCAGAATTTCCTTCCTTCTCATGGCTGAATAATATTCCATCACACACACACACACACACACACACACACGCACGCACACACACACATGCACACGCACAGGCACATCTTCTTTATCCATTCATTCATCTGTTGGTGGATACTTAGGTTGTTTATACATCTTGACTATTATGAAAAATGCTGCAATGAATATGGGAATGCAGATATCTCTTAGAGATCCTGTTTTTATTTCCTTAGGATATATACCCAGAAGTAAAATTGCTGGATCATATGGTATTTCTATTGTTAATTTTTTGAGGAATCTCCATGCTGTTGAATTGTATGAATTATGTGTATATTTTGGATATTAATCCCTTATGAGATATATCATTTGCAAGTATTTTCTCCTTTGTAGGTTGCCTTTTCATCTTGTTGATGTTTTCCTTTGCTGTGGAGAAGCTTTTTCCTTTGATGTAGTCCACTTACTAATTTTTGGTTTTGTTCCTTATGCTTCTGGTGTTACATCCAAAAACTCTTTCCAAGATCATTGTCAGGAGGTCTTTTCCTTGTGTTTTTACAGTTTCGCTTCTTATGTTTAAGTCTTTAATCTGTTTCAAGTTAATATTTGTGAGTGGTGTAAGGAGGGGTCTAATTTCTTTCTTTTGCATGTGGTTATTCAGTTTTCTCAACATCATTTATTAATGAGACTATCCTTTCCCCATTGAGTGTTCTTATTCCCTTTTCAAATATTAGTTGACTGTATATGTGAGAGTTCATTTCTGAGCTCTCCATTCTGTTTCACTGGGGAGGCTAAATATTTTGAGTATAGTGTGGTACTCCTGTGAGTTAATGATTTATAAATGTTTGTATGTATGTACAAACATGGATTAAGAGACTTGCTAAGTGGAAATATTTTATTTTCTGTCATTCTGTATCATCACATGCAGAATTTTACATTATGGTTCTGTTCACTTTTAGCTTCTGGCTTGTAGCCAACAAGGTTTTCTTGCAAATTCACCCTCTTTTATTAAGTTGAAAGATCTGTCCCTCTTGCCTACCCTAGTCTGGGTCTTCCTAGAAGAAATTTGCAGTCATGCCATGAAAAATGCCTGTAGCACAGACATATGCAAAGTATTACCACTTTGCTTTAATCACCAGAGCAGACTTACTCCATGAATAATTTGAGCCACAAGCATCCTGTTGAAAATCAAGACCTCTGGGTTGAGTCATCTGTTCTTTCTGTGGCAGGTGTTAGGGTCAAAGCACTTTAGATCTTTACTATGGTTTGTAGAAAGGACAGTTAGCTGTATAAATCCCAAAGCTACTGCAGTCAATGATCTTTCATTAGACAAATACTCATTTGAGATGGTTGTATGCTGAACTAGAGAGTTTGCCTTTTTCCCTGCAGACCTGGGTTTTAGGTTTTCTCTATAGTATTTCATGTGGAAGCAACTGTTGATGGATTCTAGTGTCTCAGAGCTGGACCTTTTATCTGAATCACAAAACCACAAAGCATTTTAACATGCCTATAAATGTGTCAAGGTCTGTTTTACAGTGAGCCAGGTATGGACAAAGTTTGGAGAGACATGTACTGCTGCCACCTAGATCCCACATTTGTGGTTGAAACTTGCTGATAGTAACATTTAACAATTGCCATATCAAAAGTAAGTGGGACAAGAGACTAAAGAGTACTATATTATTATTTGAGAGGATAGTAGGAGTGCATGAAATATTAATTAAAATGATAAAACTCTGGCTGGAAAATATCACTCATTAATCATTTATTTCTTCATTCACGTGTTCATTCACTTATTCATTCAAACCATCCTGATTGGTAGCATCAGGAGGTTTATAGATTTAGTGCTAATTTGTGAGTGGCATATTGATTGATTTTTTTTTATATGTAGAAATCCCAGAAATTCCTGAGGATGCTTAAAATTTCTCCCCAAAGATATGTAATATGTATGAATATAATCTTAGATAATTTCTTGAAATGCTATTTCTTTTTGTCTTTGATTAAGAGACTGAAAAAAGGTAGAAAAGCAATGGTTCTGCCCTCTTGCAACCATGGACAGGGTCTATCTGGCATACCTTATCTATGGAGAATTAATAACTTCCTTAGATTGTTATGGTCAGCCAGAGGAAAGCCCCCAGCAAATCTTTGTTTGAAGCCTTGGGATTTCTAAGGGAGGAGGCTGGAATTTCCCGGGACATGGCGAACAAGAGGTATGGCCATCTCTAGGGGCTAACCTGGGCTCTTTCCTGTGCCATGTTACAGAAACAGCAGGCCTACTAAGGGGGGATGGTACTGTGAATATCCAGGACAGAACACTAAGTAATGTTTGTTGCCAGGCAAAGGACCTGGGGGTGCAGACAGAGAAGATACTGGAAACAGAACAGCTGAAACCTTCAAACAGGCTGTGCTTGCTTAAACAAGGATCATCTCAGGGTGCCCACTGAGATGCTTTCCAAACAGTAGAGGACATTCTCCAAGATTCTGAGACTACATAAACCCCAAGGTTGGCCTAGGATCCCAGAAATGGAGGAAGAGCCCACAACAAATGAATTAAATTGGCTTTCCCACTCATTCTGCTAAGAATGGGCATAGCTAGCTTTAATTGGATTTAGAATAGTACTTCTGCTACTTTGCTGTGTATACATATTATTGGGATTTTTGTTAAAGTACCCATTCTGATTGAGTAGATTTGGGATGGGGCCTGAAATTCTGCAATTCTGACTCACTCCCAGGTGACACAATTGCTGTGGGTTTCTGTATCACATATTGAGGAGCAAGGTGTAGAAAAATAATCCTGGCATTTTTCACACTGGAATAGTTAGGAAGAAATTTATATGTACACACACACATATATGTGTATATATAGACATATAACACACACACACATGCAGTTTTTTCATCAAAACCAAATGGCAGATGGTGGGCCACCTGCTCAGAACTAAACTACCTGGAAGTGTGTGTTAAGGAGGCTGAGCCCTGATCCCTCCACAGGCTTGCTGCGTCAGAATCTGGTGGAGCCTCCTGGCAATCATAGCTGCAAATTGAGAACCTTTGGCTAGACTTGCAGAGTCTCAGTCTGGTTGAGCCTTAAACTTATGTGGGGAGTTCTTGTAAGAAGTTGTGTCTTCATTGTCACAGATTCTGATTCAATTGCTTTGGTGTGCAGTTTGGGCTTTGGACTTAATTTTTTTAAGATTATTTATTTATTTATTTGACAGAGAGATAGCAGAGAGAGAGAGCATACACAGCAAGAGGAGCAGTGGGCAGAGGGAGAAGCAGACTCCCTGCCCAGCAGGGAGCAAAATATGGGGCTTGATCCCAGCATCCTGAGATCATGACCTGAGCCAAAGGCAGATGCTTAACTGATTGAGCCACCCAGGCATTCCGAGTTTTTTTTTTTTTTTTTTTTTTTTTTTTTTTTTTTTTAGCTCCCCTGATGATTGTACTATACCATCAGGATTGAGATCCATGAAGAGGTCACAGGCTGTGCAGCTGAAGTCAGACTTCGCTGTGAAAGCCGGGCAGGCATACTTCCCAGCAGGATGACCTTTAAGAGTTATTTATCCTTTGAATCTCAGTTCCTCACCTGTAAAATGGGGGCATTATAATGAGAACTTCACAGGTGAGAGAACACATGGTAAATACACAATTATAGCGCTTTGAACTGGTAAACGATTAAGTGTTAGCCTATTTATTTCCTTTTATAATTCTATTTGTCCTACTCATGTACTGTCTTCTGTGAAAGGTTGACCAAGCAAAGCCAGACTTCATCTTTCGTCTAGGTTTTCACAGATCCAGAATTATGAAAATTAGGATTTGGATTATAAATCTTGTCAATGTTGCTATTTTTTATGGTAAGGTTAATTACTCCTTTATTTCTATTACAATTGTCACTTGAAAGTAATTTGTATTCACTATAAAAATGTTTGGAAAACATAGAAGAGTGAAAGGAAAGTAGGATTCACCTATGATCCTTTCACTTGAGGTTAATTCTTATTGATTTCTGTATATTTCCTTCAAGTATTTTTGAATATGCCTATAGAGTAATATGCATATATAATAAAATTTGATATATGTGTATATTACAAAATTGGAATCATTACTGTATATAATTTGTACCATGTGTTTTTAACATTAATATTTTGTCATAAACATTTACCTATGCTATTAAATGTTCTTCAAAAATATGACTTTTAATTTTTACCTAATATTCTATTACAAGGCACACCATAATTTACTGAATCTTTTCCCTTTTGTGGGATTATAACTGAGTGATAAATATTTTTGTACATAAATCTTTTACTACATCTCTCATTTACTTAGGATAGATTTCTAGAAGTGGTATTATTGATTCAAAAGTATGAGCACTTTTATGGTTCTTAATACATATTGCCAAGTGGCGTTCCAAGTTAAATTTCCAATAGCAATATATGGGAATAGTTAAGCAATATATAAGAATACTTGGTTTTCTTACTAATATTACCTTTAAAAATGTATTTCCATCTGATAGGAATTTTAATTTGTTTTTAAAGAGAGAGCTGAACATGTTTTCCATTTATCACATGTTAATGTCTACTTTGTTCTTTTATGAATTTTCTGCTCATTTTATTCTCTTTTCTGTGACATAAGAGTGTTTTTCTTATTGATTTGGAAGAATTTTTTCAATTAGTATAGATATTATCTCTCTCTCTTTTTTTTTTTAAGATTTTATTTATTTGTTCATAGAGGCACAGAGAGAGAATGAAAGGCAGAGACGCAGGCAGAAGGAGAAGCAGGCTCCATGCAGAGAGCCTGACGTGGGACTCGATCCAGGGTCTCCAGGACCATGCCCTGGGCTGCAGGCGGTGCTAAGCCGCTGCGCCACTGGGGCTGCCTGATATTATCTCTTTATCATATTTATAGCTTATAATTTTTCCTGATTAATCAATTAACATTTATTTATTCATTCATTTATTTTTTAAAGATTTTAATTTATTTGAGACAGAGATAATGACAGAGAACACAAGCAGGGAGGAGAGCGAGAAGCAGGCTTCCTGCAGAGCCGGGAGCCCAATGCAGGGCTCTCTCCCAGGACCCTCGGATCATGACCTCAGCCGAAGGCAGATGCTTAACCTACTGAGCCACCCAGGTACCCCTAACATTTATTTTTTATTTAATTTCCTTTTCAGTCTTATGGATGTTTTAAAAATTATTGTTTTTAAATATGCCAATTTTATTTTGTGACTTGTTTTATACTTTGCCTTCCCTTAGCCTCAGATAAGTTTTCTTATGCTATATTTTAAAAATATGTGACTCTAACTTGTACAGATGTTGTTTTGGCATGATAGGATATAAGACAAGACTCTAACTTGATTGGAGTTGGCTGGCAGAGAAACAAGTTCTAGAGCTAAAGGCTTGCATAGGTCTCAAAGGATGGGCTGCCCGAAATTTATTTTACTTTTCTTTTTTATCTTTTCTTTTCCTTTCTTTCCTTCCTTCCTTCCTTCCATCCTTCCTCCCTTCCTTCCTTCGCTCCCTCCCTCTTTTCTTCTTTCTTTTGCTGTTGAATTATTTTCCACAGTTAGCTGAGAGGGGATGATTTTGTGGATTATTCACAATCTCGTCTCCTTGCCCCACCTTGCTTGTTAGGTTGTTCATTAGATTAATACCTAATTATGCTCTATTTTATTTAAAGATGTGTCCTGTATTTTCTATTCATTGATATTTCTTTTGTGCCTCATCATGTAGAAAACCAATTTTATTTTTAATATGTTTGAAAGAATCAAATAGTTCTATAGATCTTGTTATGAAGAACAGTGGTCACCCACTGGTCCCAGCTTCCCATTATCTCTGCCTTCTCAGAGGCTACCACGTGTGGCTTTTCAAGGAGATTCTTGAGCATTTACCTCCATGGCTCCCCATGACCTGTTTTATATGGCTACTTCCCACAATGGAGGATGAGGATTTATCTTTTTTTTTTTTAATTGGAGTTCAATTTGCCAACATATAACATAACACCCAGTGCTCACCCTGACAAGTGTCCCCCTCAGTGCCCGTCACCCAGTCACCCTAACCCCTTGCCCACCTCCCTTTCCACTACCCCTTCTTCGTTTCCCAGAGTTAGGAGTCTCTCATGTTCTGTCTCCCTCACTGATATTTTCACTCATTTTCTCTCCTTTCCCCTTTATTCCCTTTCACTAATTTTTATATTCCCCAAATGAATGAGCCATATAATATTTGTCCTTCTCTGATTGACTTATTTCATTCAGCATAATACCCTCCAGTTCCATCCACGTTGAAGCAAATGGTGGGTATTTGTCGTTTCTAATGGCTGAGTAATATTCCATTGTATACATAGACCACAGCTTCTTTATCCATTCATCTTTTGATGGACACCGAGGCTCCTTCCACAGTTTGGCTGTTGTGGACATTGCTGCTATAAACATCGGGGTGCAGGTGTCCCGGCGTTTCATTGCATCTGTATCTTTGGGGTAAATCCCCAGCAGTGCAATTGCTGGGTTGTAGGGCAGGTCTATTTTCAACTCTTTGAGGAACCTCCACAGTTTTCCAGAGTGGCTGCACCAGTTCACATTCCCACCAATAGTGCAAGAGGGTTCCCCTTTCTCCAAATCCTCTCCAACATTAGTTGTTTCCTGTCTTGTTAATTTTCCCCATTCTCACTGGTGTGAGGTGGTATCTCATTGTGTTTTTGATGTGTATCGTTCTGATTTACCCAGATATATCCAGACACAGAGACATCCTCAAGGTCCTCCCTACCCCCCCACAGACACACATAGACACACTCTCTCTATGTTCCTTTGGATATGTTTATATATTTACAGGGTAGTTTTGGTTTGATTTCCATTTAGTGTTTTTTGTTCTCACTACTACATCAGTACGGTTTATAGCCAAGGAACACTCTGATGGATCGTATTGATTGTTGGTGTCACTGCATTTTGAGCTGATGGGATTGTTTCACTGGGGAATGCTATTGTTTGTTGAAGACTTTCTGTTTGCACTGGTCAAATACAGCAGATAAGACTTCTTATTGCCTTTTGGAGGGGCCTAAGACCTGGTTGGCTGTGTCACAGGAGCTGCTGGAGGAAGGAGGGGTGGTGGCATTCAGAATGTGTGTTTTTAATCCCTTTATTTTCAGTAGGGCTCAGTACCCTCATCCTCACCTATATCTGATAACTTCTTGGGCAGGCCCTCTTGTTTTACTTTCTCTGGAGATTAAGCTTGCAGTGTTAGGCATGGGTTGGAGGGAAGCTTCGGGGGAGGGATGGGCCATTGACTGGCCACGTGGAGTTCTGGAGGGGATTTGGGGATCTCATTACTTCTTAAACAGACTTGCACAAATCCTCCTTTACTCTGACCTTCAACTCCTGCTAACAGAGGTACCTGGTGCTGCCAATTTCTGAGTCTTTTGGGTGTTCTTCGGGTAAATTGGGTTTTTCATGGGTTTTCCCACTGTCAGCTTAGGATTCAGCTTTCTTGGGTCTGCTAAGTCAATTACCACGGACCATCTGCTTTCCAGCTTCCACCACTGTTGCTGTTGTCTTTTCTCCTGTTCTCTTTATCCTAATGGGTTTATATCTTTATAGAAATCCCTTTATTGTCATGTTAATAGGGAACGTTGGGGGTAGTGTATTTAGGTGAAATATTTAAAAGTCATCCATAATCTGATTTTTCATACATGCTCATTGTTAATATCACTTTGATACAGATTTCAAGATATATACATTTTAACTTAATGAATATATTTGTAAGGAATTGGGATTATTGCATGCAGACTTTTAGTGATCTTATTCAAGATCATCTTAACCTGGGAAGAAATATAACTTTACTTAATTATTCATAATAATATTAAAACAAATAAAAAATATGGTTGAAACAATTTTGTAAATATGTTTAGAATGCTGATTATAAATGTGAAACATGATTTTGGAAGATATATAAGTTAAAAATAATTATCTCATAACTGTATTTTAGTTCTAAGGTACCAAATGACAATAAATAAGACTAGGACATGGAGGTAAAGAGCACTATGGAATACAACCTGCCAAACCCTTGTTTTAGCTAATGGGGTATTGGGAAATTCTATTTTATTGATTTTGATGATTATAAAAATAGAGCTTAAAATGTTTTATTTAATATATGTAGTGAGGACACATGCAAAGACAATGTGTGTGTGGGGGGGAGAAATGTAATGGATCAAATACAAAGGAAAAACACAAAGACAAAATAAATGACAAAATAATAATTTCTTATGCAAAGTTTTCTGTTTCCTTTTGTGTAATTTCCCATCAGTCTCTTGCAAGTTAGTTAAATTGATTGGACCATGATGCCAACCATGGTAAAAGCCAGTTTTCTTATTTCAGAAGTATTTCACGTAGGAGTGACTTCTGTCAATTGTTTTTGTTTTGTTTTGTTTTTGAATGTCATTTCTCTGAGGATCTTTGGTAAAAATGTGAATGGCTGGCAGCTCAAAGACATTTGTAAATCATGGGATAATAGATTAGAATATATATCTTTTTCATTGTGGGTCAGCTGTATTATGCTCTCTATTTTGAAATGGACATTATTTATGGTGCATTTGTTTGCCAGGTTTTTAACAATATATGCACATTATCTCTAATCTTCATGATAGGTGCCAGGTATGTGTTATCCAATTAATTTACTGTATAAGGAAGTGAAGGCTCAAAGAGGTTAAGTGACCTACTCAAGTTTACTTGGCTATGTGGCCGTTTATGGACTTCAACCAGGGTCTTCTGATTTCAAATTCTTTGCTTCTAAGCAAAAGGCCTGAATTAAAGGCCCATGTATTTTTCCCCAATCAGATATTCATCTATCCTCTAGTGCAATTCTCCCTCTACATGCCAGTATTTGGAAAACTGTCAGGTTTTTCCAATTAAGTATTCCAATGCTTAGAAAAGTTTAGGGGGTGATATATTGAGCAGTGTTGGAGAGGTTCTTCTACGAGTCTTAAAAAAAACTGGTGTGTTTTGTGAATTATTAGTGGGAGATGCTATGTACCCATTTTTGTGAACTTAGTTGACTTTTGTTTCTAACAGATCTGGAGTTGACTCCCCTTGGATAGTCCTATGGGGAATACTAATTTGGGACATTATGTTCCACTGATGGTTGTACATTGCCCTATAGGGTCACATGTACTGAGTGTTGTAAATTCCTCCTTGTGAAAGAAAGAAATGGAAGGAAGGAAGGAAGGAAGGAAGGCAGGAAGGAAGGAAGGAAGGAAAGAAACAAGAAAAAAAAGAAAGAGGGAGTATCCGATATCAGCAACGATCCTTCTTGCCATCATTACGTCATGTCATTCAAAGAGATTTTCTCTGATTTTGGAAATTCCAATAGACAAATGATACAAGCTTTAATGAGTGAGAGAGTGTATTTTGTTTAGCTTTATATCTATGCTGCCTAACAGGGAATTGGTCATGGAGTTGGTGCTCAATAAATCAATGAGCAAGTGAAGGGGCGAGTGAACCCAACTGCGGAATCCGAGGTATGGAAAGTACCAGGTGGAATTGGGCACCTCCCTTGACCTTTCTGTTCTTCCAGAGTTGAAATGGAGGTGAGGGCATTGGGAGGGTAACACACTGCTATAGTTCTTACTATAGTGTCTAGGACAGAGGAGGAACCTGCTGTATCTCAGTCACCTTCCTATTTTCTTCCTGGTGGCTTTTTCATGCCTGATCCTAGAATCTTACTTTGGGAGTCCCTCTTTCTTAGGGACTTTAAGGTGAGGTTTACAGACATCTATAAATTAATGTATTGTTAGTATTAGGCTATCTCGTGAATATCTCAAGGATTTTTCCTTTAAAGATGTAGTCCTCAACCCATCCTATTATACTTTTTTTTTGTGTGTGTGCAAGATAACAGGCTATCTAGATTCATATGCTAGATATTGATCAAAGCTACATAATGTATAAATTTCTCCTCAGTATAAATAGGGGGGTTGTCTTTGTAACCATCACTTAGCTGGTAATCTGCAGGGGAGTACTCTGTGATCTTGGTTAGGAAAGTTAACACATAAAAAGTAATGGGCTCTTCATTACAAAGAACCCTTGGGAAGAGACAGGCAGGAAACAGTAGGGGGTGAGGCAGAGTTGGTGGGCTAGCTCGTAATTGTCATGATTCCTTGCTAAAAACTAACAGGCTCCATGCAGACACTTAGTGCAGCATTTTCATTCCACCATGTTTTCTTTCCAATGTGCCTGTTCGTAACCATGGTTGTGTTACCAAGGATTGAAATTTAGCTTGCTTTTCCTCTTAAATTTACTTAACATTTTCAAAGAAAAGCAGAGAGGAGTGGCCAAAGGACACCTAGTAATCCTTCAGTGAAAGCAGTGATTTTTTTTCTCATCATCAAGTGGAACAATTCTGTACAACTTACGCTTGTGTGTGTGTCAAGACATACACAAAAAGAAAATGCCTTTCAGAATAGACCAGACACAGAGTGTCTGATTTCCCAACCTGATAAGGCCTCTGAATGGAAAGAGGAGAAAGAGAGTTAATTTTGTGTGCTGAATGCAAATACTTTTTGTTGTCTCTGTGGCCCTGCATTCTGAAATGGTGCACAATTGGACATTCTCAAATTTCCTTAAACTTCTCAACTTGGGTTTTGAGCTGATGGTATGTTGACATCTCTCTCACCAGCAAGAGCAAAAATATCTCTATGTATGCTTCTTTCGTTTGCACGGATGGATTGTTTTCTTCGAAAAGGCTTTAGCTGCTACAGATGGATATTCTTTTAAGTCAGTGTTTTCATTATTTTTCACAGGAGAGTGAAAATAGGGCCCTTGTCTGAGAGCATGTCTATCCTTTAAGACCCAGAGAGCCACAGAGCACGCATTTTAGTATGTTTGGGATATCTCCATGTGGTTAGAGCTCAGCCAATTAATTGCTTTCAGGTTAGAGGCCAAATTCTCCTCATTCTGTTCCTAAAGCCTTCCATCACTTGGCTTCCTCTTCCTTACTACCACACCTCTTTTTTGAGCCCAGAGACTTTCCTTCCTTCCAACACTGCTTGCTGATGCACCTGCCTCATGGACAAACTTTGGACGTTCCAAACTTTGGAAATCCACTGCCTCATGGAGTTCAGTGCTAGAGCACACTGGGAGCTCAGCAGATCCCAGTTTTTCTTTAGGGACAAATGTGGTAGAGAGATCTCTGGACTATAAGTCAGAGACCTGATTTTTCCGCTTACTGGCTCTGACCACAGAGGAAGCTGAAGCCTCAGAACTAATATTCACTTTTATAATCTTTACAATGGGTACTAACATTCAGTTTTCTTTTTTTCCCCCAAAGATTTTATATGTTCATTTATTCATTTATTTGAGAAAGAGAGCAAGTGAGCTCAAGCAAGGGCAGGGGCAGAGGGAGAGAATCTCAAGCAGACCCTGCACTGATTGCAGACCCCAATGTGGGGCTCAATTCCACAACCCCAAACTGAGGTCATGACCTGATCCAAACTCAAGTCGGATGCTTAACTGACTGAGCCACCGAGGCACCCCCTTAGAGTTTTCTAATCTTAAGGTGAGGTAGTTACAGCTGGATCTATGGTTTTGTGAGACTCAAAATAATAACAATGGATTTGAAAGCACTGCTTGGCACTTGGGGATGCCTTGGACTTTCATAGCTCTGGTGATTTCAAAGCACAATGTCCTTGCTAAGGTTCTTTGCCTCACCCTTCCTGCAGTCCTCCCCTTTCCTCTCTGCCTAGAAAATCCGTTCTATCATCAGGGCCCTTCTTGGTTCTGTCATCTTTATGATACTTTACCCCGGTGCTCTGCTCCTGTTGGTTTTTCATTGTTCAAATCACCTATAACATCTACTAACAATATATTTTGTCGCTTAAATAAATAAAGGTCTGCCTTTGGTTTAACTTTTCAGCCTGTAACTCATAATAAATTGATTCTACTTCTGATCAGAGTCAGAAGCATCATATTTAGAAAATATATCAGTTTGAGGTCTAAAATACATTGGGCATCTATTAGATCTTCACTAAAACCTTTCTGAAAACCCCAGAGAGTCTAGTGTTGCATGACAAACCAAAGTGTTTCCCCTTTTGACAGCATCTCAGCCACCCTGCTCCCCCTCAGAACTCCTCGTGCACCACACGCTGGCACTTGGCTCAGCACCCCATTCTTCTGTCATTCCCATCTCTCTCTCTCTCTCTCTTTCTCTCTCTCTCTTTTTCCTCAGTGAATGGCTCTCTGACATTTCTCACACAGATGAAGTTAGACTTTCTGGCCCTTGGGAGAGAAAGGAATAATGCTGAAGCCTTTACAACCTGGCACCGGGTCAAGGTTCTCACCCATTGTGAGGCCAGTGGCAGGTGGGGATGCAGGAATGGGATCCAGCCACCTTGTCCTGCTGTCTCCTCCTCCTCCTTCACCAGTCTCCTGTGAGGCTCCTGAGTTGATTGGATGATCAGGGCTCATACAGTTGCTTTTTCTGGGGAGAGGAACTTTTAGAGCTCATCTCCCCTAGTGTCATTTTACCACCCAGACAGACCCTTAGAATTCTTAGCTCTGCACAGAACTGCCAGTTTTTAAGCCAATTTCATGTGCATTGTTCGAAATTGATTCTCAAAACCACCATGAAAAACACTGCAGGGTTCTGAATCCCCCCTTTCAGAGATGAAAGGAGGAAATAGAAAAAGTAGGAGGTTACCTTTCCCTCATTGGCCCTAGAACGTGTGTCAGAGACCCTCGGGACTATCTACGTATCCCAGTCCTTTGACTTAGCTTTATCGGGTGCTTACCTTTTATTTACTAGTTGATGCTATGGCCTGTTTGTCCTCTACCTTTTAGGTTTGTCAGCACCTGTCTGCCAGAGCTGTGTATCCTCCAGAGGGCAAAATTCTGTCATCCTAATCTCAGGGAAGGGGATTCAGCAGACTCTACTGCATTAATTAGGGAAAATGCTTCTGTCTTGATGACGGTGTTGACAACTGCATACCTGTTGGAAGGAGGGTTTGGGGTCACAGATGGTGACCAAAGGAATGAGGATCATTTGGAAAGAGTCTCTTCCTTGACATGTAACAAAGTGGAAGGTGCACCTGGACTTCTATTTGGGGTGGGGTATGGGGATGAAAGGGAAATGAGCCCAGGAAAGATGCATCTCTAATCTGCACCCCCCCCCTTATCTGGATTAACACTTAAACCTAAGCCTTGCACCGTCTATCCACACTTCTGTGACCTGCATCTGGTTAAGACACACAGATCTGCCTTTTAATAAGTTAAGCAAACCTGTCACTATTTGGGTTCCAGCTGTATTTTACTATTTTCACTCTTAGGACCAATGTTTCCAGGTTTGAACTGTGAAAAAGTGGTTGGTTCCTTGAGATCATGGGTCACAATCTGGTGGGCTTCAGACCTCCTTTAACCTGCTGAGAAGACACTGAGCCCCAGGACTCTCTTCTCTGAGCTTGGCATCAGGCAGCAGGGACATCATTTGAAGCTGAAGGATGAAGAGAAGCAAGAAAGGAAGTGTTGCCCAGGAAATCTCTTTAGATGTCCTTTCACTTTGCTTTTTTCATTCCTGCTCTCCTCTTTCATCAGTGGCTTAATTCAGACCAGAGTGTTGCCATGCAGGAACTGGAGGAATGCCAGTTTTGTTCTACAAATGGTAGGTCAGTGCTGGTTTCACACTAAATCCTGTGCAGACGGTTAGGACATGCTAGTGCCTGGTCTCTGCCCCATCCCATGGGATCTAAGTCTCTGAGAGTGGAGCCTGGATATCAGTAATGTTTAAAGCTCCATAAGTTTTCTAATGCTATAGTGAAGAGTAGCTAGCTTCAGTCTTTAAGAAGGTTTACAGGGGGCCTTTCAGGTCTTTGAAATTAAGAATGCTCTTCACAATCTTGCTAGGCAGATGAAGAGATGTGCCTTGGATAATAAACATCATTAGTATCTGTATGCATCGACTTATTCTCCTGAATAGGAGGTCACACTGCTCGCTGCTCTACTCCTCCTTCCCAGACTTGGCTGGGGAGGCCGAGGGCAGATTTCTTTCCCATCAAAATAAGGGATGTCGTCCAACATTTAATCCCACCACAGTGGAACTGGTCTATGTAGCAGCAAATTCCATTTGCTTGCACTATCCATTGACCTAATACTCCAAGTTCATCAACTTTTTCAAAGCACTAAGGATTCTTTAACTCATACACTGAATTGCCAGTAGAGTAGTAACAAGAATGTCTCCTTCCTCATCCCTGAAGTATTGGGATAAAACAAAACATTCTTTTTTAGCTTCCAAACAGATCCCAGCAGTTCCAACCAGGAAGTTTTACAGCTAGATGTGGGAATATAGGATCAGTAGACAGGGCTTGTCTTTCTGGCACTAATTCTAGCTGGTTTTCAAATGCTACTTCTCCCTACACAGGTCAGAGCCACATGTGTGAGTAATTCTCAATAAGATGAATAAGTGATATGTAGCTAATGAGTACCTCCTGCATGGGTGGATGGTTTACCTCAGAGGTTCCTAATCCTGGCTGATCATTCTATTTCTTTGGACACTTTGGAAAAGTACAGATACTTTGGGCTCACTTTAGACATAGAGCATCAACATTTCGAAGAACAAGGGGCCTGAGCATCTGTCTCTGTATTTTTTTTTAAATCACCCCTGTTCATCCTTAGTAGGTCTCCTTGTATGTGACTGGCAGGATTCTAAGTTGGTGGACCCTAGTTTTAAAGGGAAATTTCGATTTATCAAAATGTAAAATCCATTTCCCTTTGAACCACCAATTCTATTGGATCCTTTAAATGTTTTTGTGTAAGTATCAAACATAGATACAACTCTATGATGACAAAACCTGGAAGCAACCTGAAGATTTGTTAATTGAGTTAAATGAATGAAAATGTTTCCACACAATGGAATACTATACAGTTAATAAGTTAGATCATTTGGGAATGATCTATGTGTGTTGATATGGAGAGGTAGGCATGTATATTCTTAGTGAAACTAAATTGTAAGAAAGTTTCAAGTAAGTTGAAAATAATAATTTGATTACTTTGTGTGTGTATGTATAATAACATACAAATACATGTTCAGACATAAAAGCTTACACATGCATGTATATGTGTACAGACATCTTAGCACAACATGTACACCTCTACCTATACTTAGTTGCCTTCTGGAAGGATCTACCATTTGTTAATTATTTGCATTTATTTACTTTGATCATGTTTCCTAAGCTTCTTAGTGCTGATAAGACACTGAATTTGTTTAGGGATCACCTTGAATGATGGGGATTCCTTGCTATAGTTTCGAATGTATTTTCTATATTTATTTCTGGGCACATTTTTTTCCCTCTTCTTTCATGAGTGAATCAAATTCAGAAATATATTTTTGGAATCAAAGAGGTGATCTGGTTGTCCTAGTGGAAATAATATTTAAAATTTTTTGATCCTGTGAATCTTATTGTATAGTTTGTAAAATTAAAACTTCTTTTTACATAGCAGTATAGAGAGGAGCTTTATAATGATAATAATTCATTTGAATCACTTGTGTACTTGCAAGGAAGCAGGGTGTGTGCAAGGATCTTTCTTATTGATGGCATATAGGCCTCAAATGATGGGGCATCAACATTGTTTCTTGTTGAAATGGAAGGGCTTTTGTTGTCCTTGATCCTGCTACCTACCTTTTCCTTCTCTTCTTCATTTCCAGATAATTAGACATCCAATGTAAGGGATGTGAAGAAAAGAGAAGAAAAAAAATACTCAAATGCTAGGCATTGCACTTCCTATAAATTGTTTTATTGTTTTCCTGAATAACCCTATAAGGAGGTGTTACTGTTTTCCTTTCACAAATGAGAAAACATTGAGAGGGATTTTGTGTGATCTGAGGTCTGTCCTGTCCAGTTAGCACATGTTGGAACTAGCAATGGGCCTCCATAGGCTCATATATCTTTTCCACTGTGTCTACCAAGAGAGCCCCAAACTAATGGTTTTTGTAATAATATTATCTTGGGCATTAAAACAACTCAGGAGTTACTTTATCAAGATTGGAAAATGCTGATAGCATCCTAAAGTGCTAATATTTTCCCAGTTGAATTCCAAAATAATCTTTTTCATATAGCTCTTGTTTAAATTATATGAGATGGTAGCAGAATAGTATTGTTGAAATTTTCCCCTATGCATTTTGTCCCTTTGACCCTTTTCCAGTTCAGCCAAGTGGACTAGAAGTATTGATTGCCTTAGGGAAGGAATATTATGGTAGCAATAATAAAAATCTATATTAGTTTGCTAGGGCTGTCATAATAAAGTACCACAAACCAAATGGCTTAAGTAACAGATTTTTATTGTCTCACAGTTCTGGAGGCTGGGAGTTCAAGATCAAAGTGTTGGCAGGATTGATTCCTTCTGAGGGCTGAGAGTGAGAATCTGTTCCATGCCTCATGCCTAGCTTCTGGTGTTTGGCTGGCAATCTTTGATCTTTCTTGGCTTGAAGGTAAATCATCTTCACACGGTATTCTCTTTGTGTTTATGTCTCTGTGTCCAAATTCCCCCCTTTTCATAAGAATACCTCATATTGAATTAGGGGCCTACCTACATCAGTATCACTTCATCTTAACTTCTTACAACTGCAACAACCATATTTTCAAATAATGTTACATTTAGAGGTACTGAGGATTAAGGTTTCAACATATGAACTTTTGAGAGGCACAGTATACTCCCTGACATATTCAGGGGATTTGAGAGCCAAGGAGACCTGGGCCTTATTTCTCCAGTAGATGATAAGACTTCAGGGTAGAAATGACCAGGCATTGTGTCCATACAGAGAGGCCTCAGCTTAGAGGAGTGAGTGCAGCAGAATGGTTGTGTATGGCTCAGTGGAACCTAGAAGAGACATGGCCTTAGGGGACCACGATGATTTCTGAAACCTCATGATGTTGGTGGAACTGTAGAAAGTGTTCGTGAGCCAAGATGATTCCCCCTCAACTCAGAGCAAGGTCCAAACTAAAAGGGTCTTTTTTGGATAGGAATGAGAAATATTGGAGCTGCCATCTGCATGGAAAGATGGGAGAAGAAAAGTGACCTCAGTTGTCTGTCTGGTGAGGACAACTTCCCTCTTCCTTCCACAAGAGGTGTGTCTTCTCCCTTCTCTCTTCTTTCCATAAGAGTTGTGTCTGGATTGTGCACTTGGGAGAGCCAAGCTTGGCTCACTCCACTAGAGGTGAAGCCCACAACTGCTCATGCCATCAGCACTAAAAGCAAAGAGTCTCTAGAGAGCAGGGGCAGCCAGGCCAACCTGAGATTCTGGGGTGTGGTATTCCCAGACACTGTCAAAGGAAGGGAAAATGGGGAGCTTCCCATGGTTCCTGTTGAGTGAAACAAATTGGTCTCCCTATTAGCCAACTATTCACAGCACGTTGGGGAAAAGCAAATATGAACTGCTTTCTTCCCTATTGCTATTTATAGGTTGAAACTCATTCCTAATAAAATGCCATGAGACACTAGAAGCCAGGTAGATCACTGAATTCTTCAAATAAAAGTAGGCTTTTCTAAACATTGGCAACAATTTCCTTTGTAAATAGGTTTAACCTTAGACCTGCTGTCATCTTGCATTTTTACACAGGAAATTAATTTTCTCCATCCTCTTGGTGTTTGAGGGAAGAGAGGAAAAAGTTGAGACAGTCCCTGGGATTTCGAAAAGCTGCCATATAAACTTTAAAATTAAACAGATGTTATGTGAATCACATGTAAATTGGAGCCATGGGAGCCCAGGTCATAAACTGAATGGGATGTTCTGAGGCAATAGAAGAAGTGGATTTTTGGGGGCAATTATTGGGGGTCTTGTGGATCAAAAATATCAAATGAAGATGGATCTTTGTGTTTCAGCAAGAGCTAGAGAATATTCCAAACCATAAATCCTTTCCAGCAGATTTTAAACTTCCTGAGGGCAGAGGCCATGTCTTTCTTCACTTTCTATACTCAGTGCCCAACAGATGCCTCACATGGTGCAGACACTCAAGGTATTTACTAAATTCAGTCCTCGGGGAGCAAGCAGATAGTCACAGTAGGTAACTTCAATGCTGAGACCCCTATAGCTGACCTCAGTTTTATCCTTTATTGTTTTAATTGAGATTTTACTAAAATCAGAGACTTAGGTGAGGATTTGGGTATAGGTAGTAGTATATTGTGGAGGTGATTCCAAGAAGTAGGAATGGGAGAGAGGTGACAACAAGATAGGAGCAGAGGAAAAGAAAACATTAGGGAGGATTATGAAGGCTTCTGCTGTGGGCAGTGGTAGTGGGGTTTACTTTACTGGAATCTCTTTGAAGGATATAGAAAGAATGCTTCCCAGAATTTTCCATCCTGAGGACAGAGGCTGGAGTATTTGTCCACTGTATCCATTTCTTCACATTGACAAAAGTCTTCAAGGCAGAGAGAAGCACCTCCAAGAACTTGAAGTGGGACATTGTTATCATGAGTTCATCATGATGAAGGATGGCATCAGACGTGGGCCAGGAGAGTGGATGTGGGCCACCAAGGGTCTGCTCCCCACTGACTATAATAACTTCCCTTCTCTCTCCTCTGTTGATCTATCCTGGATGGTATTTATATATATGCATTTGAATACCTTTTAGACAGAAACATCCTGGCCTTTTATTTCAATTGATTATTTATTCTATTTGGAGTAACAGTGAGAGACTAAGGATAGATATCAGGAAGACATTAAGCATATTCTGGCTCTGTAATCCTTATGCACTGCCATAAACTTTATGGGGAAGGATGCCTAGAGGGTCTTTCCATCCCAAGCTGGGCCCATTTAACCTTGTCTCTCTCCCTTTCTCAGTGCTTCTCTAGAGTGAGTGTTGGCCCTGCCTTACCAGTCTTATTTCAGTCTATATCTTTGCTGTTTTAAGTTCTTCATCATTCAATTCACCTAAAAAGCTGTCTCTCCATTTTTATACTCTTTTCTAGGTGCTATGGGTTGAATTGTATTCTTCTCCTTCATTTATATGATGAAGTCCAAACTCTCCAGTGTCTCAGAACAGAGATAGTTAAGATGAGGTCACACCGGAATAGGGTGACCCTAATCTAATTAGAATGTTGTCTTTAAGAAAGGAGAAATTTGGACCTAGAGACAGATAAGTATAGAGGTAACAATGTGAAGAAACTCAGTGAGAAGCTGTCTACAGGAGAGAGAAAGGCCTAGAACACATCCTTCCCTCACTGCCCTCAGAAAACCAACCCTGCCAACATCTTGACTTCATATTTCTAGCCTCCAACACTGTGAAACCATATATTTCTGAGTTTAGGGCACTCGGTGGTACTTTGTGACGGCAGCCCTAGCAGATGAATATATGAGCCATTCTCCACATTCAGTTCAAAACCACCTTCTTCTCTGAATTTCAGTGGATTTGTAAGAGTCTTGGACCAGGTGTTAGGAACTCTGGGTCTAGTCCTAGCACCAATCATTAATGAGTTATATGAATGTGGGCAAGTCTTCACCTCTTTGGGTCTTTTCATAGTGCAGAATAAGAGTAATAACTTTCCTGGCCCATTGCTTCAGAGTGGAGATCCTCACAAATGTATAAGAAGGTTTGTAATCTGATGCACAGAGTAGATGTGAAGAAAGGAACGTGTTGAATTTTGACCTGATTGGTAGGGGGACCTTGGAAGGGTTGTTTATTTCATTTCAGCCTCAACTTTGTCTTCTGTAAGTTGAGATAACTTTTAAGGCCCCCTTCCAGCTCTTGAGCCCTGAGATTACATGGTATCATTATTAGTTATTTATTGATTCAACAAACATCTATTGTCTGCTCTGCCAGGCTGTGTACAAGGCACAAGGGAGTAACTTCAGTCCTGGTCTTCCAGGAATTTTGTTCCTCCAAAGTTTTTCCTCTCAGTAAATTCCACAATGGCCATCTCCACCCTGAGAGGACATATTTTCCTCATCCTTAGAGGAACAAAATCTTGGAGAAACACAAAGATGGGATCAAGAAGGGATGGTTTTGGAAAGAGACTTGTTTCCAAAGCTGTGCTGTTTTGTCAACGGTTAAGGAAACGATTGGCTATGGATTCCTTTGTATAGGCCAACAGTGACATTTTATTAAAATTTCATCTTCCAAAGTGTTCTAGCTCAGCCTGGCTTCATTTTGTTGGCATATCTCTGGGTTTACTAACAATACACAGCTGTTTAAGGTGTGGGGAGAGCATATCCTCTCCTTAATTGATTTCTAATCACTAGTATTTGTGTTGTCAGTTGTGTCTCCATCTCCTCTTGAGATTTCATTTCATTTTTGTTGTATTTTGCATCATGAATATTCCATTTACTAGAGACAGAGGCTGTCTGCCTGTCTCTCATCTAGGTAAACCTCTCCATGTATCTGTCTCTGGGACATCAGTCCAGAAAAACCCTGGATTTGAAATATATCACTTATGCAGCCAAAATATTTTTTTAGAGTGTCTATTCCTGGCTCACTCAGAGTACCTGGGAATGCAGTAGTGACAAGTCAAGAAAGCATATTATCCCCATGGAAAGTTCCATTCTGCTGGGAAATAAGTGTATAAAGAAAGATAAAAGAAGAACGAAGCTAGAAGCATCATGTGCCCTCATTTCAAGCTATATTACGATGCTACAGTAATCAAAACATTAGGGTATTGGCATAAAAACAGATACATACATAGTGGGACAGAGAACCCAGACATAAATCCAAGCAGGTATGGTCAGTCAATTGCAACAAAGGAGACAAGAATATATGATAGATAAAGGAAGTCTCTTCAGTAAAGCATGATGAGAAAATGGGACTACTACATTGCACCATACACAAAAAAACTGAAATGGATTAACAGTTTGAATGTGTAAGACCAGAAACTATAAAACTCCTAGAAGAAAACACAGGCGGTAAGCTCTTTGACATTGCTCTTGGTGATATTTTTTTGGATCTGAGTCCAAAGGCAATGACAACAAAAGCATAAATGAACAAATGAGACTAAAACAGACTAAAACTTTTTTAAAAAAAGATTTTATTTATCTATTCACGAGAAACACACACACACACAGAGGCAGAGACATAGGCAGAAGGAGAAGCAGGCTCCTGATGGGGAGCCTGATATGGGACTCAATCCCAGAACCTGGGATCACGCCCTGAGCTGAAGGCAGATGCTCAACCACTGAGCCACCTAGGTGTCCTAGACTAAAATCTTCTGTGCAGTGAAGGAAACCATCAACAAGGTAAAAGGAACCTACTGAATGGGAAGTTATATGCAAATAATATGTCTGATAAAGGGTTAACATAAAGAAAATCTATAAGGAACTCCTATAGATCAATAACAAACCAACTCAATTTAAAAAAATGGGCAGATGACCTGAATAGACATATTTCTGAAGAAGACCTACAGATGGACAACAGATGCATGAATTGATGCTCAACATTATTATTCATCAGGGAAATTGAAGTCAAAACCACAATAAGATAGCATGTCATACCTGTCATGATGGCTGTTATCAAAAGGACAAGAAATAACAAGTGTTGGTGAGTATGGGGAGAAAAGGGAATCCTGGAAAACTAAAAATAAAACTACCATATGATCCAGCTGTTCTGAGTATTTATCCAAAGGGAATGAAACACTAATTTGAAAAAATAGATAGATGCACCCCTACATTCACTGCAGCATTATTTACAGTAGCCAAGACAAGGAAACAACCTAAATGTCCACTGATGGATGAATGGATAAAGTTGTGATGTACACACACACACACATGCAATACTTTTAGCCATAAGAAGAATGAGATCTTCCCATTTGTGACAACATGGATGGATCTGGAGGGTATTATGCTAAGTGAAATGAATCTGACAGAGAAAGATAAATGCTATATGATTGTACGTATTTGTAGAACAAAAAGCCCAAAACAAATGAATGGAGAAAGTAAAAATTGAAAATTACAGAAATTAGATGGGTGGTTGCCAGAGGGTGAAGGGTGAGGACAATGGGTGAAATGGGTGAAGCGGATCAAAAGGGACAAACTTCTAGTTATAAAATAAGGGTGTGACATCCAATGTGGTGACTACAGTCAATAATACTGTATTGAATATTTGAAACTTGCTAAGAAAGTAAAAAAGTAAATCCTAAAAGTTCTCATCATAAGAGGGATGCCTGGGTGGTGCAGTCAGTTAAGCATCTGACTCTTGGTTTTGGCTCAGGTATGATCTTGAGGTTGTGAAGTCAACCTCCCATATGAGGCTCTGTGCTCAGCACAGAGTCTTCTTGAGACTCTCACCCTCTTTCTTTGCCACCCCCCTCAACTAAATAAAATAAATCTTAAAAAAATGTTCTCATTTTGTAATTGTGTATAGTGACATGGTAACTAGACTTACTATGGTGATGATCTCACAATATTTATAGTATTATAATGTAACTATTATTATGTTTTATAACAAACTGGTACAATACTGTACATCAGTTATATTGCAGTAAAACAGAGATACAAATAAATATATAAAGAGATGAGTTAAGTTCAGAAAATAAGGGCCAGGGCTGTGTGCTAGAGAGTGACAAAGATTGGTGGGGACCTCGATATAACTAGGTTGTTGTGGTCAGTGATACATTGGCATACTTCCATCCCTGGCTCCTGAAACCTTCCTACTCAATCTCACTGCTCTGCCACTCTTCCCTTGCCTGCCATTTCACTTCTGAGAATCTAATAAGTCACTCTAAGTCTGTAGAGTTGGTTCAGCCATAGGATGGAAAACTCTAGGTTCTCAGACTCCATGGAACAGAGACCCTTTGTGGACTTGCATTAGATTAAGACATGAGTGATAAAAGGGCAATGCCTCAGATTTTTTAGTGTTGATTGTGATGGCTTAGTTTTATTCTTATTAATACAATGTGAATATTGATTCTTTTTTTGGGTTTCTACCTTTTTCCCTAATGGTGTGGTAGAGATGTATGCAATTTTTTAAAAAAGATTTATTTAAGTAAGTAAGTTTATTTGGGAGAGAGAGCACAAGCAGAAGGAGGAGCAGAGGGAGAGAGAGAATCTCAAGCAGGCTCCCTGCTCAGCACAGAGCCTGATGTGGGGCTCGATCTCATGACCCTGAGATCATGACCTGAGCCGAAATCAAGAGTTGGACACTTAACAGACTGAACCACCCTGGCATTCCAAGATGTATGCATATTTTAACAGAAACGTAGTAAATCCATAAGTAGAGTATAATGGAGTGAAAATCAATAGCAAAGAGGATATATAAATCTGACACTAAAGAAATTCTTTTATAAGTGAACTTATAATGTACCTAGATGGTATAGTACCATCTAGGTACTGTAGTACATCTAATGTACCAGTACCAGTAATGTACCTAGATGGTTAATCTTCAGGGATGGCATATAATTTATTTATTTATTTGACCACAGAAGTTGTTTGCTTTACACAAGAATGTTTGAATTTCACCAGTTTTAAATCCTTTTCAAAATGCTAGCTATAGTCCACTCTTCTATTTACTAAAGTAGTGCAGGGAGAAATTTTCTTAAAAAAAATTCTTTTATCTGCCAACAGTTAACTTTTGGTAATGGAAATGTAAATAGGAACACAATTCATTAATGTTTACATATTCCCTCTGCCACTCATAGAGCTGACATAAACAGATATCACAGATGATATATGCAAATACATCAAGACACATACACACACCCCTATGCTAACAGGTCCCATGTGTTGGTAATGGTGTATGGTTTGTTTTATTTTGCTGCTTTGGAGTTTCTGACAGTCTTGTACTAACTGTTTTATTTTGTCATTAAATTTTGAATTTGCAAGTTACAGAACTCTCTAAAAGTTGTAGAAAAAGCCCGGGACCAGAGTTAGTGATTTTAGTCTTCTCTCTGCCACTACTTGGCCTGTGACCCTAGACATTACCTCACCTCCTGGATCCTCATTTCCATAACAATAAGATGAAATTAGACTTAGAGAATGGACTTTGGAGTCATATGGACCTGAGTGACTTTGGACAAGTTTGTTAGCCTCTCAGATCCTTAGTTCCCTAACGTATTGCACAGGGTTGATGATACTTTTTCCTCTCTCAGTATCAAGGTGACCATTAATGAAGCATATGTCAAGTCCTGGTTCCCTGTGGGCTTTTTTTAAAAAATGTATTACTTATTTATTAATGAGAGACACACAGAGAGAGGCAGAGACACAGGCAGAGGGAGAAGCAAGCTCCCCTTGGGGAGCCCAATGTGGGGACTCGATCCCAGGACCCCAGGATCACACCATGGGTTTTTAAATATTTGCTTTCCTTGCCCTGGTCTCTGGATATTTGAGAGCTGATCACTTTTTTCTCAGAGGTGTGGCAGATATGTGAATTTACTCTTCCTTTTCTCAGGGGTGGTCAAGCTGTGGTAGATCGACTAGATAGAATTGGACTTCTGTCCCAACCTCTTAATGATCAAAGAAAATATGCCTAGAAAAAGAGTGTGTTGGAGACATCACCTAGCACGCATCACACTCGTGATGAGCACCCGTGACAGGTAAACACCCATTTGTGTGCAAAAGCAGGAATGTGCACGTACACACAGATATGTGTGCACACACTTTAGACTCAATGTCTGCAAGACTGAGTCAGCCAGTACATGTATTTTCTGGTTCTCTTGCTCACTCCTATGTAATACCACAGATTGGAAGAGGAGGCAGGAAGGAATGTGCAGTTCTTGTGTTTGTCGCATGGTGTTCTGATGATATCAGAGTCAATCTACCAGAAAGTCACCAAAGAAGAGCAGTGAAGAAATGTTTTGAAAATCTGTGGTTTATAATCTGCTTTTAGGATGTTGGTTTTTCTCAGTAACTTGTAAAAGATCAAAAACAGCCCTGTTCCCTTCAGCAGTTCTTTCGTTAGTGTGATTAAGAAGTGTCCCAAGTGACATGTGAGCTGACCAAGGTGAGAAATAGTTTCCTGTGTGGTTCTTGGCCTTGTTACTTCCTGGAAAGGGAGAGATTACAGGTGGTCCACTCTTTGTCCTTACTATCATCATATGGATGGAGAACTAATCTAGAAGCAGGAAGCTTCATTTCTTGTCCCAGCTTTGCTACTCACCACCTTGTAACTTTCAGCTAGTATTTTAATTTTCCAGCCCTCCATTTCCTCATTTTTAAAATCAGGGAGTTCTGGATATCATTTAACTCAGACCTTTAGTTCTGACATTATATGAAGTGAACATAGGATTTTTCTGAAGTGTATGCATGCCTCAAAATTCACTAACTTATATCTGCTTCATATTTTTGCCTTTATGGATTATTTAGACGGTCATTTACTCAATACTTTTTCACTTTTTAAGCTTATTTTCTTCCTTAATAGTAATATTCATGAGTATACAAACTTGCATACACACACACACACACACACACACACAATCTCCAGCTATTAACATCTTTTGTTCTGCTCTGTAATAACACCTTTTGTGAAATTCTACTATGGTATTTTTTAAATAGATTAATATATAGCTACTCAAAAATTTAATTTTTCTGTCTTGACTAGCTTGTCTGATGTGCCAAAATGAATGCTGTGTCATAGGCCATTTCCCATTAGTCCAAAGACAATCTGAAGTCATTGGCTTTGCTCTAACCAGCTTTGAGAAAGAGCAGTCTTTGTCTTGTCAGTAACACCTGTTGATCTACACCTGGAATTCTGTGTAACGCAGATGTAACATAGATTGTAAGATCCAAGAGCAGAGAAAGGTGCGGAGGAGGGTTAGAAAAAAATCATTCAGATCAAGTTATGGATAATAGCACTTTCCTTTTTTTTTTTTAATTAAAAGCATTGCATCTATGATAGTGCACTGTGTGTGTCCTTCTATGTCCTCTGTTTTTGGCATTGGAGCTGAGTTGCACATACATTGGAGCTGAGTGAATCCCTCTTTTAGATAATTACATATCTAATGTGCTTAAGCTTATTTAATTGATTTTGGAAGGTGAATTCCTTACATGTCTTGGTTTTGAACGTTTCATAAAGAATTGGGATTCATGAAAAACACAGCAAGTTTAACCTAGCCTTCATTTTGAGATCACCTGATATCAATTAGCATTCCTCCAGTTTGGGGCTGATTTATGATGCCCTTGTAAGGCCCTGAAAATATGAAAGCAGAGAAGCAGTATTTCAAAATGCGGCATAAAATCAACAATAAAATGTATATTTATAACCTGAAAAGTATGATTTCATCCTGGAGAATTACCAACCCAATAGCAGTAATAACCATGATTTTCATTGTACCATATTGTACTTATTAAGCACTTCAGGGAACTTGTGAATAAATCAAATTGTGGGATCAGTTTTGGATATCTGAACATATTTTTAAATATTGTAAAAATGTGGAAAAGTATCACAACTGGTTATTATTTGTTCATGTTTTCCAAAAGGGTTTTAATCATAAACTCATTCTTAACATCCTCCTACAAGCTGGACTGAGGCTGGAGTGGCCTGTAAAGTGACATAGTTCTAATAAATGCAGATTTAATATGGTCATGTGATAAGATTAGACCCTTCAAAAACCCCATTCAAATACCACAGTTTCTGACTGATGCTCATAAAAATCAGGGAGAGCTAGGTGGTTTGGAGGATGCAGTGTTATCAGAGAAGTTAGGGTGATGTATATGCCTGCTTTTGATTTAAAATTTTAATAAAAAAATCAGTGTGGGAAGTGAAGGCACTGAATTGAAAATACCCAACTTATTCTGTTTGTATTATATCGGCTTCCACAAGTCAAGGCAATTCAATCCAGCCAACATTTATTGACAGGGTACAATGTGTCAGGTACTGTGATAGGCCTGAGGGCTATAAAGCCAAGAGAGTCATTGTCTGGGAGAGCTCTCACTGGCATCCAGATCAGTGTGAGAGAGCTAATGTTGAAATCATTGTGTCCCCTTCCCTGATCTGATTAGCATTCTGAATTTAGATAATTGATTCCAGTGGGACAGGGATGCATGGGTTTGCCTGGGTCTGTAGAGGTCAGTATTCCCACTGAGTCATCTTAGTGCCACCCTGATGCTGTGTCATAGCAGGCTGCTATGGGTCAACCTGGCCAGTCTCACTTAAGTAGCTTTAGATGGATGGTTCACCTGATGCCAAGTGGTTACTACTTCTTAGTGGGGACAGGGATGGTGACAGGGGCATATCTGAGAACTTTTATGATCAGGACAAACAAGATTTTTAAAAAACCCTGTCTTATTGATATTCCTTTTTATAGGGCTATTAGATCATAGGTTTTGTAGCTGAAAGTAAAACCACCTTTGTCTCTGATGTATCCAGGGCAGGGTGTGAGGCCCCTTCATGTTTCCAATGGAGATGATAAGCATGAACAGGTCTCGAAGAATTGGCAGGTGAGTCCTAAAGGATGCTGTTGGGAAAGTGATTGATATTGATGATATTGGAGAAGGGTTTCTCCTCCAAGTCGCCCACCTGCTTGCTCATGCTGTGTCCCCAGTTCAGTGCTGGGGAAGCCAATAGGCTCTGATCATTGAAAGAGCATATGAAGCATTGGGTGTTGCTTGGGTTAAGCCTGCCCTGTCTTTCATCACCGCAGTGCAGGAGATTGAGAAACTCCTTCTAATTCTTTGAGTTCTTGGCTGCAAAATAGCTGACCCACAGTCTCAGCAACTCATACAACAACATTTAGATACTGTCAGTGAAGTGGCTTTCATCCTATTCTTTTGTCTCTTTACCAAAGGGTGAACATTTCTGGGAGGTGATGGGGAACAAAGGAAACCAAGTGAAAGGTTATTTATAGTGTTTTCCATTTACTTTCCAAAGGGTTGCATTTTCAGTTCTAAACTGGCCTGAATACCAAACTCTCATTCTGACTAAGGAAAAAAATGTGGTAGTTGGAGAAATAAATATAAAATCTGATGAGTCCCTTCTCCACATTTAACCGTTGTTTCCTCTCCTGGTAACATACAGTGTGGGACTAACTTGCCACGGAGATGCAGACCACACACAGGGGTCAGATTTCAATTGCACAGCGACCAATTGCACAAATAGTTTCTTATAAAAACAGATCCTCCAAATATCATTTGCTTTTGTGAATAATAATAATCATTATCATGGCCAACATGTGTTCAGCACTTACTTTGTAGGGAAGTACTGTGTTATATATTTTACATAATGTGTTTATTTCATTTAATTTGAGCCTTACAGTAATCCTGTGAATTAGCTCTCAGTGGAGCAGTATACTTAAAAGAAAACTAAAGCTTAGAGAAATTATGAATTGAGTTAAAACAAGGATTTCAGTCTAGCCATTTTTCATTCATAGCCCATCCACTTTTATTATTATACTCTGTTGCTTACTTTTGGAGCATATTTTAAGTTTTTCTGATGTAATTTTCATGTTTTATGAGACTGGAAGTATACTTCTCAGTATAACCCCTTGATGGGCCTCCAGAACCTGGAAGGAAAGACTTAAAGGAATGTTTTTTGTTCTGAGTATTATGGACTGAATATTTGTATCACTCCAAAATTCATATGTTGAAGCTTTAACTCCAGTGTGATGGTCTTTGGAGGTGGAATATTCCAAAGGTGATTAGATTTAGATGAGGTCATGAGGATGGGGCCCATATGGTAGGATTAGTGTCTCTCTCTCCTCGCCATGTGAGGACAAAAGAAAGAATGGATTCATGTTTAAACCAGGAATAAACCCCTCACTGGGGTTCTGAATTGGCTGACACCTTGATCTTGGATTTTCCAGCTTCCAGAACTCTGAGGAATACATTTCTGTTGTTTAAGCCACTCAGTGCATGGTATTTTGTTTTGGTGGCCCAAGCTGACTAAGATACTGGTTTTTAGCTGATTTGAATCCTGAAATAAGTTATTAGTAGATTGTGACCAGTATTTTTTTTTAAAAGGAAACAGAAGAGAGTAGAATTGAAAATATCAGTTTATTCGGTAGTCAGGATAACTACTGTACCGTGAAACTTTAGGTACATATATGTATACATACACATGCACATAGTACCTATACACATATTTAATTTAATTTTTGGTATATATATGATGTGTGTGTGCATATATGTGTTTATAATGTAAAATGTATTTTTCACTCTGAATTTCACTAAAAAGTTGGAGAACCACTACTTTAGGGTATGGATACATTGAGGAAGTAGGATTGAGAGATACCTAACTTATCCTACACAGGAGTAGAGAGGGGTTTGGGGTGTTTGAGGGGGAATTAAGCTGGAGAGGATGGAAGACAAAGCAAAAAGAGCAAGGGGATTCTAGCAGAATGGTAAGAGACTGACTCCTGAGTAGGAAAAAAAAATGAGTATAGTTTTGTAGGAGGAAGAAATGGTTGAGAGACTTTTAATAATAGGAATGTCTAGTTTGTATATTATATTATTTACTGTGCAGTTCTCACTGTACCTTATTTTTACCTCCACCCACTCTATTGCTAGAAACCTTCAGTATAGTCTTCTAGGTGTACAGCCTCAGGCTGGTGCTGAGGTGGGGTGTAAAGAAATCAGTGAGGTACCCAACAATGCCAAATACAGAACGAAAGATTTGAACAGAAGCAGACACTTGGGGCCTGAGGTGACCTGCAGTTACTGGGGAGAATTCTAGGTTTCCTACTGGATCTGAGGAGATGAGGGTGGCAGTCACCTTGACTTGCATCTGGAAGTATAATGGACCTCTAGTAACCTGTCGACTTAGAGATGTTCAAAAGGTTGGGACCCCATGTTTTCCTCCATCTACTTATGCCTTCCTTTTCTCCCGCCATTCCAACACCTATCACAAAAGAATAATGAACAGATGGGAGAATGTATGACCTGATAGATCATAACTCAGACTCCCTTGCAGACAAGAGCAAAGTGTGTGTAGAGCCAGATGCTCACATGGAACCAAGCCTTATAGTGTATATGAGGCATGGACTTCAATGTCTCCAACACAGTTCTTTACTGGGGACGTTTTATTTTCATTAGGTGGCAGTCTGGAATAGTGAAAAGCACATTGGTTTGATCTCCAGAGGCATGGATCATTTGCTTTTGCCCTCTTTCAAACTACTGTGAGTTTTTGAGAAATCTATCACTTTGGTTCTCTTTCTGTAAAAGGGAGAGGAAAGATTTTATTTTCTTCTGACCTATAGCAACTCTAATGTCTTTCCTGGAACAATGGTGTTTGATATGAGTCCTTGGAGATTATGTGGAGACCTCTAAGCAGCTTCTGGATAGGCTCGAGGGAAGAAGGATCCCTCTCTTGGGGCTGTTTCCTCTCCCTCTCTACCATGCTCCGTAGCTTCACCAAGAGCAGCACTACAATTATGTTTCATGTATTGAGACTCTCTTTGCAGAAAGAAAAAAATGTAAAAAAACCCCCACTCTACTGAGCCTTACACATGGAGGCTGTTCACTTTCAATGACCAAGAAGAAGCTAAAATCTGTACCAATAGGAAAAGCAGCCATTGATGAGCACTAGGTGATATGCTATATGTTGGCAAATTGAACTCCAATAAAAAACATACACATATATTTTCCATGGAAATTCTTCAAAAGTACATAAAGGGCGTGAAAAAACCTGACAGCCATTTTTGTGGCAGGTAGAGGGTATTATTGGTGATCAGTATGTTCCAAATATTTGGCCAGTATTTGATGGGTTGTCTTTACATATTCTAAAATTTTTTCAGGGGCCACATAAATTGTCTTTCTACAATTAGGATGTGGCATATGTAAGTGAATATAGCAAGTGTAAGAGCTTAGTTTATGCTGGAACTTGCCTAGTTCAGGCTGAACACACAGGTTTGGTTCAGGTTTTCTCACAGATAAAAAGCAGTCTGGTTCACCTTTGATGGGATTAAAGTTTCCCACCCTGAAAGCTTGAGACCAGCCAGTTCCTACTCCAAATCCACATTGGCATTAACTAGATTGGAGCTGACGTGAGCAAAGAAAAAAATATGGTCAGCAAGTAAGTCATAAAAACCAACAGCAGCTAACATTTCTTGAATATTTGCTATGTATCAAAATCTGGCCCAGATATTTTTCTTATAACTCTTACCACAACCCTGTAAATTAAGTGGTGGGGATGCAAAGCAGGCTTAGCAAGGTTCAAGTCACTATAGCTAACCAGTGATTGCCCATCAATGACTCCAACTTCTTTTCTTTTATAATTATGCCATGTGGCTATTCATAACAAAAGACATCTTAAACCTTACTCATTTTAAGCATTATTGGGTCACACTTTAATACATGGTCTATAATCTCAACTTATAATTTATTTGTTCATTTAGTCAATCAAAAACATTCATACAGCATGTACTATATTGAAGGCATTATGTATGGCTCTTGGAGGATAAAAGATAATTTAAATACTCTTCATATCCATAAGATCTTAAAGATTAGTAGAAACAGATAAGTTAGGTACATAAATAAAATTCAAGAAAGCCACCAACAAGTGTCTTATGAGTTATGAGATTCAGAGGAGGGAGATAAAGATTTCTCTGCAGAGAAGTCTTGGGAGGAGGTAGCCTTTGGATGGAACCTTGAAGGGAATATGATGGGGATTTATCGTCAGAAAGGAATTCTGGGAGAAAGAAACAACAGGAATAGAGGCATGTGCTAAATGAACAGTGGGGAGTGGATGGGGAAAAACTGGCTGGAAAGCAGGGCCTAAAAATGGGGGCAATAGAAAATAAAATTGGGAAGATAGATCGGGTCAAGTCAGGATATGGCAGGGGCAGGGGGTCTTGAGTCAGATGAGAAGGTGGTCTTGATTCTCCTAGAAAGGATGAAAAGCCATCAAAAATTGTCAAGCAGGGGGGAATCCCTGGGTGGCTCAGCAGTTTAGCACCTGCCTTCAGCCCAGGGCGTGATCCTGGAGTCCCCGGATCGAGTCCCACGTCAGGCTCCCTGCATGGAGCCTGCTTCTCCCTCTGCCTGTGTCTCTGCCTCTCTCTCTCTCTTTGTGTCTATCATGAAGAAATAAAATCTTAAAAAAAAATTGTCAAGCAGGAATGTGACCTGACACAACAATGCCTCAGAAAGACCAAGGAGGCCACAGTGCCTATGATGGACGTGCAGACACTGGAAGGTAGGCAATTTAGGAGGCTTTCCACATAAACTGGTCTTGGACACTGAGTGCCCTGCCCTGACTGGAGAGTGGGACAAGTGAGGAGGAGGATGTAGTAAACTTGGTTTTGGAAGTAGAGGCAAATGATTGGGGGAGATGGGCAGGGCCTTGGACAGAATAGATAATGTAGAGGAAGCAGCAGAATTCGAGAGTTAGAGGATGAATCTGTGACGTACCAACCTGACCAGTGGGAGGGACATGAGGAGCAGATGACACATGGAAACATGGAGCCTGGTGCTGTTTCAGTGAGTAAAAGGCCTAACACACAGTGAGGCAGGGAACAATAGAGTGTCTAACTAGGCACTAAATCGATTGTTTTATCTGGGTGACAGTGGCAAGATTTATGTTTTCATCCTAATTTTCCCTGCATCATTGTTGAGTGCTCTGAAAGAGTAATGAGGCATTGCCCGCTGGATTGTGAGATATTCCAGATTGGGTATCTTAAGAGTGAATTAATACAAATATTTGACTTTGATTGAATGACTATTATTTTTAAACATGGTTATTATTTGTCAAACATCTGTTTTGTTTTAGAGGAGAATATTTCCCACTGAAATGACTGATGGTTTTTAACATCCCTGGGCCATAGCCATGGTTGTCAGGAGAAGAGGGATCAGCCTCGAGCTGTCTAACACTTAGGCATCAAGAACATTTTCCTGGTCTTCTCCATGAAACCACCCTGAACGTAGAAACATGATGGGTATCTTGTGATAGGGTTAGGTCTGGGGATCATGTATCTTTTATTTGGATTTGTTTTTTTTTTTTTTTTTGTGATGGCATAACTTTTATTGCTCCTAATTAAAGTTTAACTTTGCAGCCTAATTTACAAGCATGAAACCACATGCTACTGCACATTTACTTCCCTGACTTTGCCCTTTCTTTGGCTCTTCTGGACCAGATTTAGTCATAGTATTCACTTCCTCTCCCTTATTAGATTCTGCTGCTGATGGCAATGCTTGAGATTGGAAGCTTGGCAAAAGTTCTCTACTAAAAGCACTGATTGGTTTCCACACCGTGTGCATGACCAGGTGTGTTGATTCTGAGATATAATTCTTGTTTCTGGTCAGTGACATGCAAAATGGTATGGACCAGGCCCTGGAATTGGACTTAGCTCTCTAAGCTTTAGCAGCAACATTTGAGGTAACTTGTTCTAGGTACATAGTTTAGAGATCTGTAGGCTTATGATAGACTAAGTTACTTTTTCTCTTGTGTCTATCCTTGTCTCACAGTCCTCAGACCTATGGCAGGAAACACAACAACCGAGCAGCTGAAAGCAAAGCCTTAGCAGGCTTCTCGGCCATTAAATGCATTCCCTAGGAGAGCCCTTGTAATAAATCCATCTCCATGATTGACAGATCAATTGACACACCATAAAACCTTATCTTATAGGCTGGAGGAAGGTGTCATAAAAGTAAGGAACCACATCTACATGAAAAGGGAAAATTCTGAACCATATGGATCATGTCATGGAATGTCTTATAACCAGTTATTTATTATTTATGCTTTTAGAAAATTTAAATGTATCAGTTGGACATCAATTGTGAGATAAAGCAAATTGGATGAATGTGTTCTTTGCATGCCTTATGTGGGTTGTCTTATTTCCTGAGTTAGACTTGTTTACTATCAAAAGCCATTTGTAGCCCCATAGATTTAACTAAATACTCAGGATCCTATAAAATTTCTAGGAATATGTGATTTTTTAAAAAAAGATTTTATTTATTTATTCATGAGAGACAGAGAGAGAGAGAGGGGCAGAGACACAGGCAGAGGGAGAAGCAGGCTCCAAGCTGGGAGCCCAATGCGGGACTCGATCCTGGGACTCAATCCTGGGACTCCAGGATCAGGCCCTGGGCGGAAGGCAGGTTCTAAACTGCTGAGCCACCTGGGCTGCCCCAGAATATGTGATTAAATACGATCCCTGTAGGGCGGGGAAGGTAAGAACTGGGGCTGGAGTGTAGGTGTATGTAAGGTGGAGGTCATGCTGAAAGGAATGAGGGTCATGGCCAAGGGAGTATGAATGAAGGGGTACAGGTCCCCCTGAAGTAAAAGCAGCCCAATTTGAGGAATATGAGGAATATTCTTTCAGCTTAAAGGTACCAATGAGGATCCAAAGGAGAAAATACCTTGAGAACCTCTGTGACTCTTACTTGTGTTTTCTGTACTATTTTTATTATCATTTTTCAGATGAGGAAACAGAGGATCCATTGGTCATATACCTAGAAAGTGAAGCCGAGTATTTTTTATTTCAGAGGCCACAGTTTTCCCCTATAGAAAAAATGTCTCAGAACCTATTTTCTTAAAAAAAAAATGTTTCATTGGTTAGATTCTCAAGACAGTAATCAATTCTTACCTATTTCTAGTATTGTATGGCCCTCTATGAACAATGAGGGTTTACTTGGTTTGGTTACTTAGTAGGCTTGAAGACCACTGTGAAGACATGTGCTAGACTTTTGTCAACTTAAGAAAATATGACTTGGGGATCCCTGGTGGCTCAGCGGTTTGGCGCCTGCCTTTGGCCCAGGGCGCGATCCTGGAGACCCGGGATCGAGTCTCGTATTGGGCTCCTGGCATGGAGCCTGCTTCTCCCTCTGCCTGTGTCTCTGCCTCTCTCTCTGTGTCTCTCATGAATAAATAAATAAAATCTTAAGACAAAACAAAAAAGAAAATATGACTTGAAATTTTGGGGCTCAGAAACCTCAGGCATTTCCATTCTAGAATCTTGCAGCACCGATCCACTGGTCTGGTCTCAGATTATGGTCCCACACAGAGTCGTGTGGCATAACTCTAGGGGCAGCATTCATGTCATCGGTGTAAATGCCTCCCGGTGGAGTTGTGTGACAGCAGGGTACTGGTCCCAGTAGCCCCATTTTGTCGAGCTACCTGTACTGGTCCCAGTAGCCCCATTCTGTTGGGCAAACTTCCTGCTGTCCGAGCTGCCACACATTCCACTCTTTCTTCAGTGGGCAGTCTGGTTCATGAAAGTTTGAAGTCTGGGTGTGGATGGACCTAGTTCTGCATGGTTCCTGAGGCATGGCTCTTAGAACTCTCTAGATTTTGAGATGGAGAACTCAGATGTGGGGGAGGGGCCATCCAAAGGTTGGGCATCAGCTTTGGAATCCCGAAGATGTCGTGCTTCCCCTGTGATTTTGCCAGAATATGCCACCAGTGAGCACATAGGCCAGCACCATATGGTGACCATTTTTTCTACAATCTCTCAGAAATGCAGAATTTCAAGAGTGGGTTGTAATGTACTAATATGATATCAGACGTTTCCATTATTGACTGAAGGTTATGGAAAAAGGGAGCAGGGGCAGCAATTTTCCAGGGGATGTTTGCATTTTAGTCCCGTTACAATAAACAGATGCCTGTGGGGCTGTTTGAATGCTTCTCAGCTTCACTCCCACCGTCATTTTTGCACGGTCTGCAGTGTGCACAGGAGGTACTCAGGTTCCTGCCTTTTAGAGATCTGTGATCCATTTGTCTACCAGTGGATAACATTTTTTTGCAAGCAGTAATTTGCTGAAATTGTATTTATTTATCCTGAGAATATGTGTGTTACTGAAAACTTCAGGGGACCCATAAGGTTAGACGATAGGATAATATAACCTAAATGACTTCTTAAATGGGAAAACTTGAAATTGACGGTTTTAAAATTTCCCGAAACTAGAGAATGGATTTTCACCTGTCTGATACTGGTTTTCTTATCTGAGTTTCTTGGGTTGGGGACTCCCTCTGGGGCTTTCTCTCCTTCTGGCTCTAGGACTCTGGGAGTTTTCATTTTCCTCTAATCAACCAGGAGCTGGTCCAGAACATCTTTTAACTTGCCTCAGAACTCTGTTGACTCTTTTAACCTGATCTGCTGAACATTTAGTAGCTGAGGGGCCCTTGCTTGGTGACCAGGTGGCTGCAGAATTCTCTGGACAAGTGGAGGTAAAGTCTGTAACCTGCTCCTCCCCTTAAGGAGGATATTCCCCCTGTAGTGCTGCATCTATCACTGGCATAAGGGTGCATTAAGCACAATGATGGCAGGTCTCACGATCCCAGCACCCATGCTAGCCCCTGTCAGAATTTGTCTGGCTGTAGATTTCTGTCTTTGGCAAATTTCAGTAGCAGGCTTTGAAATCTCTGAGGGTTCCTCTTTATATTTAGGATGCCATGAACTATCTCTCACCCTCTAAGCAGACGGTGTATGTTCACAGATACTAATATGAACCTAAGGAGACTTACATGAACCCAGCATATGAATTGTAGGCACAATTGATTTAAAAACTATATAACCTTGGGGCACCTGGGTGGCTTGTTAGTTAAATGTCTGCCTTTGGCTCAGGTCATGATCCCAGGGTCCTGGAATGCAGCCCTGCATCAGGCTCTTTGCTGAGCAGGGAATTTACTTCTCTCTCTGTCCCTCTGCTGCTCCTCCTGCTTGTGTTCTCCCTCTCTCCCTTTCTGATAAATAAATAAATAAATAAATAAATAAATAAATAAATAAATAATCTTTAAAAATAAAAAATATATAGTGTGAAAACTTAAAAGTTAGAAAAATTTTCTGCACTCTTTTTTTAAATAGGAAAGATACAAAATGCAGGCTGAGTTTTTGAGGTTACCTTGGTGCCTCCACCTCGATGTCTTTGGCCTTTTTAATTAAATAGGGCCAGAGGGTTCAAAGATATGGGCTGAAGTCTTGGTTGGGCCTTTTATTAAGTTGTGGACTCAACTGGCTTCGGGTATATGTTCTGTTCTGCTTACTGTACAGGGCCCCATGTAAGTCGACTGTGGTTCCATCTTGTGCCCTAGTTTAACATCAGTGGATCTGAGTTGTCCAATCTCTCACTCTCTTCTATGAGGTCTCTAGTTTGCCTCAACTTCCTACGTCATTATCTGTTCTTATGCTGGAATCCCAATTCCTTTTCCCATTCTCTCTATGCTTTAGGTGTGAATACCTAGATTATGTATTTTTAGGCCCAGAGGGCTATAAATCTCTCTTAACCATGGGGAAAAAAATGGAACAGCAAAAAAATAAAAACAGTTTATTTGTCAAAAAGCATTAAGTCATTCATTCATTCATTCATTCAGCAATTGTGGGATTATTGAGTACCTTCTGTGTATCCAAGAATGTTCTAGAAACTAGGAATATAGGGTTGACAATCTCCATCAAGGCGGAACGAATTCATACTGTTTTGTCATTGTTTCTCAGGTATGTATGTGTCTGATGTCTTAGCTAAACACACTTGAAGGCATAGGCAGCTAAATTTGCAATTATGGCTTTTCCCCACCTCCCGTAGATTTGCTCAGCCTGATGGTGATTTTGAGGTGCAAGAAAGACTTGGGGTTCTTGTCCACCCTAAGTGCGACAGTGTACTTACAGAGGAACTGCTCTCTGAAGCCCCAGGGCAGTAATGGTTTCCTGGGGAGTAGCATATTTAGAGTGTCACTTATTTTCTAGGCCTGGGCCAGTGACGATTTCATGTAAGTTTTTTTAGGGGGTGGAGATCAATCCCCCATTAAATAGGTAACTAAATATGATTTTATTTTAAAATCTTGCGTCAGTTCGCCTGCAGCGTGCCCGGAGCTGCCGACGGACCCAGTGCCCCTTCCCCGCCCAGCCACCTGCTGCCACCTGCCGCCACGCCCTTCTCCGACAGCACACACGTTGAGGCTCTGTTTCCCGGCCGGGGATGAGCTTCCTGACCTCGGTGGCCACAACAAGCACATGGCCAGGGTGCGGACCCCGAGCTCTATGCGGAGCTGCGCCCCCTGAGCACCGAGCGGCTTCCCGCTGGACGATGTCATCCAGACCTGCGTGGACAACCTGGGCCACCCCTACATCATGACGGTGGGGAGCCCTATGACGTGTTCAAGGAGGTCTTTGACCCCATCCTCGAGGACCTGCACGGCGGCTACAAGCCCAGCGACCAGCACAAGCCTGACCTCAACCCCGACAACCTGCAGGACGGCGACGACCTGGCCCCCAACTGTGTGCTGAGCTCGCAGGTGCGCTCGGGTCACAGCATCCACGCCTCCGCCTCCCCTCACGCCCCGCACTGCAGCCGCGGGGAGCGCCGTGCCAGCGAGCAGCTCACCGTGGAGGCTCCGTTGAGCCTGGACCTGGCCGGCCACCTGGCCGGTACTAGTGCTCAAGAGCATGACCCAGGGGGAGCAGCAGCAGGTCATCGACGACCATTTCCTCTTCGATGTGCCCGTGTCGCCCCTGCTCCTGGCCTCGGGCATGGTCCGCGACTGGCCGGACGCCCACAGCATCTGGCACAGTGACAGTACGACCTTCCTGGTGTGGATCAATGAGGAAGACCACCTGCGGGTCATCTCCGTGCAGAAAGGGGGCAACATGAAGGAGGTGTTCCCTTGGTTCTGCAATGGCCTCGCCCAGATTGAAACACTTTTCAAGTCAAAGAATTAGGAATTCATGTGGAACCCTCACCTGGGCTACATCCTCACCTGCCCATCCAACCTGGGCACAAGCCTGCGGGAAGGTGTGCACATCAAGCTGCCCCACCTGGGCAAGCATGAGACGTTCCCGAAGGTCCTCAAATGGCTGCGGCTTCAGAAATGAGGCACAGGTGGTGTGGACACAGCTGCTGTGGGGGGCATCTTTGAGGTCTCCAATGCAGACCGCCTGGGCTTCTCAGAGGTGGAGCTGATACAGGTGGTGGTGGATGGTGTGAAGCTGCTCATCGAGATGGAGGAGCGGCTGGAGCAGGGCTGGGCCATTGATGACCTCGTGCCTGCCCAGAAGTGAGGCCCCAGCCCGCATCAGCCTCCACCACCAGCCCCACTGCTTCCTAACTTATTGCCCAGGCAGTGCCCGCCATGCACCCCTCTGATGTTCGCCACTTGGCGGCTGAGCCCTTAGCCTTGCTGTAGAGACTTCTGTCGCCCTTGGTAGAGTTTATTTTTGTGATGGCTAAGATGTTGCTGATGCTGAAATAAACTAGGGTTTCGGCCTGCTACCTAAGTAAATAAATAAATAAAATCTTTTGTCTTCTCACAAATCAAAATATATTCTTATGAAATTAGGAATCCTGAATTTTGGGTTAGAAAAATATGCAGGGGCAGAGTCTAAATGTACGTTGATAGTTTTCAGTACTATTTCAGCATAATTGACATTTTCTTTGACCAGCAATTGAATTCTGACAGCAGTTTCCAACTTTTTTAAAGATTTATTTATTTATTTGAGAGAGAGAGAGAGAGAGAGAGAGAGAGAGCACAAGCGAGCAGGGCAGGGGCAAAGGAAGAGAATCTCAAGCAGACTCCTGGCTGAGCACAGAGCCCAACATGGGGCTTGATCTCACAGCCCTGTGATTATGACCTGAGCCAAAACCAAGAGTCAGATATTTAACCACCTGAGCCACCCAGGTGCTCTATAGCAATTTCCAACTTTTAAAGTTTATGTGGCTAAGTATACCTGAAGGAAAGTAGGGCAAAACCCCAACCATGGGCTAGCTTTTTGTTAAATATAGTGTTTATAAGGATCTTGTCAAAGTTCATGTTTACAAAAAGAATTGGATGTGCTTTTTTGCAATAAAAAACTTGAGAAATAGCTCTCCTCTCATCTGCCTCTCTGTATGAACATGAGTGACAACAAATGTGATGGAGTGCTCGTTAATAAATGTTGGGTGCTACTGATGATCTTGGAGGTCTTAATATTACTTAGTATAGCTTCTGTGTATTTGGAACTTTTTCAGCGGTTGGGATGGAGAGTTTTAGAGTTTTTACCCTGGTAACTGATGTGCTTGATTAGCCAAGAACATCAGACCAAAGCAGGCCAAGGCTTGGCCGTGGATTTCACTACCCCCTGCAGACTCATCCAGAGTCCTTCTGAAGTGACTGGAAGCATGGAATTATTGTCTTTTGTGCATCCAATCTGCCTTTTCATTGCAAGCTCTCTGGCTGCTCTCATCATTTTTCCCTCAAGAGAAGGAAAGCCCAATCTCTTTTTTCTCCCCCTCAGGAAAGCCCTGGTTCTTACTCTGTCCTCAGTTTCTTACAACAGCCAACTCCTCAGGCTTAGGAAGAAAAATGAAACCATGAAACAGAGTGATGTCTGCTGGGGTGTTTATGCCCACAGTGAATGCCTGACTTGGGTCAGCATAAATCAAATATAAAGGAATTTTATTTTCTGATGAAAATTTCTCTTTCTTACATTTGTTAGTGGGGGTAGAGGATGGTGGAATAGGGATGGGGAAATCCAATGGGAGTATGTGCAGTATGGTTTACAAGTTAAAAAATGTGAGACATAGTCTGGTAACAGAGGTTACACACCTCCTCTTAGGCATCGAACAGAAATTGTAAGGCATCAAAATAGAGCTTGGAATATCCCAGATAGGACTCACCTGGACTTGTGATGGGGTTATTAGCCTTGATCTAACTATTGTTAAGTATCAGGCACTATAGAGCTCTTCTGCACAAGAACTTATATAATCTTTATAAGAATCTTTCTTATATAATCTTTACAAGAACCTGATGGTTTAGGTACTATTAGCACCATTTTCAGATGAAGAAAATGAAGTTTTGGGTAATCAAATAATTTGTCACGATAACACAGTTGCTGAGTGTCTGAGCTGGGATTCCTGTCTTCCTTAAAGACTCTTGGGTTCTCCCAGTGAGGATCTCATAACCCCATTGAAAGAAAAGCTGGGATATCCTTAAGTTTACTGGCTGCAGGTGTCGAATTCCACATCCCTGAAGCCAGATGATCCTTGGCATTGGTGAGCAAGAATGGCTCCAACACAGGTGGGAGAAACAAGACATATACATGAGGAGTGTTTATGATGGAATTAAAAACAGGCAAGGCTCAGCAGAAGGTCTTGGATAATATCCCTTTCTACCTGGGGTCCCAGCCTTCTTGTAAATGGAAGAACAGCTACTTTTCGTTTTCCCAAAACCTCCAGATCTTAGGGAGGGCAGGAGCCTGACCACGCCATGGCATGTGTGTGAAATGCTGATACTCAGGTGTGGGGAAGGTGTATGTTTGAGTGTTGAGGGCACCAGTCTGAATCTTTTTCCTTTCGAGACACCCAGAAAACCTCATAGAAGGAGGCTTTTTGGCCAAAATCTATGAGGAGACACAGATATGGATGGCCACTGGCAGATGATGCTAAGAAAATGCTTAGGAAACCCAGCTTCATAAGCTCACTCATTTCACAAACCCAGAAAATGATGTCAGGTATCATATGGATCAGAAAATGAAGAGAAAGAGTGTGAACTCTGATAACCACAGGATCTGGGCAAAGGCTGAGTGTTTTTCAGAAAATATTTTGAATAAGGTGACAGATTTGGGCTTAGAAGATATTTTATCTAGCAAGTTCACGTTTCATGTAGTTTAGAATAGGTTGTTCAACAGTAAACTAGGTGTTCAGTTTGAGTAAGAGTGTCAGTTCTCTTGCTATTCAGAACATGGGTCATGGCATCAGCATCAACTGGGAACTTGTTGGCCATGCAGATTCTCAGGCCCCATCCCAGACCTACTGAGTGAAAGTCTGCATCTTAAAAAGATCCCCCTGTGGTCTTTGGGCACAGTGAAGTTTGTGAGTTACTGTGGTTTTGAAACATACAAGATATAACACAGTGTATCAGGGGTATTGATCAATGGACTTAATTCTGGCTACACATTCAAATCACTAGGGCAATCCCACCCCAGGCCAGTTAAATCAGATTCTTTAGGAGTTGGGCTCAGGTATTGGCATTTTCAAAAAGGTCCACAATGTGCAGCCAGATGGTGGATGCCCCATGTGAATGTGGGAATATTGCTCTGTTGATAGGAGTTCTGAAGTAGTTGGCCCTGAGGGGGGGACAATTAAACATGTTCATTAGTGGTTTAGAAGAGTGAGTGTAGGACATACGGGTTCCATCTGCCAGGGGTGGGGAATTGCACAAAATGGAGAGCTAACCTCTTGAAACCCACCAGGACCACCATGTTTAGTGACCGTGACAAGAGGGGAGAAAGTGTGAAAGCTAGTCACCTAGAATGTCCATTCTAACACATCAGAAGAGTATCCAGAGGTCAAAGTGAACTGCCTGTGAACAGAGGTCCAGCAAAGGAGGGTGGTGATTAGAAAGCAAAGAAGAATCAGACCTGTGACATGTGGGGAGCAAGAAATCACAGAGCCACCGTTCCCTGGTACTTGGTATGGTTAGGATTTTTTTTTTTTTTTTTTTTTGGTTAGGATTTTTATATAGATTTCCCCAGTTTGGTTGCTGGTGCTGATGTGCAGTTATGGTTAACTTTGGGTACTTTCAGAGGACATGAATAAATATCCAGCATGGAACAAAGTAAAAAAGGTTGATTTTATCTAGCATGTTGAAAAGAAGACAAAGGGAAGAGCTTAACATTTTTCACTTATACAGAAAAGATGGCGATTAGCTGATCTCTTGCATCAGCAGGAAAGAAGAAGAAAGAAGATTCTGATAAAATATGAGGAAGGTGTGAAGAGGTGTATGAGGAAAGGAATCCACATATGCTATTATTGCTTTGGGGCCCTGGAGACAAAAATGAAGCTGAATAATATATCTGGAATGCCAAGCCTCCCCATAAAGGGTAACTAAGACACTTGTGTCACTTGCTGCCTCTATATCAGGAGGGAGACATGGTTCTGGAATTCTGTAAGTAGTCCCATGTTGACAGAGTTGGTGTTCCTTGAGTTTGCTGAACCCCTGAGCTAAGTTTGATTCTTACACACTCAGTCTTAGTCTATGAGGTCTAATGGAAAACTTATTTATTCAGAGAAAGGGCATTTACAAATTACCTTCAGCAAACATCAGACTTGATGGAAAACGCGTGTAAACGTTGTATTTAGGATTGCAAAAAAGACAATGGTACCCTCTACCACCACTTTTATTCAACATTGGTTTGGAGTTTCCAACCAACAGGTAAAACAACAAGGAAAAATTAAACATATATAAACGTTAAAGAGGAAGAAACAAAGCTATAATTCACAGATATGAGTAATTAATTAGGATTTATTAGAAACTCTAATGAGTCTGTAAGTAAATGATTGGAATTATTCAGAATTTGGTGATATTGCTGGTTATAAACATCAGTTTGGTAAAACCAGTCCCATTTCTGTATAACAACTGTAACTGAAAATTAGTTTTGAAAAGATAGCATTTGAGGGACACCTGAGTGGCTCAATGGTTGAGCATCTGCTTTTGGTTCAGGTCATGATCCCTGGGGTCCTGGGATCGAGTCCCACATTGGGCTCCCTGCAGGGAGCCTGCTTCTCCCTCTGCCTGTGTCTCTGCCTCTCTCTCTGGGTCTCTCATGAATAAGTAAATAAAAATCTTTAAAAAGATAAATGAAAAGATAGAATTTGGAATAGAATTAAAACATGAAAGTAGCAGAATTTCATCTTCAGTGATGGCAGATAAAATATTTCAGACCAACTTTCAGAGAAAAGCTACACAAAATACAAAAAGAAAAAAAGTAGCATTTGAAGGTGCAGAGAGCTATGTAGGCAGTAAGAATTTCCAGGTCCAAAATCTATAATAAGAGGGAAACCGCAAGAAAAGTGAGCGCAGCACTTGGAGGTTGCTTTAGGTTGCCTGCAGGAAGCCATGGCCAAATGATCCAGAAGCTGACCAGAGCTTTCAGTAGTCTTACAGAGCTGGAGGGACAAAAGTAGAGTTCAGGGCCTCGCAAGAAGAGGTTGCTCTGATAAACACCCCACGCTTTCAGTTGGGACCTCAAGAGGCTACACAGTAGGAGTAAGAATGAGCCAAAACCAGACAAATCCTCATAGGACTAAAGATCAAGTCAGTTTAATCCTCACTGGACTTTAGCTGCCTGTAAAATTAACTGCAGTTAAAGTCCCTCTGGAGGATAATAACAACAGCCAGAGCAGCATAAAAAAACGTCTTGTGTGCTATCAAAAAAATGAAATATACAACAGGACAAGTCTTGACTAAAAAAAAGAGAAAAAATTATATTGAAAGCAGACTCTGCACAGCAGTAGTTGTTTAAGTTATCAGATATAGACTTGAAAATAATTGTGATTAGTGCATTAAAATAGTTAAAGTAGGGAGAATGTTGACAAAGAATGAGAAACTTAAAAAAAAGAATCAAATGGATATTTTAAAATGAAAAAATGCAGTACTAAAATTAACTCGGTGGATGTATTTAAATTCAGATTAGATACAGCGGATAATGGGTAAACTAATAGATCCAAGTAAAATGTCCACACTGAAGAATGAAATGGAAAGGGATGGACGAATTTAGAAAGAGCATAAATGCGTGGGACAGAGTAAAAATGTCAAAAAATGAAAGTGGAGGAGAAGGAACTTGGCAGAAGCAGTTTTGGAGAAATAATGGCTGGAATTTTATGTAACAGGTGAAAGATTGCAAGCCACGGGTTCAAGGAGTGCTGTGATTTTTCCAAACAAACAAACAAACAAACAAAATACAAAGATGATCATACATGGGCATGTTATTTCCCTTTGTTTCCTTGCTTCTGATGTTACTTTCACGTTAGCTACCAGTTTTGCTCCTGTGAAAGTCATGCATCTCTTTTCTTCTGACTTGGTCTAGAAGGTGGTTAGTGGTAAAGGAGTAGAAAATCAACCACTTGACTATAAAATGGACCCATGAATATAAAGACGTTTGTTATAATTATTTGGGAGAGTGAATGAAATAGGTTGTTTTCGTTTTTGGTTTGGAGTTTTTGTTTTTATGTTTTAAGTGTTTAATTTTAACATCAATATAGTTAATGTTATGTTCTAATAGTTTTAGGTGTACAGTTATAATGATTCCACAATTCTATACATTCCTCAGTGCCCATCATGATACATGCCTTCCTTAATCTCCTTCACCTGTTGAACCCCCCCCCCCACTCACCTACCTTCTCTGTTTGTTCTCTATAGTTAAGAGTCTGTTCCCTAGTTTGTCTCTCTCTCCTTTTCCTTTGGCTGTCTGTTTTGTTACATAAATTCGACATACGAGTGATATCATGTAGTATTTGTCTTTTTTTGACTGGTTTATTTTACTTAGCATTATACCCTCTAGATCCATCCATGTTGTTGCAAATGGCAAGATGTCATTCTTTTTTATGGCTGAATACTATTCCATTTGTGTGTGTGTGTGTGTGTGTGTGTGTGTGTGTGTGTATGTATGTATTTTTACACACATCACATCTTCTTCATCCATTCATCTAGTGGTGGACACTTGGCCTGCTTCCATAATTTGGCTCTTATAAGTATTGCTGCAATAAACACAGGGGCGCATGTATGTATCCTTTTGGATTCATGTTTTGAATTCAGGTGCCCCTGGTATTGTTTTCCTAATTTTTCTTTCTGCTGCTTCCATTATTGGTGAATAGAAATGCAATGGATTTCTGTATGTTGATTTTGTATCCTGTGATCTTACTGAACTCATATATCAATTCTAGTAATTATTTTGGTGGTCTTTAGTGTTTTCTATATATGGTATCATCTCTTCTGTAAATAGTGATAGTTTTACTTCTACCCTACCAACTCAGAAGTCTTATTTTTTTCCCATTATCTGATTGCTATGGATAGGACTTCCTCTACTATGTTGAATAAAAGTGGTGAGAGTAGATATCCTTGTCTTGTTCCTGACCTTCATGGAAAACCTCTCAGTTTTTCCCCATGAAGTATGATGTTAGATGTGGGTTTTTCATCTAAGGTCTTTATTATATTGAGGTGTATTTGCTCTAACCTACTTTGTTGAGGGTTTTTATCATGAATGGGTGTCATGCTTTGTCACATGCTTTTGAAATTCATTGTATGAGGTCTGCATTACCCTGATACCAAAATCAGATGAAGACACTACAAAAAAGAGAGTTACAGGTCAATATCTCTGATGAGAATTGATGCAAAAATTCTCAACAAAATAGTAGCAAACCAAATCCAACAATACATTAAAATCATTCACCATGATCAAGTGAGGTTTTCTCCCCCCAGGATGCAAGCAAGGGTGTTCAGTATTCCTAAATCAATCAGTGTGATACATCACATCAATAAGAGAAAAGACAAAAATCATAAGATCATTTTAATAGATGCAGAGAAAGGATGTATTTTTAATAAATGATACTGAGACAATTGGTTATACTTTTGGAAAATAAATGCCATTTGAGTCTTACCTCATATGATACTCAAAGATTAATTGCATGTACGCCTACGTAAAAGACAAGGCTGTGTTTGAAATTAATATAGGAAAATATCACTATGACATTAAGGTAGAGAAAAATTACTTAAAAGATTATAGGAAAGTATAACTAATAAAGGAAGTACTGATTAAAAGAGTCTACAATAAAGTTAAGAATTCCTATTCATTAAAAGATATCATAAATTTCATAAAAATGTTATTCACAATATGTAAATTCCTACAATGAATAAGAAAGGGAAACAACTTTAAAAATGGGCAAATGACATCAGGGAAATACAAATCAAAACCACAATGAGATACCACCTCACACCAGTGAGAATGGAGAAAATTAACAAGGCAGGAAACAACAAATGTTGGAGAGGATGCGGAGAAAAGGGAACCCTCTTACACTGTTGGTGGGAATGTGAACTGGTGCAGCCACTCTGGAAAACTGTGTGGAGGTTCCTCAAAGAGTTAAAAATAGACCTGCCCTACGACCCAGCAATTGCACTGTTGGGGATTTACCCCAAAGATTCAGATGCAACGAAACTTCGGGACACCTGCACCCCGATGTTTCTATCAGCAATGGCCACAATAGCCAAACTGTGGAAGGAGCCTCGGTGTCCATCGAAAGATGAATGGATAAAGAAGATGTGGTTTATGTATACAATGGAATATTACTCAGCGATTAGAAACGACAAATACCCACCATTTGCTTCAACGTGGATGGAACTGGAGGGTATTATGCTGAGTGAAATAAGTCAATCGGAGAAGGACAAGCAGTGTATGTTCTCATTCATTTGGGGAATATAAATAATAGTGAAAGGGAATATAAAGGAAGGGAGAAGAAATGTTGAGAAATATCAGGAAGGGAGACAGAACATAAAGACTCCTAACTCGGGGAAACGAACTAGGGGTGGTGGAAGGGGGGAGGAGGGCGGGTGTTGGAGGGGAATGGGTGACGGGCACTGAGGTGGACACTTGACGGGATGAGCACTGGGTGTTTTTCTGTATGGTGGTAAATTGAACACCAATAAAAATTAATTAAAAAAAAAATGGGCAAATGAAACATAGATACTTTACAGAATTATTTTCAAATGACAAATGGATAAATGGTTAGTTTCATTACTAGTCAGGAAGATGAAAATTAACAGTGAGCTTCGTTTCATACTCAATTGTTGGACAATGCCAAATATTAACTAGAATAAGGAGATAAAGGAAGCTCATCCACAACTGTTAGAAACAGAAATGGATATAACCATTTACATGAGTTTGACATTGTTCAACCATGAATAAGCATGTCCTGTGACCTGTGAATTACATGACCAGGTATGTTCCATAGAGAAAATCTTGTATATGTAATCTAGGAAACACATACAGAGATATTTATGGTGGTATTTTGTATGAGCAAAAATATATAACATCTATATTTAAATAGTGTACATAAATAAAATAAAATGTATAAACCAGTAGTTTATTGTGATGGTTATTTTTATGACCGCATCATGGGGTCCCTAGGTTAAATATTATTTCTGGATATTTCTATGAGGGTGTTCCTAAATTAGTATTTGAATCACTGGACTCAGTGAAATAGTTTGTTCACCCTGGTGTGGGTGGGTGACGATTATCCAATTCATTCAAAGCCTGACTAGAACAGAAGACAGAGAAAGGAGGAATACACCCCTTGTGATCCCCACCTGCCTATTTGAGCTGGGGTATAATTCTTCTCCTGTCTTTGCACTGGGACTTACATCATTAGCTCCCCTGATTTTTAGGCCTTCAGTTTGGTCGACAATTATACCATAAGGTTTCCTGGGTCTCTGGCTTGCAAATGGCTGATCAAGGAACTTCCCAGCCACCATAACTGTATAAGCCAATTCCTCATTTTATATTTATATATTATCTATCTATCCACCAGTCAATCACAGAACCAATGAGCTATATAAATGGTTCTGTTTGTCTGGAAAACCCTAATAGATTTATCTAAAGAAAGATGTATACTTAAATGGTGGAATATTCCATCGCAGAGAGTATGAAATATGTATGCATCAACAGTGATAATCTCAGAAACACAATATTGGATAAAAACAGGTCACTAAAGCAGAATATATTGGTATAAATCCATGACTGTTGAGTTCAAATATAGACAATCAAACTACACACTGTTTTAGGATACCTATGTAGGTGATAAACACTGTAAATGACCAACACGGTTACCTCCAAGGAGGAAGGAATGGGTACAGTCTGTGATGTGTAGAAGGGCATTCGGGGGTGGTGGTCTTGAAGTAGATGGTGGATGTTCATTTAGGAAAAATACTGCAGCAACTTCTCTATGCTGTGCTGGGCTGGATGGTATCGCCCAGAGTGTCTGTAGTCACCCACATCCTGGCGAATGATGAGTGAGCTAAACATATTGAGTAGATTTTTGTTTCAGCCAAGCCTCCAATAGTAAATTTCCTTTCCTTTGAGTGCTCCCTTCTTGGAAACTATCAACTCATCGTTTGAAAACAAACCCAACCCATCACATTTCAAATAATTTGTGACCCAATTGCCAAAAGAGCATTTGGGTGCAGCTCCTTGTTTTCACAAGTTTGGAGGCTATTTGAGGCACTATTTAAAGGTTGTTCTCCTTCTGTCCTGCCCAACAAATTCTGCAAAGTTTGGAATGATTCACTTTTCATAAGCCAGAGGCCTCCACGCAAGGTCAAATGATTATTTTCTCTCTGCTTTGATTGCGTGAACATTAGAGTCTCATTCTCCTGCCCTGGGGGTTGTTGTCCATCAATTCTCCTGAGTCCAGGGGCAGAGAGCGTTGTATTCAGCAGCAGGAGCCCGGGTCAGTTCCAACCCAGAGCTTTGGAAAACTCCTTCTGAAAGAGGAGGGGCTTTAAGTTCAAAGGTGACACTTTATTCCTCATCCACTAACATCACCCACTGTTTGCACAGGCTACTGGGTCTTCCTTTGTTTTGAGTAGGAGGAGGGTAGAGAGATGGGGGAGGGGGTTTAGCTTTCATGAAGACTGTGTTCTCCTTCTAATTGTTTACCTGCCCCAGTCTTAATCCTCACAAACCCCTCCTCAGCGTGGTGAGACATGAGACACGGTGGCTTGCAGCCTTGCTCTCCTACCTGGTGTTCTGATGCCAAAATTTACCTCAAACATCATGTCTTCCCTAAAACAATGTGCCCCCCTCAAAACTATGGGAAGGAAAGAAAGGGAATTACAGCTCCTTTGGGTGAGGGAGGACTGTTTGTGTTTTCCGGAGAGCTGCATAAGCTTCATGTCTGCCAACCTTTGCTGGTTGGAAATATTTGGCAATAACGCTTGCTTATTTCCTTCTGCATATTTGTGAATTACCATGAGGTCTTTTATTAAGCTAACAGTGCTGGTTACTCAGTTTTCTAATAAAGGAGGAAGATGTTGCCTCACGGCCTTACGCATTTGAGGAGGCCAAAGAGTATACACTGCTAAAGCCCCCATGTCCCTACTTCAGGTCCCATTATTGCTTGACAGCTGGAAAAAACATAAGAATCAACTAAAATGCTTTAAATTGAAAAAAAAAAAAAAAAAGAAGAAGAAGAAGAAGAGAGCACCCAGCGGACAGTGCGATAGGCTTAGTGGAAAGAGAAAGTCTGCAAAAGAAGGCAAAGTTTGAGCGAACAGAGGGAGCAATTACATGTAGTGTTTCGAGACTTGGTGATAGTGTATACTTCTGGATTCACTTGGGGTTATTTATCTATTTAGATTGTATGTAAAAATGGGAAGAACCTGCCTGTGTGCTTATCCAAGTACTTTAACATTTGTTTGATTGAAAATGCTTTGTTATTGCATCAATTAAAAGACATGTGTGTAATTGGCTCAGGTAGGAGAGCAACAGTTCTTTAATCTAGAAACAGGAGTGGAGATGGGATGCAGCTCAGTGTGGACCGCAGGAGAAGAGCATCCAGGGGAGCTCTGGGTGCATCATTTTTCCTTGCCCAAGGGGCTTCTTTGCTAGGACTTCTAAAGGGCAGAGAGCCTATGACAGCTAAATCACTGGACGTGGAAGTTGGGTGGGGAGACCCTTATGTCTGCTTGGGCCTGCTTCTGTTTTATAGCCTGATGGATTTGGACTCTCTCTTTCCCTCTGCAGAGGCCTACAATCCGCACCAAATGTTTCACATTACTCAGTGTGAAAAACCTCCTATTCTTTCAGATTTTTTACAAGTTCATACATCCGTGGAAACCTGATATTCCATATTTCATTCTGCTTCGTGGATGTCATTGTGAGGGATGCGGGTTCACATGCAACAGGCCTCTTCTGGCTTTGATCAGCTTGACCGCAACTAATTGTAAATGGAGAACAAATGAAAGAAATATTTACAAATTTCATGGGAATTCAGGCGGGGCCTAAGCCTATTCTAATGCCTCCATTCACAGTAAATGTTTTTTGAATACTTTGACTCTACTGTGCACTTCAATATTTATATAGTATTAGGTTTTAGCTTGTTCTGAAGGGATCCAAAGAGTTAGTAAAATGACCTCCCCATCCCCCCTGTTTTGCCCCCTTCCCTACTGCAAACTTCCTTTCTTTTGCATCACAAAATCTGCTGCTGGAAAGAAAACCAACTCAGATTCCAAAGCTCCAGCTGTAAGAAGGGGAAGGAGAAAAAAGGAGAGAGAGTGAGAGGGGGAAGAAAAGAACCGTAAAATTTAAAACAAATTTTGAATTGCATAGTCGAGTTGGGAAAAGTCAAATGAAAATGTTCGAGATTTGTTCAAAATAAAGTCATAAATGCCTGGAGCCAAGTTAAGCAGCTGTTGGGTCAGGCAAGCTAAAGCCTGAAAGGCAGCACCAACGAAGAGCTAAATATTATGCAATTCATCAGCAGTTGCCTGGTTATAAAGAAACATGCATAGCCCTGTTGGAGGATTTCGGATTTAGGCCTTTCCATTCCTAAGCATACTTTTCCAGAATGACTTTTGTTTACTCAGGAACCAAAATAATCTCTGTGACTTCTGGAGGTTATTGAGAGGGAGGCCTTCTGTGGTTTGCCTGCTTCATGGCATGCTTCATGGCATGAACTGGGAGCTCCGTCAGATCCTGGATTTCCCCCACTGCTGTCATGAGCTGGGGCACTTCCAGGACAGCTTAGACCAATGATGGTGCAGATGCTGAAAGGAGGAGAGGAGGCACCCTTTCTCCAGAAAGTCCTTTGGCCCTCACCTTGGATGGCAAGTGCTCCTTGGGTTGCCCAGCATCATCCTACCGAAAGTTCTAACAACTGGTCATTTAAGTAGAAGCATTTCACATCTGTGTCTGCTGTGCCGGGGGCCTGTTCCACTCCAGGAATTGGAAAAGTCAGGCAAGATCCTGTTATCTATGGAGGCTGGCTTAACCTGTCATTCTCTATCTTTCCACCCAGGCATGAAAGACATGATTCAAGGATCACAAAAAGTAGAGGGTGAATGACCCCAAACTCAAAACAACCCAGAAGTCTGATGAGAGAGGGGCATGCAGAGGAGGTGGCTCAGGATAGAGCAGCAGAAGGCTGACAGGAGTGATGGGACATTAGAGAAGGAAGTCAACTCCAGAGCAGACCAAAGAAAGAAGGAAAGAATGAAATAAGGCAATGGGATCTCAAAGGGAAGTTTTCAGAGTATTTTACTAGTACACATTTACTTTATAAAATCAGACTTGAACTTTTACACACTGGGGAGTCATGCAGTGAAAAAGCCGTTGTTTTAGGGGCACAAAAGTTGGAAATCAGGGTTATAGATTTTAAACCATATCTCTGTGTTTCAGTTGCATGGCATTGAATAAAACCTTACTTATAAACTTAAGTAGCTTCAAATGTTATGATTTTAAATGGTTCACTTTGAAATTCCAATTATTCTTTTTAAATTAAATTGATCTAGAACTTTGCAGGAGGACTATTCAGTAGTTTTGTTTCAAAATTCAGGGGTAAAATTTCTTTACATAATTATAAAAGTCAGATAAGTAGCCCCAAATTATACATGGTAAAAGTATATAAATTCAAAATCATGATGAAGCACATGAAATGTCCAGATCTTCTTGTATAACTTACTATAGTCTTTTTGTGAAAGAGTAGCAGGCATTAATTCAGCATAGCACCCATATTCTGTGTGAAGAATGGACTGATCTGTCCAGTTTTCCATGAGTGGAACTCAAACGGTCTGAGTTAGAGAAAAACTGAACTGTGCCCAGTTACATGTAATACTTTCATTATTTCCTGGACTAATGTGTAGATGTGGACACTGGGATGCTTTGGGGAGCACATCAAGCCTTGGGGAACAACTTTTACCAGGGATAGGTGTCAGGGTGGAAAGGGAAAATGAAGGGTATTCATTCCTGTGGTCTTCCCGGCCATAGACCCAGACTTCCCAAAACTGGGAAAGGGTAGGAAGAAAATCTGGCAAAGAGAAATGGGAGGAGGTCTGGGTCTCTGATGCTGTCAGAGAAGAGTAGCCCATGAGGACAACCTCGGTACATTACCTCCCAGGTGAGACCATTCTTGAGAATGGTCTTCTTAGCCTCAGCTCCCAGCTGCCCTCCTGAAGACCCTTCTTTCACTCTGGAGATTTTAGGAGGACCTGGCATTATGTGAAGCTTATTCCAGGCTGGATGGAGGAGTGCACCAGTTTTGCTCCTCTGACCACTTGGTTTCAGTGCAGAGCTCCTGTGGTCCCTCTGAGCCGAACTTAATGGCCATCCGTAGATGAGTAACGGAAGTTATGCTAAACTTAGAGGAGTCATTCCCAAAAGACTGGCCAAATGATGTTCTTGTTCTCTGCTTGCCCCTGGAGCTGCCACCTTTCATTGCTAGGAGTCCTCTTCCACCCCCCCTCCCCCATACTCTCTTCCCATCCAAATTTCGCTCTTAGAGCCTTGTGTAAAGGTAAATGTACAGTAATAACCAACTGTTTGCATTTAAAAGATTATTTGCAGGAAACTAGATGGACAGAGCTGGAATGATGGAATTTCTTAGCAGTGCAGCAGAGCAGGGTGCCAGCTGGAATCAAACTAAAGCACATGCAAACAGCTTGACTTTGCAGGTAGTCAGTTAGTGGAGGACAGTGATCCTGGCACATACAGTAGAGCCCTGTAGGGTCAGAAGGCAGGTCAGAAACATGCGATGGGCAAGTCTCTCAACTGCTTCCCACCTCAGGTCCCTCATCTATAAATTAGAGCTGATAATAGTGACTGTCTTACGGCATTTTTGGAGAACCGAATGAATGTAAATAGCACCAAGCACATAAGTGGGACATTAGTATTAACTGTTTGTATTATTTCAGGAGGCCAGAGGTGTTGCCTTTATCAGAGCATTCATGAAATTCCCACTGCCATCTTAGCAATGGGAAATGTTTATTTAAGTTAAGTTAGTTTTTTTTTTTTTTGAAACTTTTCTCTAGAGATTGTCTACTTTAAGTGCCTTTCTGGTACTCACAGTCCTATCAAGAAATACTCAGGAGTTACTGCTGTGTTTTCATGCAAATGTTTTAGTTACTTCTTATGACTTTTAATTCAGTACTCTGTATATTTTAAATCATATATGTCTTTTAAGAATGTATATTCCCTCTTAAGAACTGAAAGGAGAAAATCCACCTACAGCACACTTGCAGGAGAATGCAACGCCCAACCAGAAAGATCCTCATACTTGCCTTAGCAGCATGAATATCCTTGGAACAATTTTCTTGGGTCAGTCTTAAGCAAAAAACAACAATAACAAATGACCTTTTTCCTAACTACCTGGTTTAAAAATTATAATTTTTCGGTGACATCATATCAGATGAATTGTTTGGAAACCAAAGGCAGGCATCTGTTAATGAATGGAAGCAGAAGGCGGGGGTCGTGGACCATTGTGAGGAAGCGTTATTTACATTTGCTTTAAGGAACTTGTCTGGACTTCCCCAGCATGGTGCAGGAGACATTTTTTTTCTACCTGCAACGTGAGCAATGAGAATCCCCCCTGTGTCTGAATGTTCTTAATGCCCCCAGCATGTTTTTGAAGCCACAACTTAAAGAAGTAAAACAAAAAAAGCACCTTGCAAATAGTGTGCCTCTGCACAAACGGACAGCATTCCAGATAGGGTTTTATGGGGCTCCACCTGCATTAAGCGGACCTAAGTGGGATGACCCAATGACAGTAGAGCCCTTTATCCTATTGTTTTAGTACAAAACAAATGACATTCCTCAGGCCCCTTTTCATGTAACCATTTGCCACAAAATACGTAGGGATTCTTCTTACCTGCAGAACTGGGTTATATCAACTCCAGCACTTTCCGATTTATCTGATGGCAAATGAAAGCTGATACTGATGGGGAGGATAATGACAGCCTGGTTACCGGACTGCTGATCACTTCTGATTCTCCAGTTCTCTGAGCATTTTCAGTTTAAATCTGGAAACAATGTTTATAAGTAGTGACCTACCCATAGACCCATGAATACATTCATAGAAGTAATGATATACCCGTGTAGCCATAAGTATAGTCCCATAAGAAAAATATGCATATGTGTTTTTCATATGCTCTATATTCACTCATGCTAAGACATTATCCCATATTTAGGTGTACACATAGATTTCTGTATGTGGCTGTAGAATGTACAAATCCCCAAAGCCATTAAGTGTGTGAATGATAGTCATATAATATGTAAATCCTACAGTACTCCTAAATATTAGAATTGTTGGAAAAGGGATGCATTCTTGGAATATCTTTTACAACATTCCTCATGATACCATGATTTAATTGTCCTGGAATGTGGCATGAGATACATTTGCACCTTTTTCCCCCCTTGAGCACTGGAACATTACAGGCTCTGCCAAGGGGACAAGGAAGCACAGATATGTTGAAGATGAGCAATCTGTTTTACTTATTTTATGAATGATGACATGAACTTAATAGCTATATAATAATTACACAGGACTTTTTCTGGACTTATGATGGGGATAAGTCCCAATAAATTCAGTGTAAGTTAAAAGTCTCTAAGTTAAAAATGCATTTAGTACACAGGACACCATAGCTTAGCCCAGTCTACTTTAAATATATTCTGAACACTTATACTAGCCTACCCTTGGACAGCATCATGTAAGACAAAACCTACTTTATAATGAAGTGTTGAGTATCTCATGTAATCTATTGAATACTGAACTGAAAGTAAAAAAAAAAAAAAAAAAAAAAAAAAAAAAACCAGAGTTGTTGTATGGGTACAGAATGCTTGTGGGTATATGAGTTGTTTACCCTCATGAATGTGGGGCTGACTGGGAGCTCTGGCTCACTGTGGCTGCCCAGCATCATGAGAGAGGATGGTGCTGCATATGGCTAGCCTGAGAAAAGATCAAAATTTAAAATATGGTTTCTACTGAATGCATATAGCTTTCACACCATCATAAAGTCAAAGAATCATTAAGTCAAAGCATCATCAGTAACCTTCTTGCTTATGCTAATAGGCACATCACTCTATCCAAATAGTCAACTGCAAATATTTCCCTGAATGATTTTCTATAGTCCCATCTACTATCTATGGAAATTATATCTTAGCTACAGCCTTGAGTAAATTTCAAAGAACCACAGATCCCTGGAGGTGACCCCAGATGTCATTGAATATAGGAAATGACAAATGGTAGCCAGCACATCAGATTTTGCCTACAGTTGGGTTTTGTTTGGCCACGTAGTGTGTAATAGTCTTATTGAGTCTTGACACATGATAATTGCACATATTTAAAGTATTCCATTTGATATGCTTAGGTGAAGGTATATACCTGTTGGACCACCATTGTGATACAGATAAGGAACATGGTAATCATCACCTAAATAAAGCTTCCTTATATTTCTTTGAAATCCCTTCTTCCTATCCTCAGCCCCTCCAGGCAATCCCTGATCTGCTATTGGGTGACCACTATAGACTAATTTGTATTTTCTAGGATTTTTTAAAAAAGATGTATTTATTTGAGGGAGAAGGGCACGTGTGTGCATCTATGGTGGGGGAGAGGACAGAGGAGAGAATCTCAAGCAGACTCTGTGCTGAGCATGGATTCTGATGTGGGGCTTGATCTCACAATCCTGAGATCGTGGTCAGAGCCGAAACCAAGAGTGGGATGCTCAACCACCTTCATGCCACCCAGGAGCCCTGTATTTTCTAGAATTTTTATTGAATGGTGTCATACAGTGTGTACATTGTTTCCCCTGGTCTGTTTTTTTTTGGCTCAGCATGGTTATTTTGTGGTTCTTAAAATAGTCATAATAATTACAAAGGTTTTTTTTCCCCCTATGTTTGTGAAAGTTTTATAATTTAGATTTTATGTTAATGTCCAAATTCATTTGAAGTGGATTTCATGGATGGTCTGAAGTTTACATGGCAGTTTATAATTTTTTAATATGAACATCAAATTGTTCCAGCACCATTTTTTTTTTTTTTTTTTTTTTTTTGGAGAAACTACCCTCATTGCACTGAATTACTATAGCACTGTCTCAAGCTAGGGCAGTTGTAGGACTCTCCTCATTTTACATTTCTCAGAAGTTACTGTCTCTCATTGACTGAGGCCTAGAATCTTGAAGTCATTGTTTGATGTATTTTGTCTGTTTTTGTTTATTTCAGATGGGAGGGTAAGTCTGATTCCTGAGACTTTATCTTGGCCAGAAGCATGAGTGTCCCATTCATTGTGTTTTTGCAATAATTTGTTTCCAACAGATAAAAATTAGGAAGTATCCTATTCAAATAAAGATTCCTGCCTTCTCATGGGAATCTACAGATTTGGCAAAACGAAATGTATATTCCACACAGCAAGAATCAATTATGGAGAACCAAGCTCCCCAGTGTTTTAGTTTCTCGTAGTTGCCACCTGGCTTGCTTCACTTGTTGAAATGAACTACTCAATCCTTTTAAGTCTGATTAGTCCAAACCTTTCAGTTTATTCAGGAAGAAAGAGAAGCATATTGAGGTAGAATTAGAATATGGCTATATGGCTCCTAAATCCAATGATGTCCACAGAGATTTGACAAGTATACTATATTATTGACATGGAGATGTGCAAACTGAGGGTCTGAACAATTTTTGAGAGTTAGATGCTCAGTTCTATAATTCAAACTCTTCTTACATCTCTCGGTATTAACCTGTGAAATGTATTGTAATTTATCTGTTGCCATGTTTAGGAGTGCACTAGGGGGTAGGATTAATGTTACTTAATTCCTTTAAAGGAATCATGCATTCATCGAAACCACCTTTTGAGGATTATGTCATTTTTTTCTTTAAACATGTTGCTTGAACACCAGTTAGAATCTGCAAAGTCCAGAACTGCCAACACCAAATGGTGGCGAGGATGTGGAGCAAGAACTCTCATTCATAGCTGTTGGGAATGCAAAATGGTACTGCTACTTTGGAAGACAGTTTGGGGGTTTCTTTTAAACTAAAATTCTCTTTCTATCTGATCTGGCATTTGTACTCCTTGAAATTTACTCAGAGGTACTGAGAAACTTATTTCCGCACAAAAGGCTGCACACAGATATTTATAACAACTTTATTCACAATTTCCAAAACTTGGAAGCAACCAAGATATCCCTTCAGTAGGTGATGGATGAATAAACTGTGGTACATCCAGGGAATGAAATATCATTCAACATCAAAAAGAAATGATCTGTCAAGCCATGGAAAGATATGGGGAAACTTAAATGCATAATTCTAAGTGAAAGAAGTCAATCTGAAAAGGCTACATAATGAATGATTCTAACTCTATGACATTCTTACTCCAAAACTATGGAGACAGTAAAAAGATGAGTGGTTGCCAGGGGTTGTTTGGAGGGGGATTAGGGAGGCAGGGATGAATAAGCAGACACAGAGGATTTTTAGGGCAGTGGTATCATCCTCTGTATGATACCCTGATAATGAATACATGTAATTATACATTTGTCTAAATACATAGGATTTACAGCATAAAGAGTGAATCATAACATGAACTCTGGACTTTGGGTGATTATAATTTATCAGTGTAGGTTCAGGGATAGTAACAAATGTATCACTCTGGTGGGGGTGTTGATAATGGGTGGGGCTGCGCATGTTTGGGGTCAGCGACATATGGGAAATCTCTGTACCATCCCCTCAATTTTGCTGCGAATCTTAAACTACTCCAAAAATAGTCTTAATAAAAGTAGAACTAAGTTGCCTTGATGTATTTATGTTATTTCAAACTCTCTTATGAGTTCCTACCATAAAATATTATTGAAATAACCACAATGTAGAGAATATGTTTTTAGTATTTCTCATCTATTCATAACTTTCTCGTATATTATCAAAGATGTTTATGTCAGTATAAGCAGAGAAATTCAATCTGTTAGCTTGGGAAAATATGTGATAAAAAAAAAAAAAACTATTCCTACTCCTTAGCTTTCCCAACTGATTAGCCAAAATATTATTAAACTTGTGTAGTGTCGAGGAAGAAAGGTCAAGAAACAAACCACAAAACCACTAGGAATCATGTGAAGTCAATATTTTCTTAGTAGACATGTCGCAAAAATGCGTATGATGCATATTTGGAAAGAAGTCCAACATCTTAGAAAAATCTGTCTCCTTGCTCTCGGATGTTAGATGGTATGGAGATAGAGGCTGTGTAAGAGAGTTTATTGATTTCAGATTCTAGTTTTACACAAATAAGCCCTTCACAAAAAGTAGAACTAAGAGCATAATAAGGAATTATTTGGATTTTATTTTGACTGCGTTATCACAGATGACTATTTCTGATTTAAAAATACAGGAAGACTGTTGAACTGCCTTTCTTTCAAGTTGAGAATTGTATTAAATACCTACTGGGAACTGCTGTTCCTATTTGAAAGAGCTTTAAAAACGGCCTGTGTGAGAAAGAACACAATAGGACACCCCAGAAGCAAAGTGGGCACATGCCTTTACTGAGAAAGCGGGTCACGGCAAGGCTCAGGCTTCTGGGGAATATGTCCCCTGTCACCCAGTGCTGATGGTGGAACAGAAAGAGAGAAGCTTGAGGCACGGGTCTCTGCTTTCTTGAGGTGGGTAGTATTTAGGTAGAGGATGGTTTGGGTAAGTTCTTAGCCGGTAAATTTTCCTCTAATAGGTTTTCGAAAGAGTATTGGCTCAAACCACCAGGCTCAGGTTTTTCTTTTTTTTCGTGTACCTTCTTTCTCTTTGCGCTCATTTTCTTTTCTTCCTCTCTCTGCTTTTTCTGCTCCTGCTCTGCACCCTCTTAGGACTTGCTTCTCTCCAGATTCAAGCATGTCCCTACTTCTCTCTTTAAGAAGCTGTGCTTAAATTCCACATATGAGTGAAATCAGATGGTATTTGTTTTTCTCTGACTGACTTATTTCATTTTGCATAACATCCTCGAGCTCCATCCACATCATTGCAAATGGCAAGATTTCATTGGTGTTGATGGCTGAGTAATATTCTGTTGTGTGTGTGTGTGTGTGTGTGTGTGTGTATCATATCTATCCATCAGTCGATGGCCATCTGGGCTTTTTTATAGTTTGGTGAACATATGAGAAGGGGGGAAAAAGGAGAGAGGGAAACATGCCATAGGAGACTCTTAACATTAGAGAATAAACAGGGTTGATGGAGGGATGGGAGGGGGGATGGGCTAAATGGGTGATGGGCATTAAGGAGACCACTTGTGATGAGCCCTGGGTGTGGTATATAAGTGAATAAGTGAGGAGTCACTGAATTCTCCTAAAACCATTATTGTACTCTTTGTTAACTAACTACAATTTAAATAATTTTTTTTTTTTTTAAAAAAAAGGAATCCTCACTTTGCCATACCTCTTTCTGACACTTCTTGTCCCGTCTGTTCAGGCAGCCTAAAGAAGAGATTCATACATGCCCTGTCCTCAAATCCACTGGTACAACCAGGCTGCATCCTGGGTTCCCCCTCAGGGCTTCCACTCTGGCGGACGTCACCATGGAGACAAAAACCGTCAGACTGAATGGTACAGCAGTCATGTGCCTCCTGGGCTGACTTCTTTCCTCTCTTCTCTCAGCCTGAGACCCTGTTCTCACTTTATTTTCCTCTCACGTAATTGTCTTTATATTTTCTCAGCCTCCTCCCTCATCTCCTCTTACCTGCTCACCAGTCTTTTGGGGATCTTCCCTCAACATCAGTTTCTAGATCATGGCCCTTCTTACTGCATTTCCTACATCTTCATGGGGAATCTGAAATTTTGATTTTTTATTTTTGGCCCCAAAGCTTGGAACTATGCTGGTCAATTCTTAACAGTTGGATTTCTTTCACTGTTTCCCTTCACGCCCCATCACTCTTGTGTTTCCTTTATTAAAACACAAACTATTATCCTTACCACTAGGAGAGATCACTTACTCAGAGTCCATTTCCTCCAGCAAAGGCACTTTGTTGTTGATGTGCAGCTGTGCAAATCCCCTTCTTTGTTGTTACTCTTGGCGACCATTCAATTTTTATTTATTTATGATAGTCACACACACAGAGAGAGAGAGAGAGAGAGAGAGACAGGCAGAGGGAGAAACAGGCTCCATGCACCGGGAGCCTGATGTGGGATTCGATCCCAGGTCTCCAGGATCGCGCCCTGGGCCAAAGGCAGGCGCCAAACCGCTGCGCCACCCAGGGATCCCTCTTGGCGACCATCCAGTTAGGAGATACTTCTTTCTTTCTTTCTTCTTTTTTTTTTTTAAAGATTTTATCCATTCATTTTTGAGACACATAGAGAGGCAGAGACACAGGAAGAGGGAGAAGCAGGTTTCCTGCAGGGAGCCTGATGCCAGACTGGATCCTAGGACCTCAGGATCTCGACCAGAGCCAAAGGCAGACACTCAACCACTGAACCACCCAAACACTTGATACTTCTTTCTTGATTCAGTTAGGAGTGTTTGTGATGCTTTACCATTTTCTTCCTGGTCTCTTCTTCCCCCAAATCCATTTTTAGTGTGATTTTGACTTCCTTGAATTGAGGAAGGTTGTGGAAGTGTTTGAAGCGGCTCCCCTCCCACCTCCAGCTCCTGGCTTTGCTCTCAGTGGGAACTCCAGGGAGGATTATGCTGTGGGGAGGGGATGTCAGGGGAGTAGAAGGAAGGTGAGGTAGAAAGTGGTGGTGGAGAGAGACCCGCATCCAAGCCAGGGGGAGAGACAGAGGCTCAAGGCATGAGGCTTCTCAGAAGTGTGAGAGGTAGTGACCTGTGGCCTGCTTTCTCACAGACCTTAAAGGAAGGACAGGGCAATTACTAGGGGAGGGGGGGCAAGTGAGGCATTGGATTCAGACTGAGGTTTTTGAGAGGACTCCAAAAACCTCAGTCACTAACATAGATGATACTCTATTGCCATATTTAAAAAATAAAAATCAGTGCTAAAAATCCATGATGAACAAAATATCACTTCTTTAAATACAGACAGAATTCAGAAGGGGCTGGAACTCCAAGGAGATGGTGGATGGTGGCCCCAGGTTGACTCTGGGTATTTCTGCAGTTTTCCCGGGATCCGACAGCCTTGATGGAGCAGCATCCCTTAATTTCTAGGGATCCCATGGGATTGGGTGGGAGGCAGCTCAACTGTAAACAGTATGGAGTGAGGGGCAGAGGGTCATCTCTAAACATTTTTTGATGTGGAGAAACTCTTAGAGACCTTTGTCTAGCTAAGGGTGGGAGTCCTGATAGTGGTAAAAATTTGAATTGATTTTTGACCATGAATAAATAGAAATGAGGTGCTTCCTGCACTCATAGCTTTACTGTGATGACTTCATACTGAATACACTGCCTCTGCCTGGAGCTTTGTCACTATCTCAAGTCAACAATGGGAAGATGAGATTTTTTTCTTCCCAATCCCATATTGCCTTCCCTTCCCTTTCACGGAGGTCCAATTCTCTTATGGATCTCAGTGACTCACTGACCTGGCTTCCAAACATTTAAAGATATGGGAAATATATCTAAAAACCAAAGACATCATCTACTTCTTGCTTTGCTGGAATCCTTAAGATCTGACTTCTTCCATGTTGGAAGCAGCATCTTAGTGTGGGCTCTGTAGGGCAGCTTGATGGGATAGTCATGGGCTGTAGCTTTAGGCCCTGTGGTTGCTAGTCCTGATTCTGCTCTGAATCCACTGTGTGAACATGGAAAATAAGCACCTGTTACTCTCTGACCCACAGGTTCCTCATCTGTGCAAAGTGGGGGTCAAACTAGATGAGCAGTCATGTTTCTCTCTGGTCCAACACACCATGCATTCTAAGGATGATTTTCTTTGTCACCAAACTGCCTGTTTCCGGCCAATCCACTTACCATAACTTTAAGACGGCCCCGCTGTGATCCCATTTCTCACCCTGTACTCAGGCATCATGGTTTCCATTTTCAGGATCTGCTGGCCTCCATTTGTCTTCTGTGTTGAAGTTGAGTCCCTCACTCTTGGTTTCAAGGTCCCAACTTATCAAAGGAAAGTCTCTGATGAAGTCTTTGTTCTTGGATTTAAATCTTGCTTAAATGTTAAAGCAGAAAAGAAACGAGAAGACTTTGGGCCAACCATAAACCAGTTTCTTTGTAAAATAAAAAGCTTTCAGAACATGTTCTTTTAAGTCCTTTTTAGCTTTAGAATTCTAAATCACTTCAAGTGGCCTGATGATGATGGTCTTAGATTTTGAACAAGTTTATGATTTCTTTTTTTGGCCCAATCATCAGCTTTTAAAGTTTTTTGTATTTCTTCTCCTGTTATATAGAAATTTACATACAAGTGTTAGGCTTCCTACCCATTGTTGGGCTCATCACACTTCTGTAACTTGGAGTTTGATACACACTGCTGTTTTATGAAAAGATTGGTGGTGTGGGTGGCGCTCGGCTGGCTCAGTCAGAGGAGCATGCGACTCTTGATCTTGGGTCATGAGTTGGAGCATAATGTGGGGTGTAGAAATTACTGAAATAAATAAAAACTTAAAAAAAAGTTTAGGGAGTTTCCCTAATCCATGTTATTTTAAACACATGTGAAAATCTTAAAAATGTCTTTTTTTATTTTTTAAAGTATAAAGTGGTCTTTCCAGCCACTGCAGAGGAGAAAGCTGTGAGTATCCTCTGCTTTATTTGCCAAGAGAACTGCACAGAGTTTGTACATTCCAGTGCTTGGGGACTGTAAGGTACGGTTTCTAGAGCCTTGTTTAAAAGAGGCTGTTGGGGTCTCCTTGCCACCTGGTACAGTTTCCCTTACAGGTTCTCTGAGCGCTTCTGGTTGTTGACTCAGCTCTCCAGTTGCTGGGGCCGCTCAAGAGGCCCTTGAAGAAAAGCACCTCCTGTTGAGTCCTGGCTGTGTGGCTTCTGTTCCACGGGACTTCCCCACAGGACACACACAGTTTCTCCCTCTAAAGCCATAGCACATCAGTTACACAGACATACCCATTAGGAAATGGTGTTAGGAGAGCCTGGAAGAGTCCATACGGTCTGAACAGATCACTCTCTACTTGTTCCACTTCGGTTCAATAAGGGGCACAGACAGTCAGGGACAGAGTGCATTTTTCAGAGGCTTCACATAGGACCAGATCCTGTGATACTGTGTGGACATCTGGATTCACAGACATGAGAGAACTTATTCAAGTGGACAAAATGAAAATTCTAGCCTATGATGGGAATACCCTGGGCTCCAGTACTACAGAATATCTAGAGAAAAAATGGCTTTTTAATGCCATCTTCTGTCGTTAGGCATCAGTCCTTGAAGAATAGCATAGAACAGACTTTAAAAAACATCACTCTAGGGATCCCTGGGTGGCGCAGCGGTTTGGCGCCTGCCTTTGGCCCAGGGCGCGATCCTGGAGACCCGGGATCGAATCCCACGTCGGGCTCCCGGTGCATGGAGCCTGCTTCTCCCTCTGCCTGTGTCTCTGCCTCTCTCTCTCTCTCTCTGTGTGTGTGTGTGACTATCATAAATAAATAAAAATTAAAAAAAAATCACTCTAAAAATACAGAAATGACCATACCATGCTATGCTAATTGGGGAAGGTCAGTGGAGAGAAGTTCATAACTCTGTCTCACATTTTGTCTCTGTTATGCAGCATGAAGACACATAACTTTTTTTTTAAAGATCTTATTTATTAATTCATGAGAGATACACAGAGAGAGGAAGAGACACAGGCAGAGAGAGAAGCAGGCTCCCTGTGGGGAGACCGATGTAGGACTTGATCCCAGGACTCCAGTATCATGACAGGAGCCAAAGGCAGACACCCAACCACTGAGCTACCCAGTTGTCCTGAGAGAGAATCTTGAACAGGCTCCATGCCTACCATGAATCCCAACGTGGCTTGATTTCATGATCCCAAGATCATGACATGACCGGAAATCAAGAGCCAGACGCTTAACTGACAGAGCCACACAGACACCCCAATAAGCTTATTTTAAAACATTGTTGATAATGCTGCTATAAACATCAGGGTGCATGTGCACCTTCAATCAGTATTTTTGCATCCTTTGAGTAAATAATTCCCTGGTAGTGCAATTGCTGGGTCACAGGATAGCTCTATTTTTAACTTTTTTGGGAAAAAGTTAAAAACATGTTTTTCACAGTGGCTGCACCAGTTTGCATTCCCACCAACAGTGTAAGAGAATTCTCCTTTCTCCACATCCTCACCCACACCTGTTCTTCCCTGTGTTGTTATAACAGACATGAGGTGGTATCTTGTTTTGATTTGTATTTCCCTGATGATGACTAGCCACCCCTCCCACAGAAATATTATTTGGCCATAAAAAAGAATGAAATCTTGCCACTTATAGTGACATGGATGGAACTAGGGGGTATTATGCTGAGTGAAATAAGCCCGAGAAAGACAAATACCACATGATTTCATCCATATGTGGAATTATACAAAAGAACAAAGAGGAAAAAAAGGGAGAGGCAAATCATAAAACAGACTCTCAACTATAAAGAACAAACCTTGAATTGGTGGAGGGGAGGCAGGTGGGGGAATGGAATAAATGGGTCCATTAGGGGATTAAGGAGGGCACTTGTGATGAGCAATGGGTATTGCATTTAAGTATGTAAGTGTAAATTCTATACTTGAAAGTAGTATAACACTGTATGTTAACCAACTAGAATTTAAATAAAAGTGCAAAACTATAAAAAATCAACCCCAACCCCCCCAAAAAACAAAACTCCATGAGAGTAATGATTGGTGGAGCTGGTAAGCTAGCAATATGAAGGTGTTAGATTAGCATTTTAAAGGAATGCCATGTTCATTGTGAGAGAGGTTAGAAAATATATCATTTCAATAAAGTCATGTTATTTTTATCATTTGTAACTTGTAGTCAATGAAAACCATTAGCAAAGGGCAATAGTGAATTTTACTCAGGAAACCCATTTGTAAAAAAAACAAAAACTAATGGTAATATCGGTATGAGAAAGTTACTAAGAAATACAATCATATTAGGAAAAAGTAGGTGATCTTAGATTGCGTCTCTAACCAAAAGGAAGCAACCAATCCAAACCACCCTATTCCCAATAACATAGAACAGTTCCCATGGGATGACATGTAAATAAGTTTTTGAACTGGCCATATTGATCAAGTCTCATACATTTTTAAAGGGTCTTATATCCCACTATTTTTTTTATATATAATGTATAATTTTTATCATCTGTTGACATTCAGGGTTTGGGTATTGTTTTTTTTTTTCTTTTACATTATAATTACGTGACTTTTGATGACCATGAGGTGTTAAAGGATATCTTCTCTTTAAAGTTCATATATGTTTCTTCATGTGATTCCTACCTGTTTTTTATAATTTTTAATTTAAATTCAATTTAATATATAGTGTATTATTAGTTTCAGAGTAAGAATTTAGTGATTGATCTGTTGAATAGAACACCCATGACATCATGTGCCCTCCTTAATGCTCATCACCTGGTTATCCCATCCCTCCACCCTTCTCCCCTCCAGCAACCCTCACTTTATTCTCTATAGTTAAGAGTCTCTTATGATTTGTCTCCCTCTCTATTTTTATCTTATTTTTCCGTCCGTTCCTGTATGTTTTGTTTCTTCAATTCTACCATTTATTAGACTTTTAATTTAAAATCTTTAAACTTTAAATTTAAAAATCTTACCACGTGTAAAATAAAAGATGGTAATGTGGAGACGCTTGAAGTCTTCCAGTTGAATCTTTTGGTGCTTGGATGCATCTCGGTGAACGGGAACAGAGCAGGTTAGAGCAGGCTTATATGTTTTCTTGATCCCTTTTGTTGTTTTAGTAGCTGTCTTTTCTATAATTCTCTATGGCTGCCTTTCCTTTTGAAATAAAGAAGAGCATGCTATCATTTGTGTGGAAGAACTCAAGCAGAAAGAAACCACAAGGAGAGAAAATTCTCCAAGGAGTTGCAGCTGTTGGCCTACTTTAGCCCATTCTGGGATTTGAACCTTGACTCTAAGCTTGGGTCTGCTGGGTCTGCATATCCATACATAAACCTAGAACAATATCCTTAGCACGGGACTTTTTTGAATATTAGCAAAAGAATCGTTATGGTACAGCGAAGCATTGAGCGAAGTGTGCTTCCAGACCACACCCATCAATATCATCTGGGGGTGCTTGAGGTCCCTGCCTTCCCACCAAAGACCCACTGAATCTGAAACTCTGGGGGTGTGCCCTGAGAGCCTGCAATTTATTTATTTATTTTTTTAAAAAAATATTTATTTATTCATGAGAGACAGAGAGAGAGAGAGAGAGGCAGAGACACAGGCAGAGGGAGAAGCAGGCCCCATGCAGGGAGCCGGACGTGGGACTCCAGGATCAGGCCCTGGGCTGAAGGCGGTGCTAAACTGCTGAGCCACCCGGGCTGCCCCAGAGCCTGCAATTTAACAGGATCCTCAGACAACTCCCACTGAGTTTTGAAAGTCTCTGCTCTTATACTTAGTTTCATTGTCTCTGTGTTCAAATCCTGGTCCTCCTCCTCTTACCTGTGTGACCTAGAGGAGCCATGTGTGTAAGCTCTTGGTGTCCCACTTTTCTTCTCCCTGAAATAAGAATAACTATGGGACATGTCAACCAGGGTCATGGGGAGAATTTAATGAGATGATGCAGTGGAGCCATGGTGTCTGGCTCGCAGGAAACACT